>NC_140968.1:62413116-62440616 GCF_056783735.1 Eptatretus burgeri
CGTTAAACAAGCTGCCCTGCGGTCGAGATGTCACAATGCTTTGTTATTCTCAATAAGATAGGTCAATGCTTATGAATTGTTATATGCAGCGGCAAGAGCAAGAACATTATCTCTCAAACCCATAATCCAGTCATTTGGAAGATTGACAAGTATATAGAAATTACAATTTTGGATGGCTCATACATTTTGATTGACATATTGATGTAAATTTCTTGTTCTTCTTCTTCTTCTTCTCCTTCTCAAATGCAGAGCTTCAGATCCTGAGTGATGGTCTAAATATATATATATATATATATATATATATATATATATATATATATATATATATATATATATACATATATATATATACATATATATACATATATATACATATATATACATATATATACATGTATATATACATGTATATATATATATATATATATATATATATATATATATATATATATACATACACACACACACACACATGAAATCTAATGAACGCGCGAGGAGATTAAAACAATATTTTTCATGTGTTCTTGGCATAGATGTCACCACGAACTGTACTCTACCTGCAACGAGCCATTTCTCCCAAAGATCTGGAGAAAATTGCTGCCATTTCCGTTCAGTATACAATCGAATGTCATCAAACAAAACGATTTCAACAAAGGTTATGTAAGCTTTATAACAACAATGACTTTATTCTGAGTTGTTGAAGAGGAGGAGAGGGGTGTTTGGGGGTGAACCTACGGAACAGGTATATAATAACACATATATTATGTACATCTGCTGCAAATTGTTCCAAAATATACAAACACGAGTAGAAATTCGCAGTAACGTCTGTGTATCGAACTGAGCGTGCCTTAAGCTATACATTGTACACGTGGAGACCTCCAGCATTAAACACAACGACGATAAAACTGAACAACCGCATCGGAAAGCGGCCATTGCGGGAGTTTAGGAGCACGAGAGACGTCGCATCACGGATGAACACTATAATATTGCAGTCACCGACTTTTAAACTGCAGTCATCCACGACACAGCCCCGGGAAGTTCACAGGACCATGGTGGGTGCGGTAGAGGATGACAACATGACGATGGTGAAGATTCAGTCTCAATGGAAACGTTTTTTTTTTTTTTTTTTTTGTAATGAGCCAGGTGTGTCTTGTGCTCATAATTTCATTTTTTTTATTAACCTATTTATTTGAAAACGCATTTCACCCACGCTGCACAGCTTTGGACCAACAACACGGGATTCACTGAGTCCGGGGTTTGCTCTACATGATTGCAGGGTGCTGTATGGCTTCTTGGTGAGCGGGCGAATACCAGTGCGAATAAGCAGACATGTAGCTACCTGCTGGCATGCTCGCGCTCTTGTTCACACAGTTTACATCCCAGGTAGTAATCGAGGGGTGTGCTGATGGGCTGGGGGACAGACAGCTCGTGTTGACCAGCGGGTTGTTTTCCAGGCCTCCTCCACCTTGCTTCATCAGCTTCTTGTATTTGGATCGCTTGTTCTGGAACCAAATTTTCACCTGCGAGACAGCGTGGGCCGCAGGCTCAAAAACACAGCGATACAACCCAGGTAACGCTCACGACAATACCTGCAATGCTCCAAAAATGATCAGGAATATCTCTAGTGTACATCACGCACGTTTATACGCACAGTTTCAGCTTGTACAACAAGGAACAGCCACTGCAAATCGATGTCGGAAATATAACGCATTGACCTGCCACCGTGTCATTTTCTCAGCAAGTGCACAATACCTTTCCACTGGGCCCCGAGTGAGCCTTGGTGTTCGGTTTAATTATTATTTTCCACGAAGACAATGCACTACTTGCAATTCCGCCGGAAGTCTTGAGCGTACCTGGTTAAAAAGGGGTCCATTTACACACGACTTGAGCTGGGAAATCGGCCAACCTATCCACCCAAGCGGTAACTTGATCTGCCTGCAGCCTTTTGATTTGAACGGAACGACTAAATTGTGCGTCTGTCCAAGAGAACAATGCTCAGCTACACGGAGTAAACGCTGAGGTCCGCCGAACGTGCTGTGATGCGTGTCTAATACGCGGGTTGGCTGAACATACGTACGATGTACGCACGTACATGTGGGACTGTACTGCAGTACTCCAAACAAGGCCATTTATTATCTTACAAAGCTGAAGTTAATGTATAACTAGCATAACCCACGCTCTGAGTGACATGTTGGGGTGGTTGTGTTTGAGAAAGGAACTGATGCAGAGTATCAGTAGTAATTTTACTTTAATGCAGTAAGTGGAATACGATTTCACTGTTTCAGAACCATTTTATTTACTTTTTTTGTACCATGCACCTCATATGGTCTTTGAGATAATGTAAGCCGAATATCACATTACTCGAGCGCAGAACAAAGTCGAAGATAGCGCGACACGAAACCACAAACTCGGAAATAATATATAAGATGCTGATAATGATTAGAAGAGTCTTTACGCATTTAGTATTCAATAATAATTAAAACACACGCACGCACACTAATATGTCTGAACTTAACAATTGTAGTCATCGACAAAACTATTTCTTTCTACATATTTCAGGCTGTTAACTCGTGATCTATTTAAAACCTTCACGAACCCTTACATTTTTCAACTTTGTCCAACGACTTACAATAATGCATCCTCGTGTTTCATATATGTGCATGTACGGATAGAATAGGTATTTAAAGTTTTATACTCTGCTTTCATTTACATTTATACCTTGTAAGTATGAATTGTAGAAATAAATTTTATTGGTTATTTAGTTGTTTTTTTTACGGCGAGTCAGGACGTCTGCAGTTTTTCTTGTCTCATTTGAATGCACAGAACTGGTGACTGTTGAAAGTGGGTTTTGTGCCTTTTGCTTGAGAGACTATAATATCCCCCCCCCCAATTCCCCAACACCCTTCACCACCCCATCACCGCCTACACTTTGCGAAACAATCGCGGGCATGGATAGAAGTATAACGCCGGCAGGTGCGCCTTTTGTCTTGCGGGGTTAACTCGAGCAAACATGAACGTGGGTGCTGGAACAAAGGCAGTCCATGAGAGCTCACCTGTGTCTGGGTGAGTCCGAGTGACGCGGCAAGCTCAGCACGTTCAGGTAGTGCCAGGTACTGCGTCTGCTGGAAGCGCCTGTTAAGCGCTTGGAGCTGCAGACTCGAGTAGATGGTTCGGGGTTTCCGTATCTTCTTGCCTTTCCCGTTGAAACGCAGCTCCCCGTTGTGGATGACCGCAGTTTTCTCTGGGTCTCCTGTGTTGATTGGAGCATGCGGTGTTCGCCGGTTACATGAGGTACATAGACAGGAAACCGTACGTCGTATCATATACATATACATGGGGAAATGAATTGCTGCAATGCTCGAATATTATATTACATCCCCAGCATGGAAACACGTCACAGAAACTGCACTATGACGATCATGTTGCTGCTTGGACAAACATGCACAAGACATGAGCCACCGGTTCATCTTTGACCATCTGATTATGACGTAGGCAGGTGCCTTTCGTGGGACATTTTATTAATATAAGGAAATCTTGGAGAGACATAAGGACATGTTTTTTTTTTTCTCAAAATAAATTTCCATCACAGCTTTGTCATTTAAGTTGCAGCAAAAAAACAACAACACAACTCAACACAACACACACACACACACTTTGTTCAAATTAAAATGTATATTTCTTGTCTAGCATCGTTAAACTGATGAGGGGCACGAATTGGTGACACGTTGGCCATTGGAAGGAAACCAGCCCGACCACAAACCGACCTGTATCTTCCAGTCTGCCTTGGCTAATCGCGGCGCTCGCCTGGTAAGCAGGCAGCGGGTTCAGGCCGTACGAGGCGACCGTGTTTCCCGGCGGCCCACCGATGGGGTTGATGTAGGGAAAGCCCAGCGGGCGGGAGTAGGACGACGCTGGGGCCGAGTAAGCGGCATCAGGCCCCGGTGCCGAGAGGCATGGAGGAGGATAGTGCGCATGATGATGATGCGCCATCGCGGCGGACATCTGCGGGTGCGCAGGGTGGCCGCTCTGTCCGAACTCGAGGAAAGCTGACTTTCCGCAGTCGGGCACATCCAAGCCGTCAGCCATTGCTCTCATGGTCATGATCTAGCGCCGCGATTAGCCAAATACATGCCCCCGTGCACCAAGATCGAGATACATGCCCCCGCACACCGAGATGGTCGCCGCGAGCTCGCCCTGGAGGCACAGGGGGAACGAGGCAGGAGTCGAAGAGGAAGGGAGGGGTTTGCAATATTCGAGCTTGGATAAGAGCAGGGATGTAGGGGGTGGGTGCTTGCGGGGAAAAGGAAGAGGAAAGAAAACGAGGAACAAAAACAAAATTTCGAATCGAGCGAGTGCTTTTACCAAGTGGACCGCCGGCTTGGAACGCGTTATAGTCAAATCGTGTAAAACTTCCTCCGGGCTCACGTCCTTGTGTTATGCATATGCATGACCTTGGCGTATTGCGGCGACGCGCATGCTTCACCCTCTTATTGGTTGTCTGGATGCGTCATTCCGCATGGCTCTGCCCTGAAATGAATATTAAGCGCGTCCCTGCCCCAAAATCTCACGGTGGTGCATTATGTTAAAGGCCGACACGTGCACATATATACGTTCATTGTGGAACTCCGCACTTCCAAAGCAAATTGGAGGCGACGAGGTAAATTCTTTAAATCGCACATTTCGCTTCGCACCGGCTAACGATAAAAATCGCCGAGTAACGTGTAACCACACCAAAGGTGACGCTCACCGATCGCCCGATCGATGATGGCCACGTTCGATGCAACTTCCACATTGGATAGTTAAGCTGCTGTTAAGCGATTGTTCTCGTGGGAATTTTAAAAATCGATTTCACAAGAAGAAGAAGAAGAAGAAGAAGAACAGCAACAGCAACAGCAACAGCAACAACAACAACAACAACAACAACAACAACCAAGCGGTACGCGCGCGTGCGTGAAACTGGTCCATGAGAGGTCATGCTTTTGCGCGTTTATATCGCAATTCTTGGGAAGTTAACGCCTTACCATCATAATAGTTACCTTCCTTAATGTACTTACAACCATAGATATTTTAAAAACAAAATCAAACACTTTTCAATACAATAACTTTCGTGGATTACAAAGAACTCGCGAAAGGAAAGGTCTTATTAATGATCCAGCCATGGATCCTCCCTGGACGTTTGGACTTTCATTGGAAACTTGCAGGGAGCTGTTAATAACATTATTTAATCTGTGTAAATGACAAATTACGTCACAATTGTACTTATTATGGGAACAATGTCAACTTCATATCATGGCAATTTCATTACGAAATCATGGAGCCACCGATATTTTACTCTTTCTCATCGACTTGCTTCGTGCATCGTATTAAATTCGCTCTTTCGGATGCACCGCTTCGTTTCCTTTATCGCCTCTGTTTCTCATGTTCGAAGGAATGTGGGATTGCACTGTAATTGTTACAGTTATTTTCTGCCAAGAACAGCCTGTTATTTTCGATCAAAACAAGGAAAAATCATTGTCGGTGTAGGAGGTGGGGCAAAGAGGAGGATGGGTGTTGGGGGAAGGAGGCAAAGGAAGGGGAGGTGAGGTGAGGTGAGACAGGATGAGTGGGTTTGTCTTGTTGGGGGTGAAATACCTGATGAATGTTTGTCTGACGGAGCTAGGTGTACCTGTAAAAATAACCTGGTTACGGTCTGACTGTGGACTAGCCTGACTCATGGCAGGCATTAACGTCGATACAATATGGGTGCAAGATGGTGTGTGTGTGTGTGTGTGTGTGTGTGTGTGTGTGTGTGTGTGTGTGTGTGTGTGTGTGTGTGTGTACATATGTACATATGTACATATATATATATATATATATATATATATATATATATATATATATATATATATATATATATATATATATATATATATATATATATTGCATGATCATCAATCCAAAATGTGTGATAACCAACAGGTGAAGTTAATCCTCAGGAAGGAGATGAAAATGTCCATAACATGTGTTTTCCTCTAAAACACGATATTTCATTTTTACATCGATGCAGAAGCACCATCTTCATTCCAAATCACAATAAAACACCATGCAAATTGAATTGATAAACCACTAATATATATATATATATATATATATATATATATATATATATATATATATATATATATATATATATATATATATATATATATATATATATATATATATATATCCATGCTGATTGATGCAAGGAATCTTGAAGGGATTGGTGACGAAATTGGATTTATTTCCCTCATCGTGGTATACTGTGACGTTCAAGCACCAAAACGCATAAAGAAGTTGTGACTTCCAGCCTCACCATTGAAACAGTGAGGCATTGAGCATATTATAGGAGGTGAAAAAGCACGATCTCCAAAATAATCTTGGTCAGTGCATGAACCGTTATTACTTCAAGCATTCTTTTGAGTGAACCAATGGCTCACATCAATAATCACCTCCATCCTGAGAGTGATGAAGAATACAAGATTGCATTTATTGATCCACTTTATTTGTTGATGATAGAGAATTAGGCATGACCACTTTTTTGAAAAAAATACAATAAAATAACACGAGATATGTTGTTTGTAAAAATATGATTTTTTTTTTAAGTGTTTTGTTATTTTTTTAAAACATTACTTTTGTACAACGTGTAAAGCTGAAATAAATATGTACTAAGATTCAACACAGCAAAATTGTTCGTGTCCAACAACTGCTCAATTTAGAAAAATTGCATTGTGGAATGAAATTCCCATGCATTGGGTGAAGATCAAGAAACATTCAGTGTATGGTGTGTTAGGGCTATGATTATGGGATAAAAAACATGTATAATTGTTACGTAAACTATACATGTGTGTATATATATATATATATATATATATATATATATATATATATATATATATATATATATATATATATATATATATATATATACACCTACTTATTTTTACAATTGTTTCATGCAAAAAAAAAATCACAATAGTTTAAAAACTTCACCTTTCCATCTGAACTTAGTATTGTGCACATATTAATATATCAATGTTCCATGTAAAAGTTGAAAATTATATTTTAGTCGCTTCATCAGCAGTGGATTCTTCAGGTCACATTTTCTTAGTGGCAAAAACACAGCGTGCACCTTGACGAGATTAACAAACATCATCTTCCGAATGCTCGGAACACGATTGGATGACACTTCTTTCTTTCTGTCTCTATGCATGAGGTTGTAAGCATTGTTTTTAAATGTGGACAAGTGTAAGAAAGAGCAATGCCAACATTTTTTGTCCATCCATTTCTTCCCCTCCCCCCATTGATACACAAAATAATTAGCGTGTGCCGTAATTAGAGAAAACTAAAGTCCTCATTTGCTAACCTGTTAAGTCATGGACAAAACAGATCAATGTGTTTGGTGATGTTGATTCAATTTGCCGGTTAAATTGCAAGCACTGTAAGTGTGACACACAGTTGGTATGTTTGCTTTGGTTGAAAAATCTTTCTCCACTCGCATTAAAACGAACGAGAGGTATAATATCATGTCCACAAGCGGTCATAATACACCTGCAGTTATTTGTGTTCATGCTGTATGCATGAAGAGAGATGTTTTGAGAAACTGTTTTTATTATAGAGAAAAGGAATTAAATCGGAAAGCTTTTTTACCCCCCACGCATTCGTGTCTACAATTATACAATTTTAGGAAGAACAATGTACGCAGCATACATTTGGTTGTGGACACCAATTTTATGTGATCTGGAATGTGACACACGAACACACTCAAATTTGGTGATAATAACTATTTATTCCCAAAAGCCTCTTTTTAGTGATTGAATGTGTAAAGAAAGCAGCTATTTTCTTTCCTTTCTTCCAAACGCGGGAACAAATGAAACTATACGCATTAGGTGTGTAAGTGAAATTCCTTGGTATTGAAGTGGCAGGCTTGTGTTTGAAGAGAGGTAAACTATTTTATGTATGTATGTATGTATGTATGTATGTATGGAAACATATATATATATATATATATATATATATATATATATATATATATATATATATATGTATGTAAATAAATAAATATGGACGTCACCTCTGGATAACCCCAAATAGGTCTGTGCGACTTCAAAGACCACAAACACTATCTGTGGCGCTCATCACTCATCGGCTCCTCACGCCTAATGTCATGTTACCATTACTGGTGAGATGATCATCACAGACAGAGTCTCGTGCTGAACAGCTCCATAAAAGGATGTTAATTGGCCGAGTGATCCAACATTAAGTGCCACGTCCTGTGATCTGTAAGCCAATGTAAATCTTAGCAATAAATCCCTCCATCCATCCATTGGGAGCATACTCTGTGCAGAGCGTTGGTCCTGCCTAAGCAGTCTCCTCGGCTATTGGGCACAATTCTGGATGGGTCACCACTCCGACGCAGGATACCAGTAAGCTGGCACATTTTGCCGACCTCGGAAGGATGACAAGCAGTCAACCCTACCTGGTATTAATTCAACAGCCAAGTGGGATTTTAACTCAAGATCCTGGGATCCCAAGCCCACCACCCTAACCATTTAGGCAACACCAGGCATAATCAACCCCTCAGATGCTTTATACTGCCATCAAAACTGATAGAAGTCAGGACACCAATTCTTGCCAAACAGGTTTTACTAAACCAATGAACGTATTTACAGAAGAAGCAATTCACAAACATGTATGTACGGAGCATAATATATGCATTCCCTTTATGTTCTAAGCAAACATTCATGCCATTGAATGCCTTATTGTCACTTATCACTCCAAAACTAACATTGGTGCCAATCATGCATCTGACATTGGACAGGGAGAAAAGAAAGGGCAAGATGGAGATAACGAGGTCAAGAAAGAATAAGATGGGGATGCGTTGAGCCCCTGCACACCTTGCACGAGCTCAGTTGAACTAGTGCCACACAATGGTTCCGACACAGATGTTCGCTCCACTCCGGTTCCTCTCTCCATGCCGCCAATGTGCCATGCATCTCTGCATGCTTAGTGAATTTGGTGCGGGTTTTGGTGGGAACGCTCAGCGGTGATGAGGTGAAAGTGTCCAATGACAAAGCCAGATAGCTGGAGTGCAACAAACGGGATGCAAGGCAAAGGTGTGCAAGGGCTGAAGGTGAAAGGTGCAAGAAGGAATGAAAGTGAGAGATGAGTGAGAATGAAAGTAAAAGTGAAAGTAAAAAGAATGAAAGGGAAAGCGAAAGCGAAAGACGCAAGTAAAAGTGAAAGTAAACGATGATGCCAGATGGATCAGTGCCACACTGCTTAAGCTCTCAAGTAGACTGGACAGCTGATTCAAGACCCTCTCCTCATCAACACAGACAACTTGGTGGATTCCCCTTTCATCCCCGGCCCACCCTCGTACATCCAATCAGCAGCGTCTCGTGACTTATCGCCAAGCCATATGAAGCATAGTTCATACTTTCTTTAACTGGGCATTTATCGGTGTGAATAATAAAAAAAAAAAGATTCGTCCAAATGGAAATTTTATTAAAATGATTTTTTCAATCCTGCACTGCCCTGGCTCCTTGACGATTAATATCGTATCATTCTCAACTTTGTGAGATCCGAAGCTTGGAAGGAGATGCAAAAAAAATGACACACAGACATTGGATTTTATGATAGAGATAAAACCCTGGTGATGTCTGTACATCCCCCACTGTTCTCATCCCCCACTCCTTCAACCCCACATCCACACCCCCACTGAATGAATGTAGGTTGATAAACTGTTAGATTGAATTAATATAGTGCCAATGCAGCACAGATTTCATGGGCCAAATGGCCCTCTTCCTGCATCCAAGTTCCTTGTGAATCTATGTAATACATACTAGCCAGGCCAACCCGTCACATCACTGACAGGTTGAATGAAAAGACAGCATATTGCACTTCACAAACAAATTGCATGTCTCATGTTGAGTATCAATGAGGATGTAGAATAAAGTGAAACACGCAAAACAGGATCTTTTATAACACGTAGTTGTTGTTCTTGCTGCTATCATTGTGGCTGTGGTTGCTGCTGTTTGAGTGCTCCTTCCATGTCCATCACACTTTATTCTAAAGGGTTCCTGATGTCAGAGAATAAAAAAAAAGTCACTGTTGGAACCAGTTCATTGAAGCTCCAGGTCCTGCTTCCTCTTCTTCCATTCCTGAAAGATGGGCCAACAGACATCTTTGTGTTTAACCGGACACAATTAGTTGTTCCAAGGAAATCGATTATTTATTAGCTAACCAAGCATGTAAATAGATTATTAGCTTTCCAACCGGAGCATTTTTATTATTCTACAAAAGCAGGAACCCTTTAGAATAATGCATGATGGATGGACACACACGGACAGATTCCTCTCCTTTAAGTAATGGAATAGGTGTGACTTTTTGGGGGTTTTTTTGTATGCAATGTCAAGGCTCATATGAGAGCTAACATAATGCACAGCAAGGGGGGCATGAGTCAAGAGGGGGGGGGAGAGGGAAGGACAAAACAGTGGGGAACAGAGACATTAGGAGATCTGTGGAAGGGAGAGGAATTGGGTGGGGAACACGGGGTGTACAAGATGGACATTACAGGGATTTTCAGGAAGGAAAGCAGGGAATTTGAAGGAGGTGGGTTTGGGGTGGATTAACGAGGGTAGAAAAGATCGAAGTTTTGGATGGGCGAAGATAAGAGGTGGTGGTGAACAGCTGTTTTGAAGGCCTGGAGGGAAGAATGGGATTGAACAGAGTGAGGGAGTTTATTCCAAAGGCGGGAAAAAAGAGGAATGAAAGAGTGAAGGTGAGCAGTGATTCGTGATTTTGGTAGTTTTACCAGAAGGTGGTTGTTGGTGGACCTTGAGTGTCCTGTGGAAATATGGGGGAGGGGCATATCGCAGAGAGAGCAGGGGGGGCACGACCAGAGAGGAGACAGTGGAAGACAGAAAGACCACCAACCTGCCTGCGGTGAGAGTGTGAGATGCCCAAAGACTCAGCCTCACCGCGGTAGATACCAGTGATCCTCAATGCCTTGGTTTCCAGTGTGAAGCTGACAAAGGTGAGAGGCAGGAGCACCAGCCCAGAGGGGAGAGCAGTACTCCATCAGGCTGTGGATGAAAGCTTTGTATGTGGTCAACAGCTCAGGTGGGCCGAGGAAGGATTTTTCATGACGGAGGATTCCCAGTCGGCGACTGGTTTTGGAGGCCAGGTTGGAAATTTAAGGTTGGAAATTTGTAAGCCAGGTTGGAAATGACTGATGGTGGGTTTAATCAAAAGACAGCATGTTGCACTTCACAAACACATTGTCACACACCCAAACTGTTCACCAAGTTTTGCCCAAATCCGTCCATAACTTTTGAGATATTGTGCTCCATATAGTTTTTGGCCCGATCTCTCAATGTTGAAGAATCACTGAAGAAATTCGGATCCCAAACCCACCATCCTAACCATTAAGCCAACACCAGGCATATACAGAAGCCATGGCTGTTATAAATCAGACTTTAAATGAGGGCAAGATGGTCAATTGTTACTAATGACATGCAGGGAATTTGGAATTTATTCAGGGATACTCTTGCAAAAACATTTTTTGTCAGAAATGTCAATTAAAAATTTAACTTCACACAATGTCAACACAATGGATTTTGACAACACAAAGCCAGACAACAGTTTTCAATTGGATGGAACTTGAGTTCAAACCCAGAACTAGACCGCTAAGATGAAATCATACTTCTGAGGTATCCTCCCACCTTTACAATTATTATTAGAGTCTGAAAGAATGCCATAGTTTACTTAAGAATTGGTTTCAGGTCATTCCAGCAATGCTTGCACTCGTGCCATGATGGTGACGAGAACTTTCAAGATTGTTTTTACTCAACAAGTTTGAGATAGCTATTTCATTTTTCACTCTGTGACAAACACTCAACCAATAGCCAGTCTTTTCACAACAGTGACAAATGGCCTATATGGCAGGGAATTCTAGTAGTTTGAGGCCATTTTCATTAACACTCAAGTAATACTGTCAGTTTTGCTATATATTGGCTGTCTACCATCAAACACCGTCTCAAGCACCAATCGTCACTGGCTTGTGCTTCACCACTTGAGCTCGTCCATTTCAGACGATTTCAAAGGGTAATAATTTTTGTGCTATAATCTATTGTGAACTAAAATTGTTGTGGTGATTTTTTTTATTCCTTCTTGAGAGGTTGTAGGGTGTTTCCCCATATATTCTGATATAGTGTGCTGTAGTGAGAGGCAAACTGGAGGAATTGTTGGGGGGTTTTTGCCATGTGTAATTGATTCTTTCAAAATAAAATTTTATCTTGGAGTCTTCATGGACATCAACCCTTGCCATTCTCCTCAAGTTGGCATGTCGATTGCTTGGCACATTTACATCTCAACTGATAACTATTTCCAGATTGGGAGCGGATCTTTTTTTGTCTAATATGAGATATTAAAAAGGCTATCTGAACAAAATACTCAAAATATATCGTGGCGGTTCTGCAAAACTGCATGCCTCTAACTGAGGCAATGGCACCCAACATACAGTGATCCCCAGGCAGTTATCTCGTTAGTCTTCGTGCAGTCAGACCTTCCCCTCATGTCTAATGGGTTAATGGGACAAAGTGAGTTGCGTGGATCTTATAGCAAGGTCTAATTATAATATCTCTATCTTCTTTTCAATCCTGATTGCCATCCAACCCTTTCCTTTTAACCATGGTACAAATCGAAGCGGTACAGCAGCCAGGCAGCCACCTGTGAAAATCACGATGACGAGGACACTCCCCGGCACGTGCATAGCGTACCCTTTCATTCAAATCTGCGCGCCAATTTACAATGGCGTCTCACCTTGCTCCACCTTCGCTCACCAGAAGCACCACCTCGACCACCAACATCTTGCGCACACAGGAAAAACTCACCCCGCGCCTCCTCGCACCTCCGCATCAATGCAATTTGCCACCAAACAAGCGTGCTTCATGGCCAAGGCCACTCGGACCGCGTGGCACGGGGACGGGCCAAGCACATTAATAGCACCAACTGCAGCTTGCAGGGGGTGCCCCGAACGGGCATGTGGGACTGACACGACCCTCGTCCAGTTGCCAGAACACGGCCTGGGAGTTCATTGCAGGGCTCCAGGCCGTGTCATGCTGGATGTGTGAATGAGGCTGCTTCCAGCCCCAGGAGCCAGGCAGGGCGGCGCCGAGATCCAATGGAAGGGCACGATTCGGATGACGGCACGTCACTTCGGGTCGTCACCTGGTGCTTATAAAAGGCGGATCGTGACAGGTATTGCAAGGCCGTTAGTTCTCATCTGCCCTTCTCCTTCTGGCTAACTAATCTTCAGTGTGTGTGTGTGTGTGTGTGTGTGTGTGTGTGTGTGTGTGTGTGTGTGTGTGTGTGTGTGTGTGTGTGTGTGTGTGTGTGTGTGTGTGTGTGTGTGTGTGTGTGATGGCGCCTGTCATAACTTAAATTAAGATCGGCGAAGATATAACGGGATAAGTCTGCTCTGTGTCTGCTTTTGTAAATTGCTTGCCATTTTGTTGCACCCCACCAATTCTTTGCTATCCTCAGCTGTACATAATAATAAACCCGATGCACTGTGCCACATACCATTCCTTGGTAATTGTAAATAAATGCTATATATAGAAATGTTCCCAGCTCGTTTTCGTCTTTTCCTTCATTGGTCAAACATGGTCTGTGTCCAAGCCAGGACATTATCCCCCAAAGATCTGTTTACTAGCCAGTACATCCTTGGCAGTTACACTTGGCTGCATCTGATCCGGTAAGGTGATCTGGTTTGAACAAGGCATAATGAGGGCATGTCTCCGGTAATTAGATCACGTGATCATTTGAGGTAACCGGCTTCCATTAGACAGAGGACCCTAAGTCATGTAGTTCAGTGATTGGCGTTCACGGTCGATTATCAACCCGACGTGTCACGGAGTTATCCGTGTGCGATGGCCTGCAATTCCAAAGAGTCTGGTGGGAACCCGAGGGAGCTCCCCCCACCTCGTGTTCTTCTCACCCTGACCCCAGGTCAGCAACAATATAAAGGGAATGTGTGTGATATATATATATATATATATATATATATATATATATATATATATATATATATATTCTTCTTCTTCTTTCGGCTGCTCCCGTTAGGGGTCGCCACAGCGGATCATTCATATGATCCGCATCGTGATTTGGCACATGTTTTACGCCAGATGCCCTTCCTGATGCAACCCTGGTCGCCTCTTACGACACAGGGATATGGTACACCTATTTTAACCGGGGTATACACCGACCCATTATACTGGTACTCATTTCGCCGACCTCGGAAGGATGACAGGCTGAGTCAACCCCCTGGTGTATTAATTCAGTGGCCCAACGGGGCTTGAACTCAGGACCTTTTGGATCCCAAGCCGCTGCCCTAACCACTGTGCCAACACCAGGATATATATATATATATATATATATATATATATATATATATATATATATTTATATATATATATATATACATACACACACACACACACACACACACACACACACACACACACACACACACAAAATTGACCCCTTCCATACTCCTGTAACCGGAGAAGCTGCATAAAGCAACCCAAGAAGACCTACACAATGTAAGCACTATGCTGTTTCGAACCCTTCCCAGGGTTCAACAACTATAAAGACGTTCACACTGAGTACACACTTGAGAATCCCAATGCGACACAACCCCTCGGGTACCGGACCGGTTTCATCGCTGATTGGCGAATCATCAGCGATAGCGTGGTGTATTTTTTGGATTCCGTCTTGAGAGGTTGCTGGGTGATCCAATGCTGAGACAAGAGAGCAACGTGCTGAGACATGAAGCCTGTTTCAATAGAACAGATGCCAGGCTAATTGATTTTGTATCATGCCTCAAAAGTGCCCTTTCACAAACAGAAACAACAGATGATACGAAGCACACCATCCGACAGCATGTATCTTCTCTTCTTACTTTGCACAAACCTCATCAAATTTGAACTCCAAACGAAGTCAACGCCATCTGTACCCTCAAAGCAAATGCAAGTATTGTCATTTTGCCAGCTGATAAAGGCAGAGCTACTTCAGTTATGGACAAGACAGAATATTCACAGAAAGTGAACCAACTTCTGGAGGACGAAGAAGCTTATGTTTTGGTGCAGCCAGATCCGATGAAAGCTTTCATGAGAAAGATAAGTAGAATGCTCACCAAGTTGAAGCATCGTCGGGAAATAACCATTGGTGATTGGCAACAGATGAAGCCAAGCGATGCAGCAATGGCACGACTCTGTTCCATCAAAAATTCATCAGCCAAACGTCCCACTTAGGCCGATTGTTTCACTCCAAGGGACTTATGGCTTTGCGAAGTAGTTATCCCAGAAATTGAAGAAACTTCTTGAGGGAGCTCCAACAACAGTCAAGTCTGCCAAACAATTTCTCCAGAAACTGAAAGATATCCAGCTTCAACCCGACAACGTGATGGTAACGTCAACCCGACAACGTCATTTGATGTAACTTCATTGTTTACTTCAATCCCGTTACAATTGGTGAAGGAAACAATGAAAAGTTCACCGATTTCGAGTTCAGTTGAAACAAACGAGTGCGTGAAGATCACACACCTCAATGAGCTGCTTGCCTTTTGCCTGAAAACGTATTTTCGGTTCAGTGGGAAAGTTTACGAGCAAATAAAAGGCATGCCTATGGGATCACCAATATCAGGGATCATCGCAGAGGCTGCGCTGCAAAGACAGGAACCACTGAGATTTGCTATCTATCGACCAAAGTTGAGGGCACGATATGTTGATGACACTTTCGTCATCGTACAATGGGATACGATAAGCACTTTCAAAGAACACCTCAACGCTGTCTTTCTCCGACATTCATTTCACAATGGAAGAAGAAGCAGGCATTCTTGGAAGTCCTTGGATCAATGGCTGGCATTCTTGGATGTCCTGGTCTCCAAGCAATTTGGGGAGCTGAAGCCAACCAGATACAGAAGTGGTTCCCAACTTTTATTTTCTTGTTTCACAGCTTCATGGAAGACCGGATAAACTCTACCAGGGTAGATTTTCATCGCCCGATTACACTAAGTAAATTAAAGATGTTCTTAAATCAATCTAATGCAGGTACCAGTCGGAAAGCAGGTCAGGAATTTGTCGTGAAGGCTGATCGAAAATTGTACCTGAGGATGCTGGTTGTTCGTCAACAATGAAACTTGAACATGAAAGAGATACTGTCATATTCCCTCAGACCTATTCCCTATGCCCTCGCATACTATGATGGTACTTTGGCTAAAACAGACAAGAATGCACTGATGCATCACATTGAAGCCGAATGTACATCTCCATTGGTGCTTGAAGTGATTCCTTATGACACAGTACTGATTGATGGCATGGCACTCATTCATAAACTGGTCACTCGCTTCCCCCACACCATGGGCGAATTGGCCAATGTCGGTGCATCGGAGTTGGTTGGCCTCGCAGAATGGCACAAATGTGGACGAATGGACTGAGTGTTTGATCGCTATCCAGAGATGAGTATAAATGCAGATGAGCACGAATGCCGATCTTCGACGTCTCAAATAAGGAAGATTTTCGGCCTGGACCAACTCTCCAAATTCCTCGTGAATGGAAGGAACAAGGAACAGTTGAATGAATTCTTATTTGAACAGTAGTGCCTGAGTGCTGATCTTTTCAATGTGATTGACTAATTTGTGATGTACGGGGCAATGTGCCATAAGTTCTCAACCACACAGGTGAATTTGGTCCCCGAGTTGAACACCTATGAACATGAAGAAGCAGACACAAGGCTTCTGTTGCATACTCATCACATAAGTAAGACAAAACCAAATTCTAAGGTGCTGATCATTCGCTCCGACACCAATGTAGATCTCCTGCTGCTCTCCCTTGGTGGCGTGATCGAAGTGGAGGCTTTGCACCTGCACAGTGGTATGAAGAGGTTAGAACGCATTCTAGACATTAAAACAATCCTATTGGCACTCAGTGCGAAACTGTGTGATGCTCTAATCGGGCTCCACGTTTGTACTGGCTGTGACACAGTTAGCGTGTTTTGGGGAAAGGGTAAAAAAAAAACCCCTTTCGATCTTGTCGCCAAATCATCAGACTACCACCAGACCTTCTGTGAACTCGGACAGTTCTTCAGTTTGTCAGATGACTTATTGTTCAAACTTCAGACATTCATATGTCATATGTACAACCAGAAGGTTTCAGACACTGCGAGATACAGAAGCTTTTGTGTTGGTCCCAATAATGATGATCGCAGTGTACCTCCGACAAAAGATGCGCTCTTTCAACACTCCCTCCATGCAAATTACCAGTCGGCCATCAATCGGAAGGTGCTGCAGCAGAAGATGAATGCACACTCACCTGACGGCCATGGCTGGTCCTGACAGATGGCAAACTTACCGTTGTATGGATGCAGAAAAACCTTGCACCGCCAGACGTACTCAAATTAATCCATTGTCAATGAACAGAGAGCCAACACAACACAAAGCGTTGTTCGTGTCGAGCAGCAGGATTCGAATGTTCTGAACTTTGTTTGTGTAGTTCGGAGTCAGAGCATCGGTGTGAAAACTTGGCTGAACAGTACGACCCTGATGGAGGCGATACTCTTGTGTTACGGTTATTACTTTGTATCAGACAGCAATAACTGTCTCTGTCAATACAAAGATACATTTCTTCTTGGCCAAAAGCACATTCATTGACTAGTTAGTGAGCCCCCACCCTCAGACATTCAAAGTCAAATAACTCCTCTGCGTGAGGGAATATCACTTGTGGAAGTTATTTTTTGAAATCAGCGCAGAAAAATCTACGGGAAAGAACCATTTCCATGTAGTTTGCAATTGGGTAGCACAAGAATGTTTTTCTACCCATTTCCAGAACCAATAGATGAGGGCCCAATTTTCCAATGTCCTGTGCTCACTGCTCACCGAATCGAACCAGTCGTGATTTATTTTTTATTTTTAATCCACTCGGGAAATATGAAGACGAGTTCGGTGGGATGCAACCAGAAAGTAGAAAATGATTGCACAGTGTACAGGATGCGACATAACACTGCGGTGTGCTGTGACTTGCGTCATTGTTGAACATGAGCGGAAAGTTAATATTTGTATCCGTTTCAGTTGAAATAGCTTCTTTGAATGGTTAGAATTACATCAAAAGCGAGCAAATGTAAAGAAAGAAAATATAAAAAGACATGTACAACTTGAAAGATAACTGTTTTTTTGGTGGAGTAACTTACGGACCACCTGCCGTTTACTCACGGACCACAGGTAGGGAACCAATGATATACAGGAAGGCAACCAAGACCAGCCAGTTTCTGCATTATGGTAGTAACCATCCCATGGCTCACAAACGAAGTTGACTGTGAACACTTTTCTGACGGGTCAAAACAGTCTGCAGTAATTCGGAAGCCAAAAAAGGAAGAGAAGAACTTTCTACAACAGTTGTTCCGTTCCATTAGATACCCAACAGTTTTGTGAACAAGGGGTATGTGGAGGAGGGTAAACGGCGAGTGTACACCAACTCAAACCAAAGTTTTGGCGTGTCTTCCCGGATGTGACCAACGTATCGAAAGCTCCTGCTCACCTGTTAGCCACGTTTGAAGTCAATATCGCACATGTATAGACCTCAAACTACCATGAAACGCAGGATCATGCAACTAAAAGACCGACTGAATTTGGAGAACAAATCATGTCACATATATAATTATATGTATATATATATATATATATATATATATATATATATATATATATATATATATATATATATATATTTGCAGCAACTGCGCAGTCCACTATATTGGAGAGACCTCAAAGAGACTAAAATTAAGGCTACACGAACACCAGTTAGCCGCACGTAGAAATGACCCTCTCTCGCAGGTCGCAATGCACAGCATCGGACAAGGCCATCAATTCATGTTCACTGAAGCTTGAGATGATCGGACAAGCAAACAACGGAACGTCCAGCCAGTTGTAAGAAGCCTGCTATTCAAATAACAATTCAATAAATAAAACATATCGATTTACACCCGGCGTATCAAGCTTTATGTTACCGGCTCAAACAATTGTAAACGCACAGAACGTGTTAAACACACACACACACACACACACACACACACACACACACACACACACACACACACACACACACACACACACACACACACACACACACACCTCGATTTAAGTTGCCCCGATTTATGTTGATTCGAAGTTGCGTCGTCCATCAACATCGATGGACGTCGTACCCACACTCTGAATTACGTCTCTTTGCGTTGAGGTTACGTCGTTCAAACTACGTGCTGTGGCTTTCCCGTCGCCAATTTTCCTGAATTGTCCAGCCTTGTGCTGAGACGTTGAGTTCGTGAACGTTATGAAGCTCGCAGACACACCACACACAGCCACACGTGGTTAGCCGTTTCAAGACGTGTCTACATTGAAGTGCGACACAGGTTTTGTACAGTGAAGTGCTACGTCACACTTCAATGATGACACGGCAAACCGTGCTGCTGTGTGTGGGTCGGAGGTCTTCGTACAGCGTTGCTGAATCTTAAAAGCGGAAACATCCTGTTGGAAGATCAAAATTGTCGAACATTGACAAATCTTTGCAAAATTATAACATTTTACTCACAAATTTTATTTAACCTCCGTCACATCTCAATGACGACATGTCAACTACAACCATGTGTGGCTGTGCCGGCAAAGGCAAGCTTCATGGATGCAGGGCCGGATTTAGACGTGTGGTGGCCCCTGGGCAGCCTTCAGTTGTGGAGGCCTACCCCACCTTAGAATACTAAAAAAGGTGACGAGACATATTTACAGTCATCCATATAGTATATTTTTCAATAACAAAGAATCTGAACTTCTGTATAAAATAGAGAATGAGATAAGATTAATATCTTACATCTGTTCCACTAACTACCAACTACGATTCAGGCACTCACAAATACATTTTTCCTTACAATTTTTTTTTCATGAAATATTTGGAGGCCCCCTGGTTGTGGAGGCCCCTGGGCAACTGCCCAGCTTGCCCATGCCTAAATCCGGCCCTGCATGGATGGAAGAACATTTTTGCATTCCGTTCCCCGTGCCCTTGTCGGGTTGTACCTGTACCTGTCGTCCTGCACGAAATATTCCAGGACGGAATGTAAATTTAAACCGATAAGATGGCACCGCAGTCAAACACTACGTTGCCATGGCCATTGTTCATACTGTATTAACATTCTTTATCATTGTCCACATAAAAGATATAAATTTTCCTTCCACTGGCAATTCAATTCAATTCAATTGACTGGGTGGCTCAGGAAAAGCCAAAGCATGTGATTTGAATGACGTAACTTCGATGTAAAGTGTACTATAATGTATTCTGCATTTGCACTGTTCAGATGCAATGTCCTTCCAAAATCTTCATCATGAGTTATAAATGTGCTGTTGGTGATATGAGTGAGCCCGTGGCTAAGATAGTGCGTAAAACTGTAAATCTGCAGGTGAAATTGGATGTTATACGAGGAATGGTGAGTAGTGATCGTGCTGTTTGTCGATCTTGGTCAGCACTTAGGTTCCCCTCCAACAACCCGTACGTACAACTTATAAAAATGTAGAACAAATTCGTGAAAGTGCTGAACGTGCGTCGCCATTGACATCCAAGCTAATTATGAAGCAAAGGAGCTCTTACATGGAAAGGATGGAACGTTTGCTGCACATATGGATTGAGGACCTCAATGGAAAGAGGATGCCTGAGTATACAGCAGAAAGCTAAAAGTCTGTATGATGACTTAAAAAAGGAGAGCGAGAGTTCAATTTCCGCTGCCATGGCTAAAGAGACCTTTACTGCGAGCTGTGGCTGGTTTGATAGGTTTATGTGTGTGCACGGGCAGCTTGGCCTGGAGGTACGCACTTTTAAGCCAGGTGTCCCTTCTGTGAGCATGAGTTGATGGATGTTAAAGATCCTCACGGTGTCTTTCACGAATATGAGGAGGGTCATCCCCAGCACCCTTAACAGAATAGAAATCCCTGCCTGGACTACGAGTAGCCTTCCATCCTTCATCTGATCATAACTCACTCTCACTCTCCCCGAGTCAGGCAGCTTAGGACCAAATTTGACTGATGTGGACATTCCGGACAGAAGCACCAATTTTTTTCTTTGTGCTACCCATTGCCAAAGCTTTCAATTTTTAATAGGAACCACTTCTTTCGTGCACAGCATGGTGGCCATCTTGGATTTCCAAAATGGCCACCATGTAAAAACCTATAAGTATCGATATCTCGGCTTCCAAGCCACTTAGGCTCTCAATCTTGGTGTCTAAACATACATTGAGTAGCATACATGAGGGCATAGGTCAGTGAAGATGCTTTGCTGATATAATACACCTCTGCACATGCATGGTTTTCGAACTAAATTGGCAATATTGGTTGATAATTTCTAAGCATTTTCTTTTTATGTCTTTTCAGATAGACTAGCAGCATGGATTGGAACAAGTGTTTGATATGCCAAGAAGAGACTGGGGAGCCTATAAAATGGCCACTCAATGCAAAGGGAAGTGGGGACAAGTCAGAACCATACAGCTCCTATCTGAATAATGTCAGTGCTTTCAGAATCCTGGGAACACTACCAGTGGCTCTTCAATTTGAAGAAGACATGACTGTATGTGAACTGGTCCAAAATCAGGCTGCATAGCACAAATCTTGCTTTGTGAAGTTCAGCAAAGATAAGCTAGAGAGAGCTATGAAAAAGCGAGAGAGGGATGAAACCACAACGGACAGTACACCGACAGAGAAACGACCTCAGCGTCTGCCAATGATCAAAATGGCCTGTCTGTTTTGTCAACAAGCGGATGGACACCTCCATGAAGTCAGAACTCTTGGAGCTGATGAGAACGTAAGACAGATGGCCTCAGAACTACATGACACAGAATTAATGGCTCGGATGGAAGGTGGAGATCTGGTCGCACTTGATGCTAAATATCATCTGGAATGCTTGACAAGACTACGAAATCGCTACCGATCACTGCTCAGGCAACATGAGGAAGATTCCTCTGGTTCTGCTGAAGAGAAGGTTATGAAAGCAAGAGCACTTGTGGAGCTCTTCACCCATGTAGAAAACTGTGTGGAAGATGGAACCGTCCACTTCAAATTTTCAGTGCTGCATCAGCTGTATGAAAACCGTAAATGAGACCTGGGTGTTGAGAAGGAGACGAACAGAACCCGTTTCAAGGAGAAAGTTCTTGTGTACTTCCCACAAGCACAATAGCAAAGTGATGGCAAAAATAAGATTCTGGTTTTCCAACAAGGAATGCAGCAGATGCTAAAGCAGGCCTTGGAATGTGACTATGAAGGTGATGCACTACTGCTTGCTAAAGCTGCCAAAATTGTGCGCAAAGAGATTGTCAACTCCAGAGGATTCCACTTCGATGGCATATTTCCCTCTGGATGTCAACATGGGTCAATGCCCACTAATCTCAAAACCATGGTGTCTATGCTGTTGTCTGGTGCTGACATTAAAGATCAAGATTCAACAGACTCGCAGGCAAACCTCACAATCTCGCACACCATTCTCTTCAACTTTAAGAAGCATGTGTCACCTTCTGTCAAGTCTTGTCATTCCCTGGAAAGGGAACCACCATTGGCCCTGGACATTGGAATGAATATTCACACAGAGACCCGGTCTAAAAAGTTGATTACACAGCTTTATGACTTGGGTCTCAGTGTAAGCTATGACAGAGTTCTTCAACTTGAGAGCCAGCTCACAACTGCTGTCTGTGAGAACTTTCAGAACAAAGGGGTTGTGGTCCCTGCTCAATTGTGATGTGGGCTGTTCATCGTTGGAGCGCTTGACAACTTAGATCACAATCCTTCAAGTACAACTGCTAAGGGCGCATTTCATGGCACAGGCATCAGCCTGTTTCAGTTTCCCACTATGTCTAATTTGGGAAATAAGCAGGATGCCATCAGGCTGCCTTCACCTCATGCCAGGAAGAATCATGAGTTGCCAGACAGCTTCACCACTGTGCCAGCTGTGGCTCTGAAGACAGCAAAAGTGTCAGTCCCCCAGCTGTCAGAAGTTTCAGCACCAAAAGATGGGCAACTTGCAGGTGCAAAACTGAAAGAGAAGAGCTGGCTGGAGCATGCTAGTCAAATACTGGAGAAAGACTTCGTGGAAAAGGGTGACACTGTCTCCTGGTCAGCATTCCATGCTTCCACACAAGGTCCATCTGTCGACCTGCATTCCGCTCTTACACAGCTCTTGCTCCTCTTCTATGAGAAGGCAGCAACACCAGCTATGATCAAGCATGGACTAGATGTGGTGCATTGGGCGACAGAATTGCTCAATCCCAGACAGATGCCAGTCATGGCCTTTGATGAACCAATCTATGCACTAGCCAAGTTCACTCAGTGGAACTGGCCTGACACACATGGGGAGGACAAATTCATTGCAATGTTTGGTGGTCTACACATAGAAATGGCAAGGTGGAAAACGTATGATGATTACTTGGAGGGATATGGTTGGACCAATGCTCTGACACAAGCAGGTATTGCCACATCAGGCACCGCCAACTCTTTTCTGAAGGCCACACATGTCACCAGAACAAGGCACGCTCACCAGGTGACTACTTTGGCTCTGGCAAAGCTCCAGCAAGATGCTTTCTGACACACTGAGGGACCACACAATGATGAAGCCAAGGAGGCATGGAGGCAGAAAATGGTCCAGAAGAGTTCAACATTTCAGTATTGGGATACAGTTCTAAACATGGAGCTTGAGGGTCTCAACTTCATCAGATCACACCACGAGGAAAAGCTTCATTTGTATGTGGAAAGCCTGAAGACATTGGTTCCATGGTTCTTTGCTTTAGACCACCACAACTATGCGAGGTGGCTCCCAATACACATCCGAGACATGGAGAGTCTACCAGCACCCATTCTCAAGGAGTTTGAGGAACATGGTCACTGGGTTGTCAACAGAGAAGTAAAGTATGCAAGAGACACACCATGCACGTGCAGAGGTGTATGATATCAGCAAAGCATCTTCACTGACATATGCCCTCACGTATGCAACTCAATGTATGTTAAGACACCAAGATTGAGAGCTCAAGTGGCTTGGAAGCCGAGCTATTGGTACTTATAGGTTTTTACATGGTGGCCATCTTGGAAATCCAATATGGCCGCCATACTTTATACTCTGAATGGTATAATTTAATTCCTTGTCCCAAAAAATGTATATTTAGGCATCAAGATTGAGAGCCGAAGTGGTTTGGAAGCCGACATATTAGTACTTGTAGGTTTTACATGGTGGCCATCTTGGAAATCAAAGAAGGCCACCATGCTGTGAACTGAGGAAGAGTTTCCTACTAAAAATTAAAAGCTTTGGCAATGGGTCACAGGTGAAAAAAATTTGGTGCTTTTGTCCGGAACGTCCACATTATTTTGCTATGCTGCCTGACTGGCCTTTCTGTTCCACCACCACAGACTATTTTACACAGTATTTCACTCTATTATACTTTAATAAAATTATTTCATTCCAATTTTTTTACTGTCAAAATATGTGTTAAATTATCTCTGTTTAAGCCAAAAAGGTAATGTTGCAGGTGAAAATTACGACGTCCCCCTTCTCATCTCCCACACAACCTTACTTCATTATTGTATTTCTAATGGAAAAAAAAACGTTCAATCAAAGTCATTTTGATTTAAGTCGCAATTTTAAAGGACACATCCAAGACGTAAATCGAGGTATACCTGTATATGTATATATATATATATATATATATATATATATATATATATATATATATATATATATATATATATATATATATATATATATATGTATATATATATATCGCACACGCTGCGCCCGGCACCATAACCAAGCAGGAGACGACGTGTCGACTCTCACTCTCAAGAAGGGATCGCTCAGCAGAACGTCCCCCACAGAGTATGGGCAGCGTGGCTGGCCGACCATGCAAGGTATTGATTGTGAGACCGTTAGCCCTCATCTCCTCATCTCTCTCATAAGTATCTCCTCTTCATCGGGGTGTGTGTGTGTGTGTGTGTGTGTGTGTGTGTGTGTGTGTGTGTGTGTGTGTGTGTGTGTGTGTGTGTGTGTGTGTGTGTGTGTGTCATGGTGCCTGTCCTCGCTTAAGTTAAGAGTGTAAAATAATTATATCGGGATAAGTCTGCTGTGTGTCTGCTTCACTAAGTTGCTTGCCTTGTTGTTGCACCTCACTAATTCCTTACTGTCCCTGCTTACACACAACAATAAATCTATTCAGAGGGCCACATATTTTTCCTCACCTGCCTGTAATAAATGCTTTGTATAAATGTTCCCAGCTCGTTTTTGTCTTTTCTTTCATTGATTCAGCATGGTCCATATCCTAGCTTAGCCGGGACTTTATTGCCAACAATCCGTTCTTATAGCAAGTACATTCCTTAGTAGTGTCCCTCGGCTGCATCTGACCCGGTAAGGTGACCTGGTTCGGACAAGGAGTACCGAGGGTATGTCCCCCGGTAATTGGGTCACGTGATTAATTAGGTAACCAGTTTAGATGGAGGTGAGGTGAGATGAGGTGAGAAAGGTGAGACCAGACTCTTCCGCAAAGGTGAGAGGCAGGAGCACCAGCCCAGAGGGGAGAGTGGTACTCCATAAAGTTGTGGATGAAGACTTTGTCGGTAGAAAGCAGTTCAGTTGTGCCAACGAATGACTTTGCAATGAGGAGGATGCCCAGTCAGCGACTAACTTTGGAGGCCAATTTTGATATGTGGTTTGCTCAATAGAGATCATGGCTGAGAGTGAGACCCAAGGATATGAGTGACTGAACTTCTTTGAGAGGGTTGTTGAGAAATCAGATTGAAGGTTTTGTCAGACAGTCTCTTCGGAGAAGAGAGAGAGAAAGAGCAAGAGAGAGGGCTATCTCAGAGTTAAAAGGCATATTACATATGTTTGACCAGCTTGTGATTTTGTCAATGTCTGAAGAGCTGTGGGAAGAGACTGCTGCCTGCCTATCTGAAGGTTGAGGGAAGTCATGGTGGAAGGTGGAGTCGTCAGCAAATATATAAAGAGGATTTTCCAGAGTCAGAGACATTGTTGATGAAGATTAGGAATAGGACTGGCCCCAAAACACTACCTTGGGGACTCCAGCCTTAACAGGGAGAGGAGAGGGGACATGGTTATCCATGATAGAAAAACTCCTGGTGCAGAGGGATATTATTAGTGATAATGTTGTTTGATAAAAATGTCAATATTGTTGTTATATTATCATTGTTGTTGTTTTTACTTTTGTTATAAGAAGTGGCCTTGGATAAATGGCACAAAAAGCTACTATCTATACACCTTATCACAGCTTTTGTCCAAGATGGAAAACCCCTGCGCGAGGGAGGAAAATGAAGTCGCCACAACCTCCGTTATGTGTCTCCTCGCCCCCTGGAAAAGTTTGGTTGAGATTGGATAAGCAACAACTAATTGTATCATGGTCAGACAGAAGATCATGAGAATCATGAGAAGATAATTGTATCATGAGAAGACACCAAATTGCATATTTTAGTATGATGATGATAAAGCCGCTGTCACACCTTGACGTTTAAGCCAGCGTATGGCAACGTATGAAAATGTATGTTAAACACTGGCGTACGCTGAACTATTGATGTTTTTTTTTAATTTTTGGGCGTATAATAACGTGTTGGACGTATGCATAACGTATTCGTAACGTACACAGAACGTTTTAATCACATATAGATAACTTATACCAATGAATGCTGAGCGTGTTGTTGGCGTTCACAACCTATGCTCAACGGTAGTCTAACTTATGCATAGCGCACGGCAGTGTATCGCCGACGATCACGTGGTGAAGGCTATTAATAGGCTGCGGATCGACGATTCAAATCATAACCGCACGAGACATCGAAGTGTGAAGCCACTGTCACACCTTGACGTTTTAGCCAGCGCATGCCGACGTATGAAAAAATTGCCGAACCAAGCTGGCACACGTCGAATACGTTATGGGTAAGTTTTGTATATGTTAAGAGCAAGCTGGCATACGTCGTAGTACACTGGCATACGTCGTAGTACGCTGGCATACGTCATTGTACGCCGAGTACGTCGAGAAATTTTCAGCATGTCGAAAATTTCTCGACGTACTCGACGTATGACACACATTCCACATACGCTGGCATAAGTTGTAGGCACGCTACGCGATCGTTGACACACGTCGACATACTTTACTTGTAAGATACTCATAAGTCGAAACACGTCAATGTAATGGTTTGCGTCAGTGTTCCAGACGCCCTGGTTTTTTTTTTTTTTCCGGAATGACGGTTATGATTTAAATCGTTGAGCGGCAGCCATTTAATTCTATTATATTATAACGGCACTAGAAATCGAAGTGTCAACATGACCATCATACCGAAGAAAAAAAAAACCAAAAAAAAAACCAGGAAGTCTGGAACACTGACGCAAACCATTACATTGACGTGTTTCGAC
>NC_140968.1:62445616-62505616 GCF_056783735.1 Eptatretus burgeri
CAACTTATGCCAGCGTATGCGGAACATGTGCATCATACGCTGGATACATCGAAAAATTTTCAACATGCTGAAAATTTGTCGACGTACTCGGCGTATTACGACGTATGCCAGCGTGCTTCAGTGTGCTCTTAACGTATACAAAACTTACCCATAACGTATTCGAATTGTGCCAGCGTATTCGGCAAATTTTTCATACGTCGGCATACGCTGGCTAAAACGTCAAGGTGTGACAGCGGCTTGACACTTCGATGTCTAGTGCGGTTATGATTTGAATCGTCGAGCCGCAACCTATTAATAGCCTATGCCACGTGATCGTCGGCGATACGCTGCCGCGCGCTGTGCATAAGTTTGACTATCGTTGGGCATAGGTTGTGAACGCTGATAACACGCTAAGCATTCGTTGGTATAAGTTATCTATATGTTATCGAAACGTTCTGTGTACGTTACTAATACGTTATGCATACGTCCAACTCATTATGAATACACCAAAAACTGGAAGAAAAAAAAAACATCAATACTTCAGCGTACGCCAGCATTTTACATACATTTTGATACATTGCCATACACTGGCTAAAACGTCAAGGTGTGACAGGTCCCTTATGTGAAGCTTTTTTTCTTTATGACAGACACGTTCACACACATTCTTTCATGAGCTCTGAAGCCCGCCCTCATTATTCCTCAGCAACATTCTTTTCGGAGCTCCAACGCCCACTTTTTGGAGAGTGCACGGGTCATCATGGTAACCGTGCCCAAGTGGGGCGGGGTGAGCTTGGGGCGGATGGCACCCCGCAGAGATGGCCCCGAGATATAAAACGAATGGGAGGTATGTTCTCTGAAGAGAAAAAGTTTGAAGAGAAAAAGTCTGAGGAGAAAAAGTCTGAGGAGAAAAAGTCCGAGGAGAAAAAGTGAGGAGAGAAAGGACGGAAAAAAAGCGTTTTGAAGAGAAAAGCGTGAGGAGAGGAAAAGCGAAAGGAAAGAGAAAAAGCAAAGGGTGAGAGAAGCGACCAAGAAGTGGGTGTCTGACCAGCACCGACAAGACAATTCGTCCTTCCCAGTGCTTCGGCAAGCGAGCGTGTGGTGCACGTGTGGGTGTGAGCAGCGCCGCCAACAAGTGAGGCTCGGGTCGATCACCAACAACACCAGGGTCTAAACCCATGACAGATGATCTCGGTGCCTTCCAGGCTTCAATTGGCATTCAAGGCTACCCCGCGAGAGGGTGCACGGCAAAGCTGGGTGCTGACGACGGACGTGACGTGCACACATGCATTTTCAGGACGTTTTCACTTCACGGACGACTTTCTGGTGAGTGAGACAATTCTTCCCCCCCCCTCCCCTCCCCCTGAATGATCTACTGGGTACCCTTGTCTGTGTTTAGCTGTAAGTCAACCCCTGATAAGCATCTGCTCTTTGTCTCTTTCCTGGCATTTTGATTGATATTGCTTTGAAATTCATTCTTTATTTACCTCAGCAAATAAAAGGTCTTTTTATTTATTTATTTATTTTATTATTAATCAATTATTTGTTGATTTCCAACCTGTCCGTGTTTGTCCTTTCCTTCCATTGGTCTAGCATTGTCTGAACCTAGATAGACTGGGAGGTAATTACCACAGATTTGACCAAAAAATCGTCGGCACGCACCAGCGGTTAAAACGCTCGGCCGCCCTCATTAAAATCGAAACAGATAACATTGGTGCTTTGCCAAGGGTGCGCTCCCCACTCAGAAAACCACGTGACGTCGAGTTCAACTGAGACTGCGGACACTGGAACTCGTGGTTCACTGGGTGGCGTTCGTGGTTCTAAAACAACCCACCGTTCAGCAACGTTAATTGTGAGCAGTGGCCCCAGGTCCGGCTCTACCAAGGACAACCGGGGATTAATCCCCCTGAGTGACAATCTGGTGTCTCAGTTCCCGTGGCCACAACAATATATATATATATATATATATATATATATATATATATATATATATATATATATATATATATATATATATATATATATATACAGGACATACATACATTAAGTGTTTATATGTGTGTATGTGTGTATGCATGCAAGTTGCTCTTGTCGGCTGCTGTCTTCACACTTGGGTGTGTTTCAGGAGTTGGAATGGAGACCTACCAGGTCTCAAAGTATGCACCTCCGTTTTGTGTTTGTGTGTGTCATTAATCGTCATCTCCATACTTTGTGTTTGAGAATGTGGAACAGAGTCCTCTTTGGACTCAAACTATCCACTTTCGTTTTGGTGAAGGATCTCGATTCATGGACTGTCAAGTTTTATTGTTCTCACAGTTTTGGTCCAAGGGCTCTTTTTGGGATTGTCATTGATCCCAGGACAGCTTCCAACTGTAGTTCATTTATGGTCATGTTCCCAGGGATGGTTTGTAGGATCTTTGTAACATTCTTCTTTATCATTCCTGTTGCTACAATTATCACAGCTACAATCTTCAGCTTCCAAGATCTTTACATTTCATTCTTGAGATATTGCTATTTTGGTTATTTTCTTTATTTTGGTATTATTTAGACCAAGATCACTTGATACTGAAATCTCAATGAGCAATGCATTCATTTCCTTTTTGTGTTTGAGTATTATGTCAGGTCGTCGTGTTTTGTTTTCGATGTTCATGCTGGATGAGATCATTAGGTCATACATGAGCATTATATGTTTGTATTCAATTATTGCTTTTGGATCATGTTTCCTGAATTTTCTGGAACTGGGATTTGGGAATTTCTGCAGTGGATTGCTCGACATGCCTTGTTGTGCTTTTGTGTGTACAGCTCTTCTGACATGAGTTTTTTACATCCCGATAGTAGGTGACTTGTGCTTTGTTTCTGCCTTGCAAATTTTACACTAATCCGATTTGCTCACTCCTGCCATTTTCCTCAAGCTGTTCGCATAGTGTCCTTGGTCTTGGGAATTTATTATGATTTGTTCTCCATCCCAATTGAGCTGACATCTTCTTCGCCATTCCAGTGATTCTTCTTTGTTTATTCCCAATCTGTCCAACACTTTTTTTATATTTCCCTGCTCTTTTCTCTTTCTCCCAGTTGTCACTATATATATATATATATATATATATATATATATATATATATATATATATATATATATATATATATATATATATGTCTCTTTTTTTTTTTTGTCTTTTCTTGCAATTGTTGGGACTAATTGTTGCTGTTTCAGTTTGGTGCATGACATCTTCTATTCGCACCTGTTTTTGGAAGTTTTTTTGCAAGGTGATTGAGAGATACCTTTTCTGGTTTGTTGTGTTCATGCTTGTGTACAAATTGTATTTGGTAGTCTGTTGAACTTTTCCCGTACTCTGTCAATCCTAGTTGTTGCTCTGTGCATGAGTTTCATTGGGTCGTGACCTCCTTTTCTCGGCAGATTCTTGGGATGCATTGATTTTTCTAAACCATTTTGTGAATAGTGAGAAGTTTCCTTGTTTAGATATCAAGTTTTCTGATTTCTGATTTTGGACAGTTTAGTATTCTGCAGCTGTATTGGATCACTGATGCTACTTGTTGGTTTACGGCTTTGATTTTGTTCCTTGGGGAGCTGTATGCTTTCAGGATCATCTTCGCTTTACACAGGTATTCTTTTGTAATAGTTTTGCTCATCTTTTATGACAAATTTTGAAGCCCTCTTCCACTCCATGGTGTTTGTAGGATGCTTCATTGTCTAGCTCCTGTATTATTATGCCTGGTGTTGACTTTTCGTTTCGGGTGGCAGGCTTGGGATCTGAGGGTCCTGAGTTCAAATCCCACTCAGCTGTTGAATTAATACCACGTGGGGTTAACTCAGCCTGTTATCCTTCCGAGGTCGGCAAAATGAGTGCCAGCATGCTGGTATACCATGTTGGAGTGGCGACCCATCCAGGATTGTGTCCAATAGCCAAGGAGACTGCTTCAGCAGCACCAACACTCTGCACAGTCTTCTCTTCCTCCCAATCTTCTCCTCCTCCTCGTGTATTATTATATTTTTGTCGATTTCTGTTGTATCTGTTTTTGTTGGTCTACCTTGCGTCAATGTGCACTTGGCAAAATTATCACAGCTAGTAACGTTTCACTCATTTCAGTGGTTCTGCCAATTTTCATCGTTTTGCGCAGACTTTTAAATAATTTACATTCATGTCACCTTTCTGGTTTACTTGGACGTTCCTTTATTGGTTGTTAAGGTGAATCCATGTACTTGCACATTGATGAGGTCACCCAGTAGATCTAGAAAAGGCAAAGCAGGAGGGAGGAAAGGCTGTCTCCTTGGAAGATCCTGGGTCATATCTTCACTCCTGGTATTTTGAATTCTCCTTCCGAGTGCTGCAAGATTTGTGTGGCATTCCATAGATCCATTGCTTTCTCAGTGTGTGTGTGTGTGTGTGTGTGTGTGTGTGTGTGTGTGTGTGTGTGTGTGTGTGATTTTGCTTTTAAAATGTTTTTCTCCGCAACTGCTTATCCGATTGCTACGAAACTTTAAACATTGGAGGGACTCCCCATGGAAATATTTATTGATAACTCTGATGTCAAAGATAACTTCGAATGGCAGCAGTATTGGAATAAAGGGGAAAAATAGGACATTATCTTCTCCAAAACTGCTCAACGAAAGAAATTTTGAAACTTGGGATGTCACCAACTTCCCGTGGGTTATATAGGGTGATAACGATCACATCATTGGTGAAGTGGTATTCCAGCCATAATTGGTTGAGTTGAAATCCTTATTCAAACATCTGAAACTTCATATTGTTAGTCGTCGGGGGAGTATTCCAAATCCCACACCTCACCACTGCGATGGTCATGGGTCAGAAAACTCTGAAACCCAACAAGTCCATAAAAAAGATCACAGACGCCATCTAGAGCACTCATCTCTGGCTGGATCTTCAGGCCCAGGGTCAGTTTACCGTACTTGGGAGATGAATGAAGCAGATGGGGAAACATACCTGCAGCTGCAAAGCGGCTACAAGTTGGCTGAACTCACCAATGCCATGTATCACACTGTTGTTATCTAATGGGCTGAATGGTTAATTGAACTAACTTTTCCCAAACCTGATCAGGATAAGTCAAGAGACTACTCAACTTTCATGAATTTATTATCACAGCAACTGAGTGGGAAAATGGTGGTTGGAATGCCAGTTTGGAAATTCAAATGGGAAAATGGTGGGAGAATTCAGAAAAGAGCAAAGCAAAGCACATTCACAAATTTACAGCACACATACATTTCTTGTCCCCTACAAGATAATTCCGGCCTGTGGATGACTTATTACAATGACTTAACACCTTTACATTAAAATGGATCCAGACAGGCGAAGGAAGAACAGAGTGTGTTCTGAGGGTCAATAAATGAGTATGATCGATGAAGTGTAGAGTTTTATATGCACCCCAACACCTTCTGCAACCCCGTTGAAACTGCAATTATCCATGACTCAGCAGTTCGGGCTTTCCTAACATGCACCTCCTCCTGCTCAGTTTCCTCCACTCGACGAGCTTCCTGATTGTATGGCTGGAATCTCTGGCCAAACCTGATGGTCTGCGTGGCTGTGGTATCTAATGCCGAGATGCGAGGGAAGGTAGTAACTTCAGAGTAGCTTGCCCGGGCTAGATGTGTGTCATGTGATAAAGCTGTGAGCTGTCCATAAATAAGGAAATGGAGAGACACAGAAAGGTGGTAAGATTGTCAAGAAAGTAAAGAAGCATTCGGTGTGCAGATAGAGCAAGCGGAGGGCGAGGCACTCTCAAGCTTTGTTCATTCAGAACTCTGCAGTACAAAACTGGTCCATTCGTATTGTTACGGTTCTCAGAACCGAATGCATACAACAGAGAGTTGTCCCGAGTCAGTTATCCCATTAATATACGTGTACATAGATCCCTACCTTGTGCACTGGGAAGACACGGGGGTGCGTTGCGATCGGCTATAGTTCGGTTATTTGATCATTATTCCCCTTTCATTTTATTCCCTCCTTTTATTTTCTGAGGTGAAATCATCTCACTTGCTACCCTCGTTCCGCTGGCCACAGCATACCACCGTCTACCCGCTGTATCCAGAGTCTCGTTTTCTGAGGCAAAATCCCGACATTCACTATGGAAGCCGTATTGACATCCACCTTCCCAAACCCAGACACGCGCGACGTGGGCAGGCCAAACTATCATCTGGCCGAAACCCCGCCCAGAAAGGCAGACCACATGAAGGCCCGGTCCAATCAGGATGCTAGGATCGGACGATGACGCCGGTTTCTCCATGGCTCCTCCCCGAACTCCTTGATCATTAAAGTACGGAGCAATCCTCAGAGTTGGGGCGAAGTTGGGGTGGATGGAAAAGAAGAAGTCAGTCGGAGTTGTTGGATGCGAAGGTATTGAGTTTAATGGGAAGGTTGTCATTGGATGGGAAGTCTGTTGTTGTTGTGGGAGGCCATTGGAAGGAGAAGTGCGAAAGGGAATTGAAGAAGTTGTTGCGAAGGTCTTCCGGCTGCTTGCTCTGCTTACGTCTCACCTCGACGGCCAGCCTACTGGTCGCCACCAACACGACCTCGACCAAAGCTCTTGTCTGGTCCTGCTACTGCTCAACTCTCGCCATTTTGGATTCCGCTCTCCTCCACTCAAGCTCCTGCTACAGACACGATTACCACTCGTGCGGCTGTGGACCGAATTACACAACTTATGTCTGGTGCCGCACCACAGAACATCCCTCCCCCAAAATGCTCAGGTACCGAGAAACTGTAACCTCAACTCCCTCCCTCCCTGGCTGCAAAAGTTCCTTCACAATTGGGTTTACTTTGTCTGAGTGTGTCTGAGAGTGTTGGCGCCTGTCCGTTAAGTAAAGGCCCTGTCACACCTTGACGTTTTAGCCAGCGTATGGCAAGGTCTCAAAATATATGTAAAACGCTGGCGTACGCTGAACAATTGATGTTTTTTTTAAGTTTTGGGCGTATAATAACGTGTTGGATGTATGCATAACGTATTAGTAACGTACACAGAACGTTTTAATCACATATAGATAACTTATACCAACGAATGCTGAGCGTGTTGTCGGCGTTCACAACCTTTGCCCAACGATAGTCTAAATTATGCATAGCGCACGGCAGCGTATCGCCGCTGATCACGTGGCATAGGCTATTAATGGGCTGCGGCTCGAGGATTCAAATCATAACCGCACGAGACATCGAAGTGTGAAGCCGCTGTCACATCTTGACGATTTAGCCAGCGTATGCCGACGTATGAAAAATTTGCCGAACCATGCTGACACATGTCGAATACGTTATGGGTAAGTTTTTTTTTTTGTATACGCGAGTACGTCGAGAAATTTTCAGCATGTTGAAAATTTCTCGATGTACTCGACGTATGACATACGTTCCGCATACGCTGGCATAAGTTGTAGGCACGCAACGCGATCGTTGACACACGTCGACATACGTTACTCATAAGTCGAAACACGTCGAGGTAATGGTTAGCGTCAGTGTTCCAGACTCCCTGTTTTTTTTTTTTTCGTTTTCTTCGGTATGACGGTGATGTTGACACTTCGATTTCTAGTGCGGTTATGATTTAAATTGAGCGGCAGCCTATTAATTATATTATATTATAACCGCACTTGAAGTCGAAGTATCAACATCACCGTCATACCGAAGAAAACGAAGAAAAAAAAAAACTAGAGAGTCTGGAACACTGACGCTAACCATTACCTTGACGTGTTTCGACTTATGAATAAAGTACAAATAACGTGTGTCAAAGATCGCGTAACGTGCCTACAACTTATGGCCAAGCGTATGCGGAACGTGCGAGTCATACGCTGACACATGTCGAAAAATTTCAAGCATGGATAATTTGTCTAACAGCTCGGCGTATTACGACGTATGCCAGCGTACTCCGAAAAAAAAGCCAGCATACTACGACGTATGCCAGTGTGCTCTTAACGTAAACAAACTTACCCATAACGTATTTGACGTGTGCCAGCGTTTTCGCCAAATTTTGCATACGTCAGGCATACGCTGGCTAAATCGTCAAGGTGTGACAGGGCCTTTGGTGGAGAAATTAGGGCGAGCCTTGAGCAATTGGTTTGAGGTAGCGAGGGTGTGCTCGAGCTGCGTATCAATTCCCCCCTCCCTCTTCCCAGGAAAGGGACCACTACGGTGAAGCTCCGCCAATCAGGCACTGTTATTGGGGCAGGAGCTGAGACCCTATCAATCACCATCACGGGTTTGTCTGCCCCCCCCTCAAGTCCTGCACCAATGGGGAGCACTGGAGATCAAGGGAATGGGGGAGGGGAGGGAATAAAAGGGGGTACACACTGAGAGGGGTCTTGTCTCGTTTCATTTGGTCTGATCTGGTCTTGTCTTGGAGCTTGGAGAGATGATACTGTTGTGGGCCGGCGGGGTCGGGTGAGAAGACCACAAGGTGGGGAAAGCTATGTTGATTCCCACCAGACTCCCCGGAATTGTAGGCCGTCGCTCACGGATAATTCCGTGACGCGGTGGGTCGCTTAACCGACCGTGGACGCCAATAAATCAACTGCGTGACCAAGGGTCCTCCCACCTATGGAATTGGCTTACCTAATTAACCACGCAGTTTAACCACTAGGGAACCATGCCCTCAGTACGCCTTGTCCGAACCGGATCACTCTACCGGATTGGATCTCCTTTCCGGATCGGATGCATCCGAGCGGCACTGTTAAGGACGTACCCGCAAGAAGGAATGGATTGTTGGGAATAAAGACTCGGCTAAACTTAGTTCCGAACCATGCTGGACCAATGGAGGAAAATACAAAGGCGAGCTGGGAACATATCTACAACAATTATTTATTTACAATAAGTGAGGAAAAGCATGTGGCACAACAAAAGTTTTATTGGGGAGATAATGCGGTGAAAGATGATAGAGGTGTGGGGTTCGACAATAATTCAAGCAACTTACAAAGCTGACACAGTGCAGACTTGATGCGAGATTAATAAAAGCAACAATCACAACAATAAAATATCTTATACAGGCTTAAGGCCCGGTCACACCTTGACGCTTTAGCCAACGTATGCCGATTTTTGAAAATTTTTTCTAAAACGCTGGCACACGTTGAATACGTTATTGGTAAGTTTTGATAACATTGAGAGCACGCTGAAAAACACTGCCATACGTCGTTGTACGTTGGCTTTAAACGTTGTACTTTTTGGTTGTCCTCAAATTTTTTCATGCTTGAAATTTCACGACTTATGCCGGCGTATGACTCAAACGTTCCGCTACGCTGGCCACAAGTTGTATGCACAGTCTGCGATCGTTGACAGACGTCAACACATGCTACTTGTAAGTTAATCATAAGTTGAGACACGCCGAGGTAATGTTTAGCATACCCGAAACTTATTTCTAACCTATGATTAATGTGTTGTTGGCACGTTATGCGATCGTTGCCACACATCGACAGACGTTACTTTTAAGTTACTCATAGGCTGAAAGACGTCGGAATAATGGATCGTCCTTGCGTCAGCGTCCACGGCCAGGACACTTATTTGCAGCATTCTTCAAACTTTTCTTCGGCATGACGAGGATGTTCACACTTCGATGTCTAGCTTGGCTATGATTCCAATTGTCCATCGGCAGCGTCTATTTAAAATAGTCGAGTTTGAGCGTTTTAACACGTTCAGAAGAAACGCTTCAAATTTCCAAACCCCAGCGTCAAAAAACAAAGGCGATGGACAGCAATTTAAATCGTTCATTGTAAACAATGAAACTAGCTGAGTGGTACCGTTTAAAAGTCGTTGAGTGTAAAAAAAATCCAATTGTTGAGCGCAAGCGTCTACTTTCAATAGTGGAGATGCAGCCATTTAAATCGTTGAGTTTATCATTTAAATCGTTAAATCGTTAAACGCAAGGACGATCCATCATAACCCACACCCTCCTCCGCACACTCACCTACTACTGCCAACATGAACAAACTACTACTAATACTAATACTGATACTGATACTGTTACTGCTGACATGGACATCGACTCAAAAAGGACTCGAAAACACTGTTGGGTTCCCCTTTTATGAGCAGCATTTTTATATACCAATTCCCAAAACCGCTGGGAACACGTCTTTATATGGCAGTTGTAAGCTAGAAACACGTTATTTTATTTTTTTTGTCGACCGGAAGACGTCATTGGAATACGTCTACATACGTCGATGTGTGTTGGGACTACATAAAGAATTGGTTCAAAGCACGTCAAACAAAAGTTAGAAATAAGTTTCGCGTAAAAAAGACATTACCGCGACGTGTTTCGACTAATGAGTAGCTTATAAGTAGCCTTTGTGGACGTGTGTAAGCGTCCACATATCGTGTGTAAAACTTATCCCCATCGCATGTGGAACGTGTGTCATATGCCGAGTATGTCGTAAAATTTTGAACATGTTTAAAATTTCTTGACGTACTCTACTTACTACGACGTATGATAGCGTACTTTAGCATTCTACTCACGTATACCAAACTTACTCATACCGTATTTGACGTGCCCCAACGTTTTAGACACATTTTTCTTAGGTCGGCATGCGTTGGCAAGATCGCCAAGGTGTGACCGCGATGTTGACACTTCCATTTCTACGGCAGTTATGATTCGAATCGTTATGCATCAGCCTTTTAATAGGCTACGTCACGACATCGTCGGCGATGCGTGCAACGTGCTATGCCTAAGTTAGACTATCGTTGGGCATCGGTTGTGTAGGCCGACAACAGGTTCAGCATTCGTTGGTATAAGTTATCTATAACACAACGAAACGTTCTGTGTCCGTTACTAATGCGTTATACATAAGACCAAGTCGCTATGAATACGTCCGAATCTTTAAAAAAAAACATCAAAAGTTCAACGTAAGCCAGCGTTTTAGATACATTTTAATACGTTGCCATCGCTGGCTAAAACGTCAAGGTGTGACCGGGCCTTAAAGTCCTCACCAGGTTCACAACCGTCACAATATATCTAACCTACAACCCGATGTGAGTGAAGAATTAAATTTATGACATAACCCATGCCAAGAAACAATGTGACATCATATAATAGGATGCATGGATTTTAATGGGTATGTGGCAGAGTGCCATAATAGTAGCTTGTTTCGTTTTTGTTCAGAATGAGCACGCGAGGCGAGTCTATGCACGCTATCGAGTGCTGTTCGAGATATTATTATTATTATTAATTTTATTCTATTCTTTAATGGGCACAATTACTCACATGCCATTGTGTGGATGGAAGTGTTGACCAAGTTTAATCTATTTATTTATTTATATAAATACTTTGCAGAAACAAAAATTTATTTAATCAGACTTTTCCCACCTTTATTGACACATCGTAACCCACAACTTCCAAGTGAAAAACATATGCTATAGATTTGACAAAATTAATTAAAAATACAAAACCAGAATATCTTGGTTGGATAAGTGTCCACCCCCCTTATCATAGCAATTGCAAATTATTAGCTCAGGTGTAACCAATCATCTTCAAAATCACACGCCAAGTTAAATGGCCTCCACCTATATTCAGTTGTTGTGATTCTGATTATTTCAGCATAAAATCAGCTGTTCTTGTAGGTTTCCTCTGTGAGGTCGTGCATTTCACAGCAAAGACTCAACCATGAACACCAAGGAGCTTTCAAAAGTCCTCTGGGATAAAGTTGTGGAAGGGGACAGATCATTGGAATAGTATGAAAATATTTCAAAGACCTTGAATATCCTTTGGAGAACAGTCAAAACAATCATTATGAACAGAAAGGCATATGGGACCACCAAGATCAGGCCACCCCTCCAGACTGGATGACCAAGTAAGGAGGGGACTGATCAGAGAGGCTAACAAAAGGCCAATGGCAATTTTGAAAGAGCTACAGGCCCTTATGGGAAAGACTGGTCACTGTGTGCATGTGACAACAATATCCAAAGCACTCCAGAAATCTGGCCTGCAAGGTAGGGTGGCAAGAAGGAAGTGATTACTGAAAAAAGGCCCACCTTGAGTCCCGTTTGAGGTATGCAAAAAAACACTCCAGAGTTTCTTCAGCCATGTAACAAAACGTTTTGAGGTCTTTCAAAACCAAAACGGAACTTTTTGCCCTCAATGCAAAATGTTACATTTGGCACAAACCCAACACAGCACATCAACCAAAGAACACCATCCCAACTGTGAAGCATGGTGGGCATGTTTCTCATCAGCAGGGACTGGGGCACTTGTCAGGAAAGAAGGGAAAATGGATGGAGCAAAATGCAGAAAAATCCGAGAGGAAAACCCACTACCCTCTGCAAGAAAGCTGAAATTTGGATGGAAGTTTAGCTTTCAGCATGACAACAACCCGAATCACACGGTCAAAGCTACACTGGAGTGGCTAAGGAAAAAAAGATAAATGTCCTTGAGTAGCCCAGTTCGAGCCCCGACCGAAATCCAATTGAAAATCTCTGGCATTATTTGAAGATTGCTGTCCATCAATGCTCCCCATGCAATTTGACTGAGCTTGAACAGTTTTGAACAGAAGAATGGCCAAATGTTGCCCAATCAAGGTGTGCAAAGTTGGTACAGACCTATCCCAACAGACTCACAGCTATAATTGCTGTCAAAAGTGCTTCCACCATGTATTAACTCGGAGAGGGGGGGGGGAGCGGGGACTTATCCAACCAAGATATTCTGGTTTTATATTTTTCATCAATTTTCTGAAATTTGTCGAATTTTTAACTTCAAAGTTGTGGGTGACGAAGTGAAAATAAAGGTGGAAAAGTCCAATTTAATTCCAAGCTACACATCAACAAAACATGAAAACATTTGAAAGGGGTGAGACTTTCTATAGGCACTGTATGTATGTACTGTCATGGCCAAAAATATTGGCACCCTTTCAATTTTTTAAAATAATGCACCATTTTTTCCAGAAAATTGTTGAAATTAAAAAAATCTGTGGGTATCCACATCTGTCTTTCTTTGGTTTGCAGTGGAACAAAACAGAAAAAGCTGGAAAAAATGATGAAATCTGAACTTATCCCACACAGAAATCCTAAAATGGCCCAGACAATATGATTGACACCTTTTCGAAGTTGTTACAAATCATGAGATTTCAAACAGGTGATTCCCCTTTACTTTGGAATTGAGCTCACGTGTGGTGAGTTGCAGGTGCCTGCAAAATACAAAATCACTCATTCAACCAGTTTGAATAAAGAAAAGGAGTCATCCTGCTGTTTGGTGTCATTATGTGTACCAAAATGAGAATGGAGAAAAGAAAGAAAAGCAGAGAATTTTCTGAGGAGGTCAGACACAAGATTGTAGCCAAGCATGGACAATTTCAAGGCCACAAGTCCATCTCCAGAGACCTTGACGTTCCTGTGTCCACCGTGCGCAATGCTCTCAGGAAGTTTACGGCCCATGGCACTGCAGCCAACCTCCCTGGATGTGGCCGCAAGAGAAAACTTGATCAAAGATTGCGGAGAAGGATTGTTCAAATGGTGGAGAAAGCACCTCGATCAACTGCCAGAGTCAAGCTGACCTTCTGACACAAGGCATGACAGTTTCAACTCACACCATCCATCACCAACTCAATGAAAAGGGGTTCTATGGTAGGAGACCCAGGAGAACCCCACTGCTGAGAGAGAGAGACATGAGTAAGCTCAAATGCAGTTTGCCAAAACACCCCTCAACAAGCCAAAATCCTTCTTGAATATGTGCATGACATCATGAAATCGGATTACCAAGGTATGTTGTAGTGCAATGTTCAACCCAGTGTCAGAAAGCTGGGTCTCCGTCAAAGATTATGAGTCTTGCAGCAGGACAATGACCCCAAACACACTTCAAAAAGCACCCAGGAATGGTTCAAGACAAAACACTGGACTGTTCTGAAGTGGCCAGCAATGAGTCCAGATCTAAATCCCATTGAACACCTGTGGGAATATCTGAAAACAGCAGTTGGGAGAAGGGAACTTCAAATCTGGGAGAAATGGAGCAGTTTGCACAAGAATAGTGGGCCAAACTGCCAGTAGAGAGGTGCAGGAAGCCCGTCCAGAGCTTTAGGAAGCGCCTGAGTGTCGTTATTTTGTCCAAAAGGCTGTGTCCCCAAATATTAAGTCTGGGTGTGAATAATTTTATCAATGCCATTTATTTTTACTTTCTGATTTAAAAGGATATTCAGCTCTGATTCAAAAACAAAGCTTCTGTAATATTAGCAGTGAAATAAAGAATTGTCGAGACCAAATCTATTTGTCAATTTCAACTTATTTTTAGAGAAAATTGTGGGCTATTTGAAAAAAACTGCAAGGGTGCCAATATTTTTGGCCATGACTGTGTGTACATATGTTTGTCTGTATGTATATGTGTATGTATATATATATATATATATATATATATATATATATATATATATATATATATATATATATATATATATATATATATATATATATATATATATATACACATACAGAGACATGACAAGGAAATAGACACCTTAAATTTATTAATTTCATCTGTATAACGCAGTTTCACACAGTGCTTTGTACCAATATTCCACTTTTTCTTTGCAGAAACAAAATTAGGATATCTTTTTAACCACGATATAACCATGATAACCACGAGTCCAGTTCATCCCACATCCCAAAATTAGGACTTAATGTCCATTGAAGATCAGGGGAGTGCTCAACACATTCCACATATTTCGAGATATGTGTATATATATATATATATATATATATATATATATATATATATATATATATATATATATATATATATATATATATATATATATATATATATATATATATACATTAATCGAACAACTTTCTCGATCAACAAGTCTCTTGAGTCAAACAAAGCACTATGGTGTTATTTATAATTTCGTATTTTCTATTTTCATTCCTCCAATTGTCAATCAGGAAAAACAAATTAAGCTCACTTTACATCTGCTTGCATTGGTTTTCAGACCATGCCATTTGAACAACCACACTCAAAGTGGCTGCAAAATACAGGTATCATCGTTTCAGATAATGGTCACTCAAACAGGTTTTGACAGAGGTGTCAGGAAGAAATATCTATATTACGCTGTGATTTCAGCATATGGTTAAAATAAACCGGTGCTGTGATTTGGAGTCCAGTTCATCCCACTTCGATTACCGAATGGTGTATGAAATATAAAGCCTGGTGTTAGCTGAACGGTTAAGGTGGCTAGTTAAGACCTTCGGGTCTCAAGTTTGAGCCCCTGCCGTGCCAGGTGGATCGACTCAGCCAGCCATCCTTCCGAGGTCGGCAAAATGAGTGCCAGCTTACTGGGAACAGGGGGCACTGCATCAGCAGCACAAAATCGCTCCCAGCAATGATGCAACCAACAGCCGAAGGCTACATACGAAATAATCATAATTTAAAAAATACCATTTGGTCACGTGTCGTTGGTTGTTATCTCCATTTGAGGGTTTGAGATGGAACAAAGTTCTCCCAGGACTCAAAGTATCCACCTTCGCTTCGGTAAGACCAAGCTGTTCAACTTTGGTGATCTCAAAGTTTTGGTCCGAGGGCTCTTTTCAGGAAAGTCACCAAACCCCGGACTGCCTCCAATTGGAGTTCGTTTGTGATCATGCAGTATTCCTGGGGATGGTTTTCAAAATCTCAGTGATGTTCTTCTTTAATATTCCTGTTGCCCCAATTATCACTGGTGCAATTTTGATGCTCTTCAGCTTCCAAGATCTCTTGATCTCATTTTTGAGGTCCTGGTTTTTGGTCATTTTCTTGATTTCTGCATTAAGCCAAAATCGCTGGGTACTGATATCGCAATCAGCAAAACGATTTCCGGTTGCCTGGCTTCGTTTTCTGTGGTCACACTCAATGGAATTAGCAGGTCATACGTGAGCATGACATCCTCATTTTCCATGATTGCCCTTGGTTCATGTTTCCATGAGTTTTCTGGAACTGGGAGGTTGAAAATTTTGCAGAAATGCCAATGAATCACTTTGCATAGTTTTTTTTGTACCATTGTGTGTAAAGTTGTTCTGATAATCGTTTTTTGCATCCTAAAAGCAAGTGACCATTTCTGTTTCTGTCTTGCAGAACCTATTGTTGATCATCTGGCTCAGTCCCGCCATCTTTTTAAATCCATTGGTGTAGTGTCTTTGATGTTGGGCATTTCGTTATCCATCCCAATTGAGCTAACCTCTTCTTAGCCATTCCAATGAGCCTACTTTTTCAATCCCAACTCGGTCAAACTTTTTTTTTCCTGTTTTTTTTTGTCATTCTCCCCGTTGTTGGTGTATATTTGTTGATATTTATTTTTCCATATTTCTTTTGTCGTTTTTGCATTTCTTGGGGGTTTATTTGTTGCCATTTCATTTTCTTGTGCAGTGTCTTCCATTTGCACCTGTTTTTGGAAATTCCTTGCAAGGTGAATTAGGGATACGTTTTTCAGGTTTGTTGTGTTCACGTTTGTTTACAAATTGAATCTGATAGTCTGTTGAGCATTTCACCGACTCGGCTAGTTCTACACTCGTCGCTCTGTGTACCTGGTTGAGTTCCATCAGGCCGCTCCGTCCCATCTCGTCTCAGCAAGTATATTCTCGGAGGCACTGGTTTTTGTGGAACATTTAGTGGATGGTAAGGAGTTTTCTTGTTTTGATGTGTCGTATCGATTTCTGGTTGGAGCCAGTTTATTATTCCACAGCTGTATTGGAAAACTGGTACTATGAGTTGGTTTATGGCTTTGATTTTGTTGCTTGATGAGAGGTATGTTTTCAGAATCTGCTTCATTCTACGTAGGTATTCTTGGCGAGTTTTTTGCACATTTGTTTGTGACATATTTCGTGAACCTCTTCTACTCCAAGGTATTTGTATGATGCTTCGTTTTCTAACTGTTGTATTGTTGTTTCAAGGTCAATTTTCATGTTGCCAGTTTTTTGGGTTTACTTTCAACAAAGGTGCACTTGGCACACTTATCTAGTCCAAATTCCATTTTGCTGTTCTGTCAATTTTTTGTCATTCAGTGTGAAGAGCTTTAAATCATCCATGTATTGTGGATGTGTCACCTTTTGTGGTTCTTTGGATGTTCTTCTATTTGTTGTTTGGGTGTATCCGTGTCCTTGCTACCTCCACCACCGAAGGTGAAGGAGGTTATGTTTTCACCCCTTTCTGTCTGTTTGTCTGTTTGTCTGCTTGTTTGGGTACAGGATATCTCAAAAAGTTGTGGACTTTTGAAATCTGGATGAAATTTTGTGGACAGGTTGGGTGTGTGACAAGGACGAACTGATTCGATTTCGGTGAAGATCCGGATCCGGATCCGGATCCGACTTTAGAATTTTAAAAGTGATTCTTCACCATTGAGAGATGCGGAGAAACCGATATATAGCACGATATCTCAAAAAAATTGTGAACGGATTTGGATGAAACTTCGTGGTCAGGTTGGTGTGTCGCAAGGACGAATTGATTCATTTTTGGTGAAGATCCGGATACAGATCCGATTACTAGAATTTTTAAAGTGATCCTTTACCATTGAGAGATAGGGCCAAAAACGATATAGTACTGTACGTATCGCAAGATATTTCAAAAATGTATTGGGCCCGATATGGTCTCGTGGATCAGGCATTACGTGGCAGAGGTATGCGCTCCACCAAGTGCTCTTCTAGTTTGTTGATGAGGTTACTCAGTGGGTCAAGAGTCAGACAAAACAAGAGGGGAAAGGGGAGGGGGGAATACTTTCTCCCTGGAAGATCCCACACCGTATCTTCACATCTGGTATTTCGATATTTCCTTCTGAGTGCTGTAATATCAATGTGGTATTCCAGAGCTCCATTGCTTTCTCAATCAGTTTGATTATTTGGGGATTGATTTTGTATATTTGCATGCATTTTATCATCCACAAATGTGGGACACTGTCGAAAGGTTTATTTTAGTCTATCCAGGCAGTGGACAATTTGGTTCTTCACATTTTCCAATTTTCAAGTATGGCCTTGTTCAGCAGTAGGTGGTCAATTGTTCCATAACAACCTCTCTTACATCCCTTTTGTTCTTCCTTCAAACCTCCTTGTCGTGTTGAGTGATGGTGCATCATTCCTGTAATGATTGCTGTTCGAAGTTTTTGCATGTTATTGGCCGGTATTTGTGAGGAAGTTGGGTTTCTTCAGATTTTAGGATGAGAAATGTGTTTCCTTCTACGAGACACTCATCCACTGCTTTTTCCTCTTGGATCAGTTCATTGAATGTCCTGGAATAGTGTTGGTGGAAGCATCACATCGTTTTAGCCATAAGTTTGGAATTCCATGTGGGCTTGGGCTTTTAAAGTTTGGCATTTTTGAAGTTGTTTTATAGTTTTTTTCTTCATCAATAATCACTGGGGACATTTCTTCTCGATGTTGCTTCTTATCTTCTAAGATGGGGATACATTCTGCTTCCTTGTTATGTTCATTTCGATCTTCACAAATTCCTTTCCAGAATTTTCCTAGCATTTCTTTTTCAGGGAAAGTTGACACATTCTCCTTTTGTTTCCCTAATTCACGGAAGAATCTCTTTGGGTTACACTCAAACATGTGGTGTTGTTTTGTTGTTGTTTGCTTCCTCATAATTTTTTTTTATTATTATCTTCCTTGCTATCATTTTTATTTTGAGTTCGTATTCAGCACCCAAGCTCTCGAGGTCGTTGTCTTCAATTTTGCATTTGTTTTTTATTCTCTGGATTCTTTTTTTTAGTTTTGGGCTTCTGGTTCCTTTCCTGAACTGTTATATCCAGCCTACTTCTTCCTCAGTTGCTCTCTGTGTCTCTAATCTCTGTTTACATGGTGGGAATTTGCTTCTTCCTGACCATGGATCATCTTCAACCTCCTCCCGTCCCTCTTTGAACCCCTTGTACCATGAAAAAGCATGTGTACATGACATCGTATATTTTGACTGTGACTTCTGGTTCCTTTCCTAAACTCTCCTGAACAGAAGAAGATATTGGTCTAAAAAGGAAAAGGACTGAGCCTGCTGTGTGCTCCACTTACACAACTTGAATGAACGGGTTACGTCACGGTCTTTCGCAACATTCCAGCAATATATATGATTGGTGATGGTTGACTGTGCTCATTGTGTGATTTTTTTTTTTTTGCAGGTCGTGCTTTACACGTTGTCTCGGCTGAGTCGTCGCGCTATGAGTCGTGAGCAGAGAGCCAATCTGAAGTTTATTGCCAAGCTTGGCAAAACACCTTCCGAATCCTTCGCAATGCTGGAGCAAGTCTATGGGGAAGAAATGATGTCACGTACACGTGCATTTGAATGGCACAAGAGGTTCAAAGAGGGACGGGAGGAGGTTGAAGACGATCAATGGTCTGGAAGACCTTGGACGAGCAGAATGGCGGACAACATCGAGCGTGTGAAGCAGATGGTGCGCACAGATCATCGACTCGTGGTGCGGATGATTGCCGAGGAACTTTCCATCAACAAGGACACTGTCTGGAGCATCATCACTGGAAATCTTGAAATGTGCAAGGTGTGCGCAAAGATAGTCCACAAGCTGTTGTCCGAGGACCAGAAGCAGCAAAGAGTCACTGTCTGTCAAGACATTATCGAGCACCTCGAGGACGATCCAGACCTGCTCAGGGGAGTCATTACTGGCAATTAATTATGGATATTCGAACACGATCCCGAGACCAAACAGCAGAGTCGTCAGTGGAAAAGTCCGGCATCACCAACACCAAAGAAAGCAAGGATGTCGAAGTCGAATGTCAAGGTGATGCTCATCGTGTTTTTTGACATCAAGGGCATCGTCCACTTGGAGTTTCTACCACAGGGTCAAACAGTGAATCAATATGTGTACAAGGAGATCCTCTGGTGCCTCATGAGATCAGTCCGGGACAAGAGGAAGGATGTGTGGGAGAACAACGCCTGGGTGCTCCACCATGACAACACCCCGACTCACAGTGCCCTGAGCATCCGACAGTTTCTGGCGGAGAGGAAAATGGCAACTCTGGAGCAACCCCCGTATTCACCAGACTTGGCCCCTTGTGATTTTATCCTATTCCCAAGCTCAAGTGGGTGATCAAGGGGACCCGATTTCCTGATGTGGAGGCCATCAAAAGGGCCGTGATGATGGAGCCCCAGAGGATTCCAGAAGAAGCCTTCCAGGGGTGCATCGAAGTGTGGAAGAAGAGGATGGACAAGTGTGTGAGACTGGAGGGAAACTATGTTGAAGGGGACAAGCTGTGATTTCAATTTATTTTTTGGAATAGAATTTCTGTGAAGTCAGTCCCATTACTTTTTAGATGGACTTCATATATGTCGGTCCTGTTTTTTCCTCTTCTGGTGTTGATTACCTGTTACTTTTTCTTGAATGACTAGTGCTGCCGCAAAACACACGATATTGATTTCTTTCAAGGTGGATGACTTTGAAATCATTTTTCAAATAGAATAGGTGGTCCACCTCATGGACATTTTTGTCCGTTTGTTGTTACCTTCGCAAACTTTGTTGCGAAGGTTATGTTTTGATCGCTGTGTATTTATTTATTTATTTATTTATTTATTTGTGAATATGTGTGTTTGTTTGTTATTCGCATAAGTCCAAAAGTATTGAACTGAATCGCAGCAAATTTGGTGGGATGATTGGTTATTATCCGAAGACCATTTGATTAGATTTTGGGAGCGATCGGGTCAAAGGTCAAGGTCTAGGTCATGAAAAGGTCAAAATCGTCTTTTTACCATAGCGTGGTCAACTTGTATCCAATTTGCATGCAACTAATGCCAAAATGTTCAGAATTAAATGCCCCATCTTGTGATATGTGATATGACACAATGACGTAATAACCCTTATTAGCGGTTGGGAGTTAAAGGTCAGGAGGGGTCACGACATTGCAAAATGTGCGGTTTTAGTCATAACACGGTCAATTCTTATCCGATTTGCATGAAACCAACACCAAAATGTTGACTGTTCTGTTCCCCACACTCTGATACCAATTACAAAATTAAGAGTACAAAGGTCAAGGTCGAGGTCATGAAAAGGTCAAAATTTTCATTTTGCCATAGTGCGGTCGATTTTTATCCAATTTGCATGCAACCAATGCCAAAATGTTGTGAATTCAATGCCCAATCTTGTGATATACGATATGACACAGGAAATTTCATGTTTTTAAGCCATCATAACACAAATAAGATGGCAGATGTGGTATGGGATTAAATGCCCTCACAATCAACGGTTTCTGGGGGGGGGGGGCAAAATATAGCGTTGGTGAAAGTATGCGCTCTACTGAGTTCCCGTTCTAGTTTTCTATGTGATGGAGTTTTGGTCTCTTAGTTTTATCTCTTCTATTTTGTTGGCCAATTCTTCTTCAAACCTATGCTGCTCTTCATCTTCACCCTCCTCCTCTCCCTTGTGTTTCTGCCCATCATCATCCACCTTTTCCACTCTTTTCCCCTTCGTCTGCACCAGTCACCTGGTCCTTGTGTCTGAATTGGTCTTGCCTCTCTTTCATGGGGACACCCTTGTTCTCTCCTTTCGCCACATTCTTTCTTTTCCGCCTTTGGACCGGCTCTTTGTTGGGGATTGGCTCCCTGTCTCATTGCCCTTGGGGCATCATAAGTTTGCAGGTGATTTGCTTGTGCTGCTATATTGCAAACGGGATGCCCCAGGGGCGTGATTCCTTTTCAAGGACTACATTACCAAGCTTTGTGTAACCGGAATCTTGTCCAACAGGCACAAAAAAAAAATTCCCCCGAAAAAAGTACTTATTTCGATGAAGTAGCAATTACTCAGAATCGACGTCGATTCCAGTTTACTCCTCGATTCCTTTTGATCCCATGGTTTGAATTGAGTACTTTGGAATCGATACTGCCCACCACTATTAAGCAATCAAGCAAGCACAACAACGAAGCAGTTGATAAGGAACGGCTGGCTGGGTCATACTAAACACCATCCGGAGATGACTGGAGACGTCCGGCATATAAAACAATGTGTGAATTGGACAAATAAACACTTTTTTTGGCGATCAGAACTGCTGCCATGTTAATCCTTATAAATATCCAGATTTATAAGCATTTATAACTTGGCTTATATTTATAAACAGATTTATAAGCTGCAATGCAATACCCTGTTCTCCTGTCAAGTGTTCACCTCAGACAGAAACTCCTTAGAAAGCTCGTCTTCCTCGTCCATCTCCCTCTTGCATCTAATCCAACAATCATCATCCAATGGTTCATTCACCATACACTTCTCAACTTCTCAACTTTAAACTCCCTCTCAAATTGCACAATTTCTGGAGTATCCTTCTCAACCACTGGACCGAAAGAAGTCTGACAGAGTCCTTCATCAAGTTCAACATGGTCCTCCTTGCCAAAAAATTCCAGCATTTGGCAATTCACCTTCATCATACAATTCATCCATCTGTTTCTCCTCAATATCCCTTGCTAAAGAATCCATAGGGCTGCCATCTGGAAAGGATTCCCAGGGCACATCAGCAACTGCAAGTTCATCCAATGAAAAATGCAAGCATCATCTTCATGACTAGAATCCTCCACATTCACACCAAGCGGGGGCATTTTCTTTTCAAAGCCTGCACTTGACTTGCTTTGGTTTGTTTCAAGATGAGCCTCTTGCTCAATTAACAGGAAGTTGCAGTTGCTGCAACTATCTTCCTCAACACATCCTTCCTCGGATTGTTCCAATCCTGGCTTGACAAAACAACCTTCAAGACTTACCTTCCTGTAAGTGCCAAGTTCAGGAGGCAATGCTTCAGGAAGATCACTTTCCTCCCCCAGCATCTTTATAACTTCAATGTCATTCCCCTTTACATTATCCAATGTGTCATTCCCGAGTGCACAATCGTGAAAAAGCAATTCTGTAGATTCACTCTCAACCACAGCTGTACCATCTGCATCACAACAGCGAGAAGAACCAGACTTATCATAACCTTCTGCCTTGGCATCACTTCCACAACATTCATAAACAGTGAGTAATTGGCCTTCACTACTATTATCAGGATCTGAACTCTGAAATTGGTTCTGCAAATTCCTTCCAAAAACATCACTTTCCCACTTGTCCATTTCACAAGCATCCTACTCTTCCTCTTGAAGTCCATCCTTGACTATTAAAGACCTTGGACGTTTTCAAATCGGGCAATTCTCTCTCCAGAGTTTACATCAGCAAGGTCACTTTTGACTGCTTCAAAATCAGCGACCTGCTCGGTACTTGGTATGTCAACGTCACTCTTGCTCTCCTCTACTACATGTTCTGCAAATGGTTCAAACATTGGCTTCGCCAAATCTGCTCGACCCTTTTCAGTAACATCCCCAATGCCAAAGTGCTGCAAGTCAAGTTTAATTTCACCATTGGCTTTGTACGAGTCAATCAGCCCAAGCATGGTCTCGACAGAACCATCAACGTCACCATTGAGAATAACAGAAACTTTTGGTTCTATCACCTCTCCTTTGATGGTGTTATCCCAAGTGTTCAGCCGCTGCTGTAACATTTCATCCATCCTTTCCCCAGTCAATTGTGGCTCCCATAAGCCTTTATCAGCTAACACCCGATCTTGTTTTGTTCCACGAGTTTCAAACGTTTGCACCTTCTCAGCCAAACCACCACCCTGGCGCTTAGAAAATCCCAATTCCTCTGCCTGCTGTAACATTCCTGCATCCTCACAGGCAGGATAGCCCTCCAGGCCCTTATTTATTTTGTCAATTCTTTGATTTGTTGACCCAATTTCTCCTTCCAACTTTTCCCCAAATTAAGTCTCCAATTTCGTCTCAAATTGTTCCATTTCACTCCTTTGTTTTTCCATTCCAACAACCTGTCCTTCAGATACCGTTTCTTTCTCCATTTCCACCATTTCACTCCTTTGTCATCATCCTTTGTCATCACTCTTTGTCATGACCACGGTGGTCGCTGGCTCAGTGTAGGGCCAGGCTAGGCCGTGAAGCTGGGCATTGAGTACTGTATGGGCATTACGCAAGACGGGGTCAGAAGTCGTGGTCGTCGTGACGACAGTTGTCATTCTACTTTGCATATGTACACACGTTGATCGCACTGCAGGCAGGACGATGGCGACTAAGCGTAAGCTTACAACTAAAACGTACCGAGAAAAATACGACATTATCAAGTTTTGCGAGGCAAACCCACTGATGAAGAAAACAGCCATAGCTGAGAAGTTCGACATCAAACGGCAGACAATAAACGATATCTTGAAGAATAAGGGCAAGATATTTGGACAAGTGGAGACGATCGCGAGGCCAGCGGTGAGTGTGAAACGTGTGAAATGTGTGTCCTTTGAAGATGTCCCAAGAGTGTGAGGCAGTCAAACATAACGGATTACTTCACAAAGGTGTAAAGGATTGATCGAGCTTAGTGTTGAAGTCTGATCATGGTTTTATATTGGCTTGTTTTGTACATCACTGCACTCACTTACACATAGGCATTGAGTGGTAGTCATCACCACGATGACTGAGTGTCATGTAATTTGTCGACATACCATCACCGATGGTATACGAGTTGTCTTACAGTTGTTCATTATCTTTACTTTTGATAAACTGGTTCATGAATTCCATCTTTGCTTGATCACTTTCCAATTCACCAATGAACCCCCACCAATGCCCCGAGGATTGTGTTTCCCTTTTGGTACAATAGCCGGCTTAGACATTGTTGCGCCCTCTCACACGTATGTGTCCAGGCCACAAGCAACTTCATCCTTCACCCCACATTCATCATGAATGTTCGCATACGTGTAAGTCGTCACATGTCTTAGTCGTCTCTTTTTTTCTCGGTACTGATGGTGACGAATTACGAGTAGTCTACAATATATATATATATATATATATATATATATATATATATATATATATATATATATATATATATATATATATATATATATATATTATTGCGAATTCGCGCCCGCCGGCGTGCGAACGGCCACGTGACTCGAATCGCGGCACATCGCCCACCGGACGGACAATTCTGTCGTGACCCTCTCGGACTAACGCCGGGAGCTAGTCACGGGTGGGCCTTTCGGCCTCACCACGATCGTGCCAATCGGCCACACGCGTGGGATAGGGTTGTTCGCCAAACTCGACATACCTAAGTACCCACGCGGAGGGTAGACCGGGAGATCGCACATCGCCGCAGGTCGGCCCCGGACACGGGCCGCTTAAGCGACCCGTTCCGTACTATCGGGATAACCGAGCGGTGTTATCGTCGGCCTCGACGGTTCCGATTAATTATCGGGCGTATTAAGCCCACTACCAACCCTTTAGGTGAAGCAAGATGGAGATTCAATTAAAGAAAAGACGAAGCTAAACGGGAAAACAGTTCAACATGATGCACATTTATTCCGCGGCACACGGAGAGCACACATATACAATTAAAACAATTATGCACAAAAAGCAAATGTAACAAAAGAAACAATGACGCAGAGATACTACCGACTAAGACCGACACACGGCAACACTTAAACAGTTTTACTTCACAGACGGCGCCAACAACACATTTACTCAAAAGCAAAAGAAAAGGCCACCCTCAAAGACAAGGGGGCAGACGGGGCCTGTGGGCCAATATTTGTGCGGTACCTGAAAGAGCGGTCAGGTCCGCGAGACCGGGTGGGTCCTACCTGTGTCTTTGGAATGAGCCGCAAATGTGGCAGTGCGGCGGTGCCCCGACTTCGTGCTCCTTCGCGGGTTTCGTTGGCACTGCTTGGAGTGGGGTGGGAACGGAGCCCCCTTTTCGCACTATCTCAGCGTGGGGGAAAAAGGGGGGGGGAATTGTTGATGCTCTGGGGAAAGAGTATAGCTGGCTTGCTTGGGTCCCGTGACGAGCGATTCCACCGCGACCTCATCGCCGACCGCCGTCTTCCTTGTCTCGGACCCGAACTCCTCGGTCTCTTCCCCCAATTCTCCTCAGCCGACTGCCGAAAACCACCGGGACGCCCTCTCCTCCCGACTCCACTCCGCGCTCCAAACTGACTCTGCCCAAAACACTCTCCGCTCTTCCAAGGCGGACTCTGCTCAAACCGACTCTGCCCAAAACTCTCTCCGCTCTTCTGCCACTCTCTGCTCTTTCAAAACCGACTCTGCCCAAACCGATTCTGCCTTTCTGCCACTCCGCTCTTCTAAGGCCGATTCTGCTCTCTTCCAAGGCCGACTCTCCCAAATTCGCCTTGCGCTCGGCGCTTTATAGGCCGGCAGGAGAACCCACATACAAATTTCTGGATCAGAACGAGCTCGGGGGCGGAGCCACGCTCGCCCATTGTACGGAGAAAAAGGGGCGTGAATCTCCCCTGATCCTAGAATTTGCATATCTCGATTCCACACAGACATGCCTGGAGGCGGGACCAAACCGCCCCGCGCTTGCTGATTGGACGGATCATAGCAATTGTAATAAGTAGGATCTCGATGTAGCATTCCTGTAGTGTAGTGTAGCATTCCTGATCCGAATTCTCCTCGAAAAGGCCGCATTTTGCACTCGCGGATCTGCGCGCATCTTGTACGAGCCCAGGACAGCCCGACGCTGAGTGCTCACAGGTGGTGCGGGAATGGCCGCAGAAGGAGAGAGGTGAAGGTGGTGGAGGGTTTATGGTGGTGGTTTATGGCCATGGTGCCGTTTGGAATGGCGGTGATGCGATGTTTGCGGGAGCGAGTTATGAAGGTAAAGATCGTGGCTGTTGGCGTTGTTGTTGTTGTGAAGCGGCGTTGTGGTTGGTGGTTGTTGTGTGATGGTTGGAGTGTGGTTGGTTCAAAATAAAGATAGAACAGAAAAAACGGCTATCTCAACGCATCGCAGCCTGAATGAATCACATTTATTCCAACTAAACAACGGGTTTGGGGCTAACTACACATGTACTTACAAAGATATCTCACCTACGGGACCTGAATGGTGATTTGCGAATTTCCACAACCGCAACAGTATATATATATATATATATATATATATATATATATATATATATATATATATATATATATATATATATATATATATATATATATATATATATATATATATATATATATATATATAAAATATGTGTGTTGTTGTTCGGCTTTCGGCTGCTCCCGTTAGGGGTTGCCACAGGGGATAATCCGTTATGATCCGCATACTGATTTGGCACAGGTTTTACGCCGGATGGCCTTCCTGACGCAACCCTGGTCGCCTCTTATGACACAGGGATAAGGATTGGGTTTCGCCATGATTCCGGGCTGCCCAACACCCTCTCATAGCGTGGCCCAGTGCAGAGCTCCCGTCCTCAAGCGATCCTCCAACCCAAGCCTCCGAGTAGCCGGATTACAGGCGCACGCCACTATGCCGTGTGTGTGTGTGTGTGTGTGTGTGTGTGTGTGTGTGTGTGTGTGTGTGTGTGTGTGTGTGTGTGTGTGTGTGTGTGTGTGTGTGTGTGTGTGTGTGTGTGTGTGTGTGTGTGTATGTATATATATATATATATATATATATATATATATATATATATATATATATATATATATATATATATATAACCGGGCGTATTGGCGTCCGCTTGTAATCCGGCTACTCGGAGGCTTGGGTTGGGGGATCGCTTGAGGACGGGGGCTCTGCACTGGGCAGGGTGTGGAGCAGCCCGGAATCATGGCGAAACCCAAATCCTGCTCCCTGTGTCGTAAGAGGCAACCAGGGTTGCGTCAGGAAGGGCATCCGGCGTAAAACCTGTGCCAAATCAGTATGCGGATCATAACTGATGATCCGCTGTGGCAACCCCTAACGGGAGCAGCCGAAAGATGAACAACAACATATATATATATATATATATATATATATATATATATATATATATATATATATATATATATATATATATATATATATATATATTTTTTTATGTATATGTACATATGTATATGTATATATATATATATATATATATATATATATATATATATATATATATATATATATATATATATATATATATATATATATATATATATATATATATATATATATATATTGTTACGGCTGTCGAAATTCGCATTACACCACAAAGGAACGGAGGGAGACGCTATTCTCCCTTGAAGCGGATTTCGACCAGGTGGGTCCAGTCGAGCTTTGCGAGGTCGAGGGGGCGAGTGCTGTGGATGGGTGCACACGGAGCTTGGGGGTATAGAGACCCCGGAACCCCTTGTGGTGCCACGAATCCCCAGTGTGATTGTCCAGGTGTGTGAGGTGAAAGGTGTGAGTGCGCCCCCGTGTGTGGAAGCGACCCCGTGTGAGTGGTGTGGTCGCGAGTGTGCCGGAGAGCGTGCTTCCCAGCACGCCGTGTGTGACGGGGGCACCGCAGGTGGAAGGAGCCACGTGTTGAAGGGGATGGATGGCACGAGTGAGTGAGCGGCCGAGTGTGAGAGGGACAGCGTGTTCGGTCGCTGTATGTGAGGGAGATGACGGTCGGCATGCGGGAGTACGCAGCCTCGTCTCCCGGTGTGAGTGTGATGGAGTGGAGTGTGAGCGACGTGACACGCAGGGGTGCGTGGGTTGAATGGCGACGACGACTGCGACAAATGAGGGACAAGGGCCGAATAGCGGCTGGAGATATTTTGGGAACCGCGCCGGGTTCACCCAGCAGCGAGCGCGAGGATCCGAGCCGTGCAACGCACGAGGCCGCCACATGCGCGCTTGTGGGAGTGAAGCCCGGTCCGGAAACGAGCGCGGTGAATGTTGCCAATCCCGCGACGGACAAAGTTTAGGCAGGATTATGGATTTGGACCGAATGGCTCTCCACGCGAGCTTGTGTTAAGCTCCAACGGGCAGAGCACATGTGTTCGCGTGGGGAACCCCTCGAAGCGCGAGGCTTGTGTTTTTTTTTATGCGCCGGGTGACGTCATGGCTGCGTGTATGGTTGGAATCCGGCAGGAGGGTGAATCCCTGCCGGATGGTACCGTCCAAGAGGGACGAGGGACGCGAACAGCTGCCATGATGTCACGCCAATGGTGCGCGGCTGCGAATTGCCACGCTGGTGCGCAGGTTGCGAGTTGGCGAGCTGGTGCTGCGCATTTTAAAAAAATATAAATAGCAAGCCTCGCTTTCGGGTGAACAGGATCCCTGGGCAAGGGGTGGAAGACCCCCTTGGCCTGGGCACAGGATGGCACTAGCTAGGTGGAAGGGTTGGCTTAGCTTGACCGACTTCATGGGGCAGGGGTAAGTCCTCATGGAGTGAGTGGAATGGATTAGGTAGAGGGATTGTCGCCAGATTTAGGAGGGGAAAATTTATGAGGATTATTTTGGAAGACAGTGACAGACTTTGGATGTGTAGTGGGGACGTAGCTTTGCTACGTAGTGTTAAATGGAACGTGCTATAGTTTAAGGGATTACGTGGGAGCACGAGTTAGTTTGGGGATGGAGTGAGCAGGATGGCAGAGATTCAGCGGTGAGTTACGAAGTGTGAAGTGGAAACATGTGCTTGGTGAGTGAGTGAGGCCAGCGGGTCTGTGTGAGTGGAGCGTATGTAGGATGCATGGTGCGATGAGTGATTGGGGGGGGGGAGGAGTGATTCCTGCCCAAGGGACGCTGAACACGGGTCAGTGTAGAGTGAGTTAGTGGGTTAGCGAAATTTAAAAATGGAGGTCGTTTTGCTGTTGGTGGGAGTTTAGGCTCGATACCTATTTGGAGGGGTGCAGGAGCCCTGTTGACGGGCTGGGAGCGTGGCTGCGAAAGGTGGGTACCCCGGGCACCGGGCTAGTCGGCTGCGGTGGGCCAAGGGCCCATGGGGGGCCGGGATAGCGTAGTGGGCACGGGTCCGCCCGCATGATGCGGGGGCCCAGGGCGCCGTTAGCCGCGTGGGCAGTGTTGTGGGCACGGGTGACCCTCGGAAAGGGGCCCGGGAAGCCAGCCTGCCACGTGAACGTTTCAGGGGAGTCGCCAGGGAGGGCACTCCCCGGTGTTTAGGGAGCTGGTAGGCTCGGAGGCAGTGTATTGCCCGGGGGTGTCATCGTAGGAGAATCAGCAGAGGGTAGTGCCTGCCAAGGGAGCCACGCGTCCCAGCCATGAGACCGTGTGAGGGCACGGAGAGAAAATGGGGGGGGAGCGAGGCCCAAAATTTGAGAGGACACCAACACAGGCGACGGGAATCTGGGTTGTTAGAACCAATAGTGTAAGCGAGAGGTGCTTGTTGAATGCCCCGTGGTAGTTTAAGGGTGAATGGATAGGGTAGATTCGGAAGTGTACCCCTCCGCACCATCCATCCCTTCGCTCTCGTTGTGGTCCGCTGGACCCACTTTGGGTTAGATCGCTGAAGTCTGGGGAGGCCATCTTGAGGCTTGAGTTGGGCCTCGACGCAGGACGCTAGCTCTCTCTCATTGCCCTCCGGGAAGGGAACGTAGGGGTTGGGAGTAGGCCAGATGACGATAGGTTAGCCGAACAGAGACATAAATGGGGTTAGGGGACGAAATTATAGTGGGGGAAGTAAGGATAAAAATAAAAACAACAAAAAATTAAGTTGGGACTAAATTGGGTTTCACAAATTAAGGGAGTGGGTATTGACAGTGACAGGCAAAGGCGATAGGTGGGAGGGAGACAGGTAGGTACGTCTGAGCCCGCTTTCGAGTGGCCAGCACCACCGCACTCCCTCCACCAACCTGCACTGCACGGCGAGAGGCCGGCCAACTTCGTCTGCGGCTGTGCTTCAAGGCCTGTGCCTGTCGGATCGTCTGCTGGCTGTGTTCGCCTGCAGCGGCCCTGTTCTGCCAGATTTGTATGCCTGTTCACCTTTGCCATGCCATGCCCACTGCCCACATCATCAGTTTGCCCCCGTTCAATTTTGCTTCCCCCACCCCCCCCCCCTTATTCATTGCCATGTGTGCCAGGATCGTCGTTCAAGCTGCAAGAACTGTCCTGTTGGCAGCTACAACACGGGCCTGCAGTGGTGGCCCGTGCGCCAGTTCACGGTTGACTTTTGTTTTGCTCCCTGCAGAGTCCATTGATCCTTGGCCATGGTTAGTGTAAATTTTGTAAGTTAAGGTTAAGTTGTGAACTGTAAATATGAGTGTGCCCCCGGCATGTCTGTCTAGCGCCGGCAATTTTATTTAAGTCGTCTGTGTGAGTGGGTTTGTTTAGTTGGTTACTCAGCCCTCAGGTTATTTATTTTGGGGACACGAATACCATGAATGTCGCACTGGTAGGATCCAAAGGTAAAACTTACGAGGGGAGAACTACACATGATGGCACACGAGAATTTGACGACTCGGGACGAGTCTGTAAAAAGGGAAGGGGGTAGTGTTCCGGCTGTGGAAATTCGCATTACACCATAAAGGGCCCTCCGGTGAGATATCTTCATAGGTACATTTGTAGTTAGCCCAAACCCGTTGTCAAGAGGGAATTTATGTGATCCATTCGGGCTGCGATCCTCTAGTTAGCCATTTTTCAGTTCTCTCTTTTATTTCAAACAAACAGCATCTCAACAACCACGCCATCCCCATCACAGCGCCAACCACACTGCAACCACGCCACCTCCACCATATACGCTACTGCATCTTCGCCACTACGTCCGCTTCCGAACGGCAAACAAAGGCGCCAAGGAGGGAGCTGCGAGCATGCGCAGGTTTCCCTGCCTGTTTCTCCCGTTTGACTTCCCCGCGCTTTGGAGTGGAGGAGGGGCGATGCAGGTTAAAGGTTAGAGGTCATGTGAAGGAGGGGTCTCATTTTGGGGGAATAATTCTCTGGGCCAGAGCCAAAAACTGACTCCCCCGGCCCCCGCACGGGGCGGGGTGGAGGGAAAGCGTGAGGGAACGCTCTTTTCAGGAACCCTCTCAAAGGAAGGTGGAGCCGAGAACGGGGCGAAGGGCGGAGCCCCGCGCTATAAAAGACGGACACAGGCGGGCGCGCTGCAGCCGCTTCCTCTTGAGCCTCTTCCTCTTCCGCCTCTTCCTCTTCCTCTTCATCTTGGCTGGTGTTCTGGTTGGTCTTCGGTTGGTTTTTGTGGAGAGTTGGTCTTCGGGAAGAGGTCCCGCGCCTTGGCGAGCGGCCCTGTCACGAAGGCACGGACGGGAGACGCGGGAGCGCCAGTAGTGACGTGGACCTGCGCGTCCGGACGGGGAGTGCTGGAGAGGGTTCGCCGGCCGCGAGAGAGGTCGGGGCCAGGCGCGGCCATGCTGACAGTCGCGGGAGAGGGACTCACCAGCCATAAAAGGGAAGTCGCGACTTCTTTCTTTCTTTTCCTTCCTTTGCTTTTTGTATAAATGTGTGTTTTGGCGCCGTCTGTGAAGTAGAACTGTTTAAGTGTTGCTGTGTGTACGCGTATTCGGTTGTAGCTCTGCATCATTGCTTTTGTTACATTTGCTTTTTGTACATAATTGTATGGCTGTAAATACGTTCCTTCCGTGCTTGTCTGTGTGTGCGTGTGAATAAAATGCTTGCTTGTTGAACTGTTCCCGCTCTGCTTCGTCTCTTTTCCTTTTTTATTGACCCTCCATCTTGCATCACGTAAGGGGTTCGTAGTGGGTGCAACATCCCGGTAATTAATCGGAACCGTCAAGGCCGACGATAACACCGCTCGGTTATCACTGTAGCATGGAACGGACTGCTTAAGCGGTTCATGTCCGAAGTCAGCCTGTGGCGTGGTACGATCGCCCGGTCGACCATTCGCGCAGGTACTTAGGTAGATCGAATTTGGCGAGCAACCCTATCCTGCGCGGGTGGGCAATTGGCACGATCGTGGTGGGGTTAAACCCCCACGCGTGACTAGCTCCCGGCGTAGTTCCGAGAGGGTCACGACTGAATTGTCCCTCCAGTGGGCGACGTGCCGCGATTCGAGTTACGTGGCCATTCGCACGCCGGCGGGCGCGAATTCGCAACAAAATATATATATATATATATATATATATATATATATATATATATATATATATATATATATATATATATATATATATATATATATATATATATATATATATATATATATATATATATATATATTTATCATTGCATTGGTTCAACAGAGCAGCAAGTCAAAGGAAAACTCTCACGAATGTTCGATAAAGCTGAATACGATTCAGAATCCATACGTCTCGACTCGCCAATCAATGGTGTGTGTGTGTGTGTGTGTCTGTGTCTGTGTCTGTGTCTGTGTCTGTGTCTGTGTCTGTGTCTGTGTCTGTGTCTGTGTCTGTGTCTGTGTCTGTGTCTGTGTCTGTGTCTGTGTCTGTGTCTGTGTCTGTGTCTGTGTCTGTGTCTGTGTCTGTGTCTGTGTCTGTGTCTGTGTAAGACACTATATTTGAGGTGAGATTTTTAATAACGCTTTGGCTTAATATTTTTGTGGCACATGCCTGAAAGGCAGAAATGGAGAATTGATTTTCGAGGTTTATTCCCCCCTCCCCTCCCCGTTTATCCTCTCTCCTTTAATAGAATGGACGTGGGGGAGAGCGGGACATTTTCTTGCATTCTCTGAAAGGGCAGAGAAAATCGCGAGTTTCAGAAGCGATGTCAGATTAGAAGGCGCGGTGAGAGCAGCAATCAGCACAGCATGTTCCTGTCCATTAGGCGTGATGAAGGAAAATTGGGTTGTTGCTGGGATGCCACAAGAGAAAGGGGAAAAAGAGGTGGCGGTGGGAGGATGACAAGCCGCCGAAAAAGCCCATCTCATAGTGGATGCCGCTGTAATAGCGCGCAAGCGGGAAATGGCGAAGCTTCATGCCTGCCTGTGCGTTTCCTAATATGTGTTTGGGTCGTGTCATCCTGCACAGAAAGACAACCATGAGCGCGTGTCCATCAAATATGGCAATTGGTGACCAAAGGACAAACAGTGAAGTCGCAGACAACTTTACCTTCTGTTGACTAGTGAAACTGTCCTGGTCTGCCTGATGGTTTTAAATGTAAACTACTTTGATAAACATGACTTTTGAAGATCTAATGTGAGTGTGTGCTTCATGGTACATGTGAGGAATCAATATATTATCGACGTGTGTGTGTGTGTGTGTGTGTGTGTGTGTGTGTGTGTGTGTGTGTGTGTGTGTGTGTGTGTGTGTGTGTGTGTGTGTGTGTGTGTGTGTGTCCTGGGTTGTTATTTCCATATGTGGGTTTCATAAGATGGAACGGAGTCCTCCCAGGTCTCGAAGTATTCCAAGTATCCACCTCCATTTCAGAAAGTGATAATGGTTCATGAACCAAGCTGTGAAGTTTTCTTGTTCTCAACGTTTTGTTCCCAGGGCTCTTTTCAGGATCACCCAGGCAGTTTCCAGTTGTAGCTCACTTGTAGTGCCATACTGTAATATTACCAGGGATGTTTTCAAAGATCTCCGTAAGGTACACCTTCATAATCCACTTGCTCAAAGTATCACTGCTATAATTTAGGCATTCCTCTGTTTCCAAGATCTTTTGACTTCATTTTTGTGATCTTGGTATTTGGTCGTTTTCTTGATTTCTGAGTTTTTAGGCCAAAATCACTGGGTACTGATTCCTCAATTAGCAATGCCCTCTTTTCCTTTTTGTACCTCAGTACTATATCTGGTTACAATGCTTTGTTTTTTTGTCTTCCTGCTCAATGGGATCATCAGTTCTTCTGTGAGTATTACTTCCTTGTTTTCAGAAATTGCTTTTGGTTTGTGTTTCCATGAGTTTTCTGAAACTAGGATATTGAAGTTTTTGCAGTTGTGCCAGTGGATTACTCTTCAAACCTTGTTGTGCCTTTGTTTGTACAGCTGTTCTGACGTAGTTTTTTTACATCCCGATAGAAGGTGACTTGTGCTTTCTGTTTCTACCTTGCCAAATCTCCACATGTCCGATTGACTCAGTCCCGCCATCTTCCTAAAGCCATTTGTGCCACGTCCTTGGTCTTGGGCATTTGTAACGATTCGTTTTCCATCTCAGTTGAGCCGACCTCTTCTTAGCCATTCCAATGAGCCATCTTTGTCTATGCCCATTCTGTCCAACTCTGTTTTATGTCCTCCTGCTCTTTTAGCATTCTTCCAGTTGTCGGTGTATATGTGTTGATATTTCGCTTTACATTTTTCATTTGTCTTGTTTGCGTGCTTGGGCTGTATTTGCTGCTGTTTCAATTTCATCTGTGACATCTTCCATTTGCACCTGTCTGGAATTTTTTGCTCGGTAGGTAAGGGATACCTTCTCTGGCTTGCTATCTTCATGTTTGCATACAAATTGGATTCAGTAGTCTGTTGAACTTTTCACCTACTCCACCAATCCCACAATTGTCACTTGGTTGAGTTCCATCAGGCCGCTACCTCATTCTTCTCTTGACAGGTACATTCTCAAGATGCACTGATTTTTGTCGAACATTTTGTGGATAGTGAGGAGTTTCCTTGTTTTGATATCGAGATAAATTATATCCGCTTGTGGCCAGTTTATTATTCCACAGCTGTATTTGAACACTGGTACTAATAGTTGGTTAACTGCTTCGATTTTGTTTCTCGGGTTGATGTATATTGTAGCATCGATGGCTCACCTAACGTCGAGCTGTCACGGCAGGAGGTTAAAGTCCTGCAATGTCCCATGCAACTCAACTCCAATGGAGGCGTTCCAAATTAATGGCAAACAATGTGCGCACGGGTCATGAGGCGAGACATGAAAAACCTTAAAGCTTTTCAACCCAATGGATTTATTTCTCAAGCCACAATAACAAAAAGAACCAGACATGACAACTCAACAGAGAAGATGACGGCGGGTTGTGGTGGGGAAGAAAAGGAAAATACAGAATGTATAATCAAGAATTATGTACAAATCGGGAAAATAAATCTAAAGAAACAAAGGCACCTCAAACTGGACTCAGTCACAGACGGGAAGAGAACAAAAAACCCAGAGGACTCAGTTCTGGGGCAGCGGAGCGATGAGGAGGATGATTCAAGGTGAGCAGACGATGGCAGGGTGATGAGGTGGGCAGGAGGTAACCAGGATGGCGAGACGAAGTACCCGGGAAGGTCGACAAAACGGGGCACAGGGCAAAGAGGGGCACAGGCAGGCAGGATAAACACAAGCAGGCAGGCAGGTCGACCTCCTCAGAGAAGGCTCTCCTCTTTTTCCTCAGTACACTTTCTCTCTCGACCTCGACAGTCCTGTCTTCCAGTTTTCCTCAGACCAACTCCTTTTCCTTTGTCGTCTTCCACTTCGACTCTCAACTCTCTCTCATCAACTGCCTCTTCCCTCATGTCATCCTCGCCTCAGACACTCCAACTCTCACCAACTCCCTCGATTGTCCTCTCTCCATCAAATTCCCTTTTTAGGTCCTCCATTTCCTTCCTCTTCAACAACGCTCTGCCCATTTTTGAGGCGTCTATAACCCTCCCCTTGGGAGGCAACAACTGCTCCTCCCCTCGCTCTCAAGGCCATCCAATCTCTGCCCCATTTTTCTTTCATGCGGAGTCTCTCGGCGCCCCCCGATAGAGGTTGACATAGAGGTGACACACAATTTCCTTAACCATAACCCCAAACTAATTATGACCACCACCATCCCCTATATGGTGTACATGCAAAAGAGACAATGCTTAAGCGAACATTTCCATACTTCCACATTGAGATGGTAATGTACTCGCACACAGACCATGCTACTCGACACATTCCTATCTGCTCTATGGGAATATGTAACCCACCCCCCTCGCTCTCCTCCCAACAAACATAACAATCTTTTCAGGATCAGCCTCCTTATACGCAGGTATTCTTTGGCAATTGTTTTGCGCATTTGTTTGTGACATATTTGGTGGCCCCCTTATTCTTCTTTTTTTTTGTATACACTGTTAAGACTCATATGAGAGCCAAAAACACTTCCACCCAGAGGTATTTGAAAGATGCTTTGTTTTCTAGTTCCTGTATTGTTGTATTAAGGTGGATTTTATGGTGTGTTTTTGTTGCTTTACCTTGCACGAATGTGCACTTGGCACACTTATCTGGGCCAATTCCATTTGAATGTTGTTAGAGTACTGTTTCACTAATTTCAGTTGTTCTACCTATTTTTGTCGTTTGGTGTAAAGAGTTTTACATCAGCCGTGTACAGCGGATGTCACCTTCCTGTCTCTTGGACATTCTGTTATTGGATGTTAGGGTGCATCAATGTCCTTGCTCATTAATAAGGTTGCTCAGTGAGTCCAGGGCCAGGCAAAATATGAGGGGTGAAAGGCTGTCACCCTGTAAGATCCCGCAATATATCTTCACTCCTCGAATTTTGATCTTTTCTTCTGAGAACTGTAATATAAATCTGGTATTCCAAAGTTCCATTTTTTTCTCAATAAGTTTGATTATTTTGGGAGTTTATCTTGAACAATTACTTGCATTTTATCATTCATGAATGTGGATGTGGACCATCAAGTGTGTGTGTGTGTGTGTGTGTGTGTGTGTGTGTGTGTCGTTGATTGGTATCTACATATGCAGGTTTCATAAGGTGTAATGGAGTCCTCCCAGGGCAGGCTCAAAGCATCCACCTTCATTTCAGAAAGGGGTCACGATTCATGGACCAAGCTGTGAAGTTTTCTGTTCTCAAAGTTTTGTGCCAAGGGCTCTCTTGAGGATCGTCGCAAAGCACCGGACAGCTTCCAACTGAAGTTCATTTGTGATAATATTCCCAGGAATAGTTTTTTTTTTAGCTCAACTGTGAAGTAGTTCCAGGGGGTTTATGTGATCGCACGTCGCCGTCCATCCACAAATACTTGCAACTTCTTCTGAGAAACTACACATACGATTTCAATGAAATTTGACCACAACCTTCATCAACCGTGATGGCAATAAAAAACAAGGGGGTTTGAAGGGGTGTATAGAGGGAGTTTCCGGGGGGGGTGGAGTGGGTCCCCCTCCCCGCCACAGATGTATTTCCTTTCTTCTCAGCAATGATACACACAATTCTGATGAAACTTCACGACAACTTTCATCAACCATGACGTAAAAAAAATTGTTCATGTCATTAGCAAAATCGGGCTCGAAGGTGATTTAATGGGGGTTGCGCCCCCCCAAAAAATATGCATTTGCTTTCTTCTTAGAAGCTGCACAAGAAATTCTGAAGAAACTTGACCACCATCTTCACCACCCATGATGTACTAAAGTTTGTTCATGACAGTAAAAAAAAATTAGATTTAGAATTAGTTAGAAACATGTTCAGTAAGTTCTGCGGTCGTCTGGAAGATGTCAAATACGTCTACATACATCAATATGCGTTTGAGATACGTTACACAGAGGTTCAAAGCACGTTACTCATAGTTTAGAAATAAGTTTCGGGTAAGCTTGACATTACCTCAATGTATTTCGACTTATGAGTAACTTACAAGTACCGTGTGTCAATGATCGCATAACGTGCCTACAACTTATGGCCAGCGTATGCGGAATGTGTGAGTCATACGCCAAGCACGTCGGAAAATTTTGAGCATGCTTATAATTTGTCGACGAGCTCGGCATACTACGAAGTATGCCAGTGTGCTTCAGCGTGCTCTTAACGTGTACAAAACTTGCCCATAACGTATTCGACGTGTGCCAGCGTTTTAGGACAATTTTTCATACGTCGGCATACGCTGGCTAAAACATCAAGGTGTGACAGGGCCTTGAGCTTGGGGAATAGGAAAAAAACACAAGGGGCCAAGTCTGGCGAATATGGGGGTTGCTCCAGAGTTGGCACGTTCCTCTCTACCAGAAACTGTCTGATTCTCAGGGCACTGTGAGCAGGGGCGTTGTCATGGTGGAGCACCCAGGCGTTGTTCTCCCACAGGTCCCTCCTCTTGTCCCGGACTGATCTCATGAGGCACCGGAGGATCTTGTTGAACACGTATTGATGTACTGTTTGACCCAGTGGTAAAAACTCGAAGTGAACGATGCCCTTGATGTCAAAAAACGCGATGAGCATCACCTTGACCTTCGACTTTGACATCATTGCTTTCTTTGGTCTTGGTGATGCCGGACTTTTCCACTGACGACTCTGCCGTTTGGTCTCGGGATCGTATTCGAATATCCATGACTCATTGCCAGTAATGACTCCCCTGAGCAGGTCTGGATCGTCCTCGAGGTGCTCGATAATGTCTTGACAGACAGTGACTCTTTGCCGTTTCTGGTCTTCGGACAACAGCTTGGGGACCATTTTTGCTCACACCTTGCGCATTTCAAAATTTTCAGTGATGATGCTACAGACAGTGTCCTTGTTGATGGAGAGTTCATCCGCAATCATCCACACCGTGAGTTGACGATCTGCGCGCACCATCTGCTTCACACGCTCGATGTTGTCCGCTGTTCTCCTCGTTGAAGGTCTTCCAGATCGTGGAACGTTTTCAACCTCCTCCTGTCCCTCTTTAAACCTCTTGTGCCATTCAAATGCACATGTACGTGACATCGTTTCTTCCCCATAGACTTGCTGCAGCATTCCGAAGGATTCGGAAGGTGTTTTGCCAAGCTTGGCAAGAAACTTCAGATTGGCTCTCTGCTCATGACTCATAGCGCGCCGACTCAGACAAGACAACGAGTAAAGCACGACCTTTAAAAAATCACACAATGAGTGCAGTCAACCATCATCAATCATAAATATTGCTGGAATGTTGAGAAAGACTGTGACACAACCCGTTCATTCAAGTTGTGTAAGTGGAGCACACAGAATGCTCAGTCACGTTACTTTTTAGATGGACCTCGTATTTTGTGGGTCATCCATGCCTACCAGTGGTTGCCTGGTTATCTTATCCAGCTGCTACCAGGTGAGTGCCCAGGGGTATTTCCCCTATGTTTAATATCTCTGAAGTTATTTGTCATCATTCCTGTAGGTCCAGCTATCACTGGTACAACTTTGGCATTCTTCAGCTTCCAGGATATTCTTGCTTCATTCTTGAGGTCTTGGTGTTTGGTCATTTTCTTGATTTCTGCATCGTTTACTCCAAAATCACTGCTATTAACACCTCAATCAGCAATGCCTTCTTCAATCTTTTGTACTTAAAGTATGATATGTGGTCGCAACACTTTGTTTTAAATGTTCACGCTCGTATGAGAGCGGTATTTCCATGTTTTCAGTAATTACTTTTGGTTCATGTTCCCATAAATTTTCTGGAATTGGGATTTTTTTTGCAGATGTATCAGTGGATTACTTTACAAACTCTGTTGTGTCGTTGTATGTGCAGCTGTTCTGACACGAGGTTTTTGTTGTGTGTTTGTGTGTGTGTGTGTGTGTGTGTGTGTGTGTGTGTGTGTGTGTGTGTGTGTGTGTGTGTGTGTGTGTGTGTGTGTGTGTGTGTTCCATTATTAACCATAACATATCATTCTCTTTACCAACCCCACCTCCATCCCGCACCTGTCTTTGGTTTTCTTACTCTCCCCCACCCTTTTTTCTCACTCTGTCCCCTCCTTACTCCCCCCTCATAAAATGCAGCACTCTCCTCCCACACCTCTGTCACTCACGCCCTTGCTGTTTCTGTGTCGGTGTGTGTGTGTGTCTCTCTCTTTCTATCTCACCCCCTCCTCGCACCCCTCCCTCCTGCAGTAGAGCAACTTTTGGTGACACATAGCTCTCCCTGTCTCCCCCCCCTTATCCTCGCTCTTCCCTCCTTCCTTGTTTTGTTTTGTTCTCTGTCTCTGTCTCTGTCTCTGTCTCTGTCTCTGTCTCTGTCTCTGTCTCTGTCTCTGTCTCTCTCTCTCTCTCTCTCTCTCTCTCTCTCTCTCTCTCTCTCTCTCTCTCTCTCTCTCTCTCTCTCTCTCTCTCTCTCTCTCTCTCTCTCTCTCTCTCTCTCTCTCTCTCTCTTCTCTCTCTTCTCTCTCTTCTTCTCTCTCTTCTTCTCTCTCTCTTCTTCTCTCTCTCTTCTTCTCTCTCTCTTCTTCTCTCTCTCTTCTTCTCTCTCTCTTCTTCTCTCTCTCTTCTTCTCTCTCTCTTCTTCTCTCTCTCTTCTTCTCTCTCTCTTCTTCTCTCTCTCTTCTTCTCTCTCTCTTCTTCTCTCTCTCTTCTTCTCTCTCTCTTCTTCTCTCTCTCTTCTTCTCTCTCTCTTCTTCTCTCTCTCTTCTTCTCTCTCTCTTCTTCTCTCTCTCTTCTTCTCTCTCTCTTCTTCTCTCTCTCTTCTTCTCTCTCTCTTCTTCTCTCTCTCTTCTTCTCTCTCTCTTCTTCTCTCTCTCTTCTTCTCTCTCTCTTCTTCTCTCTCTCTTCTTCTCTCTCTCTTCTTCTCTCTCTCTTCTTCTCTCTCTCTTCTTCTCTCTCTCTTCTTCTCTCTCTCTTCTTCTCTCTCTCTTCTTCTCTCTCTCTTCTTCTCTCTCTCTTCTTCTCTCTCTCTTCTTCTCTCTCTCTTCTTCTCTCTCTCTTCTTCTCTCTCTCTTCTTCTCTCTCTCTTCTTCTCTCTCTCTTCTTCTCTCTCTCTTCTTCTCTCTCTCTTCTTCTCTCTCTCTTCTTCTCTCTCTCTTCTTCTCTCTCTCTTCTTCTCTCTCTCTTCTTCTCTCTCTCTTCTTCTCTCTCTCTTCTTCTCTCTCTCTTCTTCTCTCTCTCTTCTTCTCTCTCTCTTCTTCTCTCTCTCTTCTTCTCTCTCTCTTCTTCTCTCTCTCTTCTTCTCTCTCTCTTCTTCTCTTCTCTCTTCTTCTCTCTCTCTTCTTCTCTCTCTCTTCTCTCTCTCTCTCTTCTTCTCTCTCTCTTCTTCTCTCTCTCTTCTTCTCTCTCTCTTCTTCTCTCTCTCTTCTTCTCTCTCTCTTCTTCTCTCTCTCTCTCTTCTCTCTCTCTTCTTCTCTCTCTCTTCTTCTCTCTCTCTTCTTCTCTCTCTCTTCTTCTCTCTCTCTTCTTCTCTCTCTCTTCTTCTCTCTCTCTTCTTCTCTCTCTCTTCTTCTCTCTCTCTTCTTCTCTCTCTCTTCTTCTCTCTCTCTTCTTCTCTCTCTCTTCTTCTCTCTCTCTTCTTCTCTCTCTCTTCTTCTCTCTCTCTTCTTCTCTCTCTCTTCTTCTCTCTCTCTTCTTCTCTCTCTCTTCTTCTCTCTCTCTTCTTCTCTCTCTCTTCTTCTCTCTCTCTTCTTCTCTCTCTCTTCTTCTCTCTCTCTTCTTCTCTCTCTCTTCTTCTCTCTCTCTTCTTCTCTCTCTCTTCTTCTCTCTCTCTTCTCTCTCTCCACCCCCCTTAATACCCCAATCAGAGAAGCGACGGGTTGTATTTGCTAGTATATAATATATAAAGCTCTTTCTAACCAATAATTGACTGACTGACTGACTGATATTGAAGATCGGGACCTTTTGGGTGACATAGAAAGCTGAAATTGTGTGCTGATGGACATCAAAGCCGACACATTGGAAAAAAAAATCACAGAACCATCGGAAAGTCTCCATGAATGAAGATATAAATAAATGAACAACAAATAAATGAAAAAAAATGCAGGTTAGCGACCCAAGACAAGAAATCAGCACAACAAGAAAAATCACAGAACCGTTGGAAAGCATCCATAAATGAAAATATAAATAAACAAGAAAAAGAGCAATCAGAGATTGCATTGCCAGGGCTTGTTTTGTGTGGTGTTTGTGTACTGGTGTGTTACGTAATTAATGAGACATAATTAGAACTTCCACTTTATAACTGCTGGCAGTGATGCCCGGGTATCAAGACATCCTGCTTTGATGCAACCACGCTTTGATCGAACACCTGACCCTGACCCATGATGTTTTTTTGTTTTATTACTCAATTTAATTCAGAATGGGATCAAAATAAATTCAATTCAGATCAAATGGAAGAACAAATAGTTACAGTCCTACATTGGAGGAATCAGACGGAACCCAAAAAAGCAAAGATGAAGTCATCAGGAGGAACATGGATAGGATTCACATTCAGCTGCTACTCCTCTACCATCAAACCCATCCAGGCACAGCCAAGTGAGTCATATATATATATATATATATATATATATATATATATATATATATATATATATATATATATATATATATATATATATATATATATATATATATATATATATATAGAGCCTGGTGTTGGCGCAGTGGTTAGGGCAGCGACTTGGGATCCAAAAGGTCCTGAGTTCAAGCCCCGTTGGGCCACTGAATTAATACACCAGGGGGTTGACTCAGCCTGTCATCCTTCCGAGGTCAGCGAAATGAGTACCAGTGTACTGGGCCAGTGTATACCCCGGTTAAAATAGGTGTACCATATCCCTGTGTCGTAAGAGGCGACCAGGGTTGCGTCAGGAAGGGCATCCGGCGTAAAACATGTGCCAAATCACTATGCGGATCATACGGATGATCCGCTGTGGCGACCCCTAACGGGAGCAGCCGAAAGAAGGAGAAGAAGATATATATATATATATATATATATATATATATATATATATATATATATATATATATATATATATATATATATATATATATATATATATATGCACAGGAGGGAAGCTGAGTATATCGGGAGAAGGATGTTGAAGATGGAGCCGCCAGGCAAGAGGAGAAGAGGAAGGCCAAAGAAGAGGTTCATGGATGCGGTGAGGGCGGACATGCGGGTGGTTGGAGTGTCAATGGAAGATGTGGAGGATAGATCGAAATGGAGACGGTTGGTCCGCTGTGGCGACCCCTAACGGGAGCAAGCCGAAAGAGGAAGAAGAAGATATATATATATATCTATATATATTGTTACGGGAATACTAAATATAGAATTAGCTAAGTTCCCCCATTAAATTAATGTATTGATAGGTTGTGTTGTATAAGGGACGATATGTGTGTGTTGGGAGGTGTAACAGACTGTTTTTGTGTTCGTGCTGTGGTGGTGAAACGAGAGATCGCTATTATTCCTTCCTCATTCCGGAATAGGCCCCTCCCAGTCGGCGGAGAGGAGTGGCCTAGAGCGAGGGGTGTGGCCTGGACAGGAAGTGACGTGAGGGGAGGGGCCTTTGGTCAGGGAGTCGCCGAGACAGACGTGTGTCGAAGGATCTCGCGTGTCGAGGCGAGAGAGAAAAGAAAAAGGCAGTGGTGAATCGACCGGCAGAGAAAGCGGAACCTGCACATCGATTTGCACATCGGAACCTGCACATCTCCTTCACGACTCGAAGGAGAAAAGAAAAGGGGACGAAAGGAGAGCTGTGTGTGAGGAATGGCCGGGTTCTCGAGGCGTGCTCGGAGTCGCTTCGAGGCGAGCGAACGAAGAAGGCACCGTGTTGGGTCTGCCGGGAGAGACGCTGAACCGACCTGCACGTCGGTGATTCGACCGAGAGATGAACTGAGGCGATGAAGCGGGAGTCGGGCTTCGAGGCGGGAAGGCGGGAGAGGATACGCCGGAGCGTCTGACAGTCCTTGCTCACCTCACGGCTCGACACGTTGTGATCCGCCTGCGGAACTCGGACCTCGACTGGGACCTTGTATGGAGAAAAGGCCAGGCCGGGATTCGTGTGCTGAACCCTGGAGAGAGATCGGCGATCTCGCATCGTCGACGTGGCGCGGAGCCGGAGCGCGCTGAGGAGAACCGCGCACGCGGTGACTCGGGCGGGAGCTGGAGTGCTGCGCCGCCATTTCTTGCTGTGCGGAATGTTCGAGCGGGAGTTCGAACCCGTGGAAACCCGCTGGTTTTTACGAGTGACCTTCGTGCTTTTGGGACACGGTCCTCTCGTCCATGAGCCATCACCAAGTACTCTGTCTTGTCCTGCATGCATGTTTGTTTGCACGTGTTGTATAAGGCATATTTCGTAGTAATCCCCTCATAACCTTTTAGCCATGGTTCCCAAGTTAAGAACGGGTTGATTGTTGATAAAACCACTGTTGTGTTATTGCTTGTGTTGTGATCCCTGATGTCCCCAATAAATCTGGTTAATTCTGATGAAGTTGCCGCTATGGATTAATGCGTGTCGCGTCGAGGAACGATCCGTTTGATTGGCATACAAGACCAAAATGGTTACAGACTGGTCGACTCCGCTCGGTCACTGACAAAGCCAGTCTGTAACTTGGGGTTCTATCTCCCCAACTGGTAAGGTACAGGATTACGTTGGTATCGCGATTAAAGACGCGTGACCCGAGGCCTGTGCCGAGCCGGCTGGCATTATAGACTCCTGGAGAGGGTGGTGGCGAGGGTGGCACCAGGGACCGGGTCAGATTCCCGCCACCCTGGATGCGCAACAACTGGTCGTCAGGAGTGGGATGACCAACCCTTCGCAAATTTGCAGAACACCGATTGTATTTACAATTGGGAGTGATTTTATGCTTGAACGGATCGGAGGAAAAATTTGCAAATTATAAAGAAAATGGAGTCGCAAAATGGCGGCGCGGCTCCATCTCGGCGCAACACGGAGCGGGAATGGGCTAATTATAGCGCAACGAGCCACAAGGCGCGAAGGAAACGCTCCCGCCCACCGATTCAGACCACGTGGTCACGGCATGTGCTATGGCAGGCGTGGCAGGATGACTACGCGAATATTGGCAAGCTTCAGGCACAATTGGGGGATGTCTTGGAAAAGGTGAAGCGTATATATATATATATATATATATATATATATATATATATATATATATATATATATATATATATATATACCATGGTGCCCCCAAGAATCCGACCACCCCATTGTTTGAAGAAATTGGAATCCGAACAATTTTTTCAGGAAAATTTTGCCATAAAAACCGAACACAACGTGGCGTTCATGTTTGTTCACGTGCGTCTCCCCCGCCTGTTCGACCCGCATCTTCGCGCTTTGTTCATTCAGTTCGTCGGTGGAAGTACTCGTGAAAGCATCTCTCGTGTGTCGATCGCTACTTTACCTCGTGTTTTTCACCTTGATTTGTGCATTTTTTTTTTAATTATCACCCTTGTGCATTCACCATGGCACCCAAGAAGAGCAGTGAAGCAAATAGGAATAAGAGGAAGTCCGTGAGAACGATAATTGAGTTGAAGAAAGAACTTATCACGAAGCATGAGAGCGGTATGCGTGTGTCTGATTTCGCTGCCATGTTCGAGCTGCCGAAATCGACTGTGTCCGATTATGAAACATGAAGAAGCGATAAAAGCGCGAAAACCCGTCGTGAAGCGAATTCATTCAATGAACCCTCTGACGAATCGGCTTTAACAAACTCAATGTTTTTTTTTTCGCGAGCATGGTAGTGACGTTATGCTGCGTCACCCAATCGCTTCACCTCTTGATTCTCTCCCATGGAACCGTGCTGTGAAAACGGCACATTTGTGTCTCCACAGAGTGAACTGGGATATAAAACACCATTTGGTGCTTCATCGTTAATTACATACCTCCACCAGGCTGAACAGTTTACGTTTTGGATCCCGATGGCCACTGATAGGCCCGAGCTGCATCCAGACCTGATGGAAGAAGCGACAACGCTCCTGCTCATCCCCCAGGCTTGGAAGATTCATGACCCAGAAAAGGTCATTTACTAATCTTATTTTACCTTAAACATGGGTAATTTTAGTTGAAAGTGTTTTGAAAGTGGGTTTTCTTGGGGTCCAGGAACGGATTAATTCACTTTCCATTATTTCTTATTGGGAAAATAGTTTTGGAATCCGAACAGCCTACTGGAACAAATTAAATTCGGATTTTGGGGGCACCACTGTATATACATCAATTTTGGGTTTCTCTTTTCTCGCTTTGGACTTCTGTCTCCTCTTATAAACTATTTTATTTGTGTGGAATATTTGTCCCATTTCCTTTCTCATGTTGTTCTCTTTGTTTCATTTGTCTCCATTTCCATGGTAGTGCATGGTATTTCTCTGCAGGACCCGTTTTTATTAGCTCACCTGTTCGAAGAACAGAGAGCTATAGCGATAGCCCTGGTGTGAGCGTCAGCGTCAGTGTGAGCGTGAAAATGTTAAAGTTTTTGGTGCAAGTTATTTCCTTTCTAATGTTTTTATCTACCACACTATTTTTTTACTGATTACAATAAACAAATACATATATTGCTTTAAAATTATTTGGATCAGACTTCACTGCAATGCTTTATAAAAAAAAGTATTATTAGACTCGTCTTTTATAAACAATAAATGTATAAACAGGCGAGCATTGGGTGGCTTTGACGCCAACTCTGGTATTTTTTGCGGCGATGTTTTCCTGTCACTTTTTCTTGAATGAGCAATGATGCCACAGCTTACGGTGTTGAATTCCTTCAATGAAGTTTACCTTATGATTTTTCTGAGCACTTTGGTGGTTCTCTTCACAATTATTTTTGTTTTTTTGTCCTTTTGTTATTTTCTATTTTATAGAGTCGTGGTCTTTCCCTCAGTGATATCAGTTTCATCTCCTCTTTTTTTGTTAGCCAGCTCTTTCTCCAGTTCACCCTGCTCTTCATTTTCCTCATCTTCTTCCTTTCCCTCGTTCTGCCATTCACCCTGCTTTTTCAGGTCATCATTATCAGCCCCTTCCTGCATTACATATTCCTCCTCTTCTTCCTCTCTTTCATCTGTCATTTTCCCTCCTCTCTGTGCCGATCACTATCCACCCCACCCCTCCTTATCCCCCTGCTGGTGCAGGTGCCTCATGGTCCATGTCAATGGGTTGGGTCCGTTCCTCTCTCTGCAGTGGGTTCATATCACCCCCCCCTCCATCACTTGTCATCCCCACCACTGGGTCTCTGATACCATGCCGTGTTCCAAGCCCCGGTTTTGCCATCTCGCCTCTCCGCATGCCCTCACGGTCACCTCCTCAGTCTCCGTCTTTCAACCACCCGGCAACTCCTCGACTTCCATTCTCTTCATCTTCTGCCGCTTATTCGCTGGTTTTGTCTGCTATCTCTTTTATTAGTTTTCTATCTCGGAACCTAAATGCTATTGACACAATCCTGTCAAATTTATGCAATGGGACTGTGTCTAATCTGATGGCCAGTTTTGGTTTCTCCAGCTGCTCCATGAATCGTTTTCCCCTACCATTCATCCACCAAAGCTCATGGGCTGAATAGACCTGGCAATGAAGAATGATTTCTTTCTCCTCTTTGCTCCAATTTTCCTTCGAGTTCTTGATAACTAACGGGTGCTATGACTCATGCCTTCAACAACTTCTGTGGAGCTTGATCTTTTCTTTGGCAAAACAGGTAGCACCTCATCACTTCATCAGTCTTCTGACTCCACGCAGATGCCTGTCCCTGTGTGAGACGAATTTTTTTCCTCACAAGAGGAGATGCAGGCTACTTCTTTTTCAGCGCACAACCCTTCTGCTCAGATTCATGACTGCGTAGACACAGAATTTCTCTACGGAATCTGTATTCCACTATTTCGTGTTTTATTAACCTTGACGAAGGAAAGGGTATTGCATTTGGGTCCGTCTGTTTGTTTGTCTGTTTGTTTGTCTGTTTGTTTGATTATTACTTGGCGAAAAAATTTGAATTTTTTTTTTCCCAAGTATGTTGGTCTGTAGCGTTTGTCCTTTTGTTACTTACGAAATCTAAAGATTTCATAAGTATATTTATGACTTCCGTTTCTGTCTGTTTGTATGTTTGTTTGTTTGTTTGTTTTTAGGCACGATAACTTGAGAACGGAAGAAGCTACCAATGTCAAATTACACCACGTGATTCAGGAGGGTGATGGCTAGTGCTAATTAGATTTTGGTCAAAATCGGTCAAAGGTCAAGGTCATAGTGAGGTCAAACATCCAAAAAATGATAACTCGAGAATGGAAGAAGCTACCAATGTCAAATTACACCACGTGATTCAGGAGGGTGGTGGCTAGCGCTGATGAGATTTTGGTCAAAATCGGGCAAAGGTCAAGGTCACAGTGAGGTGAAACATCCAAATCTTAAAAGCACATTATCTTAAAAGGTTGCGGACGGATTCGGATGAAACTTGGTGGGCAGGTTGAGTGTGTGACATTTAAAAATGGATTAGATTTTGGTGAAGCTCTGAATCCGAATCTGGATACGAGAATTATTTAATTTTTAAAGGGCTTCTTCACCATTGAGAGATTGGGCCAAAAACAATACACAGCATGATATTTTTAAAATGTATTGTGCCAGATATATTCTCGTGGATCAGGCATTGCGTGGTGGAAGGATGCCCTCCCAGTGCCTTATAGTTACGTTTTGTATCCCACTTGGAGATCAAATCCGCATCCGGGCTTTAATCAAACTCCAATTGGCTTGTTCTTGTCATCAACCCAACTCATCCACCTTCTTTTGTCTAAACTCGTCCACAACTTTTTGAACTATCATGTTCATGTTATATATTGTTTTAGTGGTCCAATCTCTCAATGGTGAAGAATCTATTTGAAATTTCAAAAATCTAATATCCGGATCTGGATCCACAACTTTTTGAGATATCTTGCTCACAGACAAACAAACAGACAGAAAGACAAACAGAACTGGAAGCATAATGTCAGTCAACGTTTGGTAGCTAAGGTAGCTATCTTCAAAATAATTCCAAATTCCTGCCTTACCAACCAGAGGGCTCATGATGGTCGCTTTCCAGTGGTGGCCGCAAGGGACTCTAAGTGCACCAAGGACCTCGCCTGTTACAGGTTGTTTTACATAACAATCTTGCCATATTCTGCTCTATAATTGACGGTAACTGCCAACTCAGTTCACATTTTATAATACCACTTGCATCGACAAATATCTAATACAAGAGTAATGCTGCCGTATTCGATCACACGGTCCATACCAAAGTCTTAAGACAACTTAACTCTGGATTCCCCCCCCCCCCAACTTTTCCATCTAATAATTTTATCATACGCGGGCGCGCGCGCGCACACACACACACACACACACACACACACACACACACACACACACACACACACACACACACACACACACACACACACACACACAACAAAACTGAGGTAACAGATGTTAAGGCAAATCATCCCTTGTTCAGAATCACGATGAATCTTATCTAGCTAATGTTATTCATTCATATGGGAACACGGGACAGACACGGCTCTATCTAATCTTATTCATTCATATGGGAACACGGGACAGACACGGCTCTATCTAATCTTATTCATTCACATGGGAACACGGGACAGACACAGCTCTATCTAATCTTCTTCATTCACATGGGACCATGGGACAGACACAGCTCTATCTAATCTTATTCATCACATGGGACCATGGGACAGACACGGCTTTTTCTAATCTTATTCATCACATGGGACCATGGGACAGACACGGCTCTATCTCTTCTTATTCATCACATGGGACCATGGGACCATGGGACAGACACGGCTATATCTAATCTAATTCATCACATGGGACCACGGGACAGACACGGCTCTGTCTAATCTTTTTCATTCACGTGGGAATACAGGACAGACACGGTTCTGTCTAATCTTATTCATTCACATGGGACAGACACGGCTCTATCTAATCTTATTCCTCACATGGGACCATGGGACAGACACGGCTTTATCTAATCTTATTCATTCACATGGGACCATGGGACAGACACGGCTTTATCTAATCTTATTCCTCACATGGGAACACGGGACAGACACGGCTTTTTCTAATCTTATTCATCACATGGGACCATGGGACAGACACGGCTCTATCTCATCTTATTCATCACATGGGACCATGGGATAGACACGGCTCTATCTAATCTTATTACCTTCGCATTCTGCAAAAGGTTATGTTTTAGTCGGCGTGTATTTATTACCTTCGCATTCTGCGAAAGGTTATGTTTTGGTCAGCGTGTATTTATTTATTTATTTATTTATTTGTAATCTTGTGATTCGTATAACTCAAAAAGTATTAAACCAAATTGCATGAAATTGGTGGAATGATTGGTTATTAGCCAGGAAGCATTCGATTAGATTTTGGGATCGTTCGGGTCAAAGGTCAAGGTCAAGGTCACGAAAAGGTCAAAATCGTCTTTTTATGATAACACGGTCAATTTTTATTCCATTTGCATGCAACTAACGCCAAAATGTTCAGAATTCAACGCCTCATCTTGTGATATGCAATATGACACAATGACGCACATACTCTTGTTACCGGTTAGGGGTCAAAGGTCAGGGGGGTCACGACCTTGAAAAATATGCGGTTTTTGTCATAACGCGGTCAATTCTTGTCCGCTTTTACATGAACCCAGCACCAAAATGTTCAGAATTTAATGCCCAATCTTGTGACACAATGACGTCATAACACATGTTACCGGTTGGGGTAAAATGTCGGGGGGGGGGTCACGCCCTTGAAAAATATGCGGTTTTCGGCATAACTCAGTCAATTCTTATTCAATTTGCATGAAACCAGCATCAAACGAGATTACCTTCTCTTGTTGAAACGTTGTATTCACCGAGCTTGCGAGTGAAGACTCGCCAAAACGACATGAGTTGATTGTTGTTTAGTCCGTAGCCCCCGAAAGTCGGGTGGGGGGGGGTCATGACATTATAGATATGTGGTTTGTGTCATAAGACCATTCATATGAAACCAGTTCCCCACACTCATACCAAGAACAAAAAAAGGTAGTGGCGGCGAAGGTATGCGCTCCATGAGTGCCCGTTCTAGTTCATCACATGGGACCATGGGACAGACACGGCTTTATCTAATCTTATTCATCACATGGGACCATGGAGTAGACACGGCTCTATCTCTTCTTATTCATCACATGGGACCATGGGACAGACACGGCTCTATCTCTTCTTATTCATCACATGGGACCATGGGACAGACACGGCTCTATCTAATCTTATTCATTCACATGGGACCACGGGACAGACACGGCTCTATCTCATCTTATTCATCACATGGGACCATGGGATAGACACGGCTCTATCTAATCTTATTACCTTCGCATTCTGCAAAAGGTTATGTTTTAGTCGGCGTGTATTTATTACCTTCGCATTCTGCGAAAGGTTATGTTTTGGTCAGCGTGTATTTATTTATTTATTTATTTATTTGTAATCTTGTGATTCGTATAACTCAAAAAGTATTAAACCGAATTGCATGAAATTTGGTGGAATGATTGGTTATTAGCCAGGAAGCATTCGATTAGATTTTGGGATCGTTCGGGTCAAAGGTCAAGGTCAAGGTCACGAAAAGGTCAAAATCGTCTTTTTATGATAACGCGGTCAATTTTTATTCAATTTGCATGCAACTAACGCCAAAATGTTCAGAATTCAACGCCTCATCTTGTGATATGCAATAGGACACAATGACGCCCATACTCTTGTTACCGGTTAGGGGTCAAAGGTCAGGGGGGTCATGACCTTGAAAAATATGCGTTTTTTGTCATAACGCGGTCCATTCTTGTCCGCTTTTACATGAACCCAGCACCAAAATGTTCAGAATTTAATGCCCAATCTTGTGACACAATGACGTCATAACACATGTCACCGGTTGGGGTAAAATGTCGGGGGGGGGTCACGCCCTTGAAAAATATGCGGTTTTCGGCATAACTCAGTCAATTCTTATTCAATTTGCATGAAACCAGCATCAAACGAGATTACCTTCTCTTGTTGAAATGTTGTATTCACCGAGCTTGTGAGTGAAGACTCGCCAAAACGACGTGAGTTGATTGTTGTTTAGTCCGTAGCCCCCGAAAGTCGGGGGGGGGTCATGACATTATAGATATGTGGTTTGTGTCATAAGACCATTCATATGAAACCAGTTCCCCACACTCATACCAAGAAAAAAAAAAAGTAGTGGCGGCGAAGGTATGCGCTCCATGAGTGCCCGTTCTAGTTCATCACATGGGACCATGGGACAGACACGGCTTTATCTAATCTTATTCATCACATGGGACCATGGAACAGACACGGCTCTATCTCTTCTTATTCATCACATGGGACCACGGGACAGACACGGCTATATCTAATCTTATTCATCACATGGGAATATGGGACAGACACGGCTCTACCTAATCTTTTTCATTCACATGGGAATACGGGACAGACACGGCTCTATCTAATCTTATTCAACACATGGGACCATGGGACAGACACGGCTATATCTAATCTTTTTCATTCACATGGGAACACGGGACAGACACGGCTCTTTCTAATCTTATTCATTCACATGGGAACACGGGACAGACACAGCACAAGGTGAAAATGAAACAGATTAGAGAATGTAAGCTGAGCCGTTCAACAGCAAGGATGAGGGATTTGAGTGTACAGAGTACTATAGGCAAAAATATATATTTTATGTTGTGAGTTGTGACCACAGTGCGATCATTCTTGTTTTAAGGATGGGCCACATAATTAATTTGCAACAATAACCTTTGTTTCTGGTTTTGTCTTGTTATTCAAGTGAATGCCCTGAATGTCAGGGTTTAATTTTATTTTTTAATACCTTGAGTGATGGCAAAAATGAAGTTTTTATGAAATGCCAACTGTTTTAAATAGTAATTATGACGTGTATGAACCTTTCATGCAGCTTTAAATTTATGCATCAAATGAGTATGAAATGCACCTCCAATGCGAGTAATTTATAATAAACCACAGCCTTAATCCAAGCGGTGTTGTACAATGGTGTTTGAGGGACGAGGGTGGTGTTTTAAGAAGGCCTAAACCTCATTAATTAGTGATACATCTCCAAATATTTATTCAATTATAGGGTTAGACTTTCTTGCACATGACTTGGAAAATGGAAAAGTTGGAAAATGCTTTATTAACGTCACATGTTGTACTCAACGATCGCTTTGATGTCACCATTATACAGAATAAAGCGATCATACTAAAATACACCATTTAGTGTCTGTCTCTCTCTCTCTGTCTGACTGGTGTTTGACCGTGATACATTTGGTCATTACTTATCCAATCTCAACCAAACTTGAAGGAAGGACAAAGGGTCACATGATGGCTGTTGCAGTGACTTCATTTGCTCCCCTCCCCAAGTGGTGTTCCGCTTTCCATGAAGTCTGTGTTAAGGTGTATATCTGTGTTAAGATAGCTGATTGTGGCGTTTTTCCAAGACCACTTCTTATAATCTATCTATAATTCCAGCAATCTCTGTGTGTGTCTGTGACCGCTATTTCTTGACAACCACTGGTCCGATCTAATTGAAACTTGCCAGGTATATTGCTGGGGACCTGAGGATGTGCTTTTTCAAGGTTTGATATTAATCGGACAAGTGCCTCCCAAGTTATGGCCATTTATTTACCAAACCAATGACAAGACACGTTGTTGCGTGGGCGTGGCCGATGGGGAAGGGAAGCTCAGCCGCGTTCCCCATTACGGGTTACAACGTACGGGCTTCCGGATAGTGATGACTTCATGTATTCTCATAATTTCTCGATTTCTTATGCGCATTTATAGATAAACACAATGCCCCAAGTTATGATCGTTTTCATATTAGACGGTGCATAAATTTCGGTAAGATCAGAGTGAGCTGGTGTGCTCCAAACCAGGAAGTAATTTTTCTCTCTCTTCTCTTCTCTTTTTGTTTTTCCTTGCGATGACATTGCGAAAAGGCAAAATACGTTGGCGCTAATTGAATATTTGGGCACTAAAACTAAATTGTGAATAATCGTAACTGTGAATAATATGCGAACTTCCGGGCCACGTACGTACGGGCACGCGAGAGCGAAGAAACGGCCTGTGTGGTTGTTGTTTCTTGCTCGCGGTTTGAATATTTATTTATTTTTATAATTTTTTTTTTTTTTTACGGGCACGTACTAGGAATACAAATGATGAGAGCATAATATTAATGTTATTACAAACCGTTATTAATACTAATAATATCCCCTCTCCCCAAGGGGGCTTTTACTCCTTGAACAAATGCCATTTAACATGTATAAGTAGCTTATGATGTTTTTTGGGGCTGGAACACGAAGAAGGAGAGGCCGACCAGAATAAAAAAAAATTTTTAACCACAAACATGTATGTTTACCTTTTTTAAACAGTCACATATACTGCTGTTTAACACTAAACTTAAATAAGTGTTGAGGAATCCACTCTCCTTGAGGTATTCTCTGCTTATCGTGTCCAGCACAGCAGAATGGACCCGAGACGAGATATATGTTGATTGACAAACCCCAAAGGGGACAACACCGTGACCCCTCTTGTGAGTGTATAAAATGCACAACTTCTCATTCACTCAAACTCCTTGGCCCCTGAATCCCCGGAGCCCCGGCGTAAAGCTCCTCTCGAGCATCCACTGGAACACGTCATGCGGCTTTGACGACGCAGTCTCGCTCTGTACGGCATGCGCTCCGCGTTTCTCGTGACAACATCGGGACTTCATTAATGTCACAGTTTGCGGAGGAAGTACTTGCCAAAATGTCCCATCGTATTACCCTTCGGCCTTCACCCTGCTCAAAGGCACAGTGCCTGCTCACCTTCATCTTTGTGCTGCGTGTGCTTCAAACGAACAGCCATCCTTAATTCAGCCTGTCACACCGTCGCCATATCTCAACGTTAGAGTCACACGCAAGGAGTTCGACATTCTGTATGCCTTACCTCGTGTTTTGAGCCATCATTGTGAATTATAAGATTGAGATAGCATTTGATTTTAACCTCTTCAGATGCGGGACGTGGGCTTGCAGGATGGCCTGGAGGTACACACACTCTCCTCTAAGCTGTGTAGCCTGGGTTCGCATCCCGACGCAGCTATAAACTGTCATCCCATTGTTTCGCAGGTAGGGCGATTCATTACTGCGCGTGTCATGCATCGGATGGACGTTAAACTGGATGTCCTGTCAGACGGCATTACATCCCATGGTGTCTTTCGCGAAGAGCAGGCGATCTATCACCGGCACCATGGCCAAATTCCAAATTCATGCCCTAACCTCAGTTGAACGTCAGGCCTGGCAGCCAGTTCGTGAAAGGCTTGGGCTGAGCTTCCCCTGGCCAACCCCGCAAAAATGATGATGATGATGATGATGATGATGATGATTAATTATTTTGATAATATTCTCCAAAGCGCACAATTTTATCCATTTCTGGGAAATATTTCGCACTTTCTCCTTCCCACAACTGTCACAATAGGAACATATTCCAGGTGCATTGTAGTTTGTACACAACGCACGTTTTGGCCCTTCTCCCCCCCAGCAAAGCTATGTAATGATGGGGCAACAGGGTCAATCCATGTCAAATCATCAAAGAATCTGCCGTCATCTCTCAGATTTTTGTAAAACTTTGGGAACCAATTGGGACCCATGAAAAACGGCAAGAACTCAAATATTTTTGCTAACAGCCTCTTAATTAGTGAGATACAGACTAACGAACTTTGGACTAATTAGCACGACGTCGCGAATTCAAATGGCCATGTCTCTAAAAGTATAACACCGAGAGAGCTGGTTTTGGTGTCATTTTAAAGGTATTTGCATGCCCTATGAATTTGTTTGGGCAACATTTTCCTACCTCCAACCACAAAAAAGTTATCACAAAATATAAACTTCAATCGTGAATCCCCAAAAAATGTATCCTTCAAATTTCCTCAAATTCATCCCAGAGGTACCTTATGATGTCAAGAAGCTTCCACATAAATTTTGTGATGGGCACTCCAATAGTTTCTGAGATATGAGCAATAATGTACATGTACATATGGCATATAGGTTCGAAAATCAGCATTTGTAATGTATTATACAATCATTCTAACCTAGCCATGACAGGGAACACAGGGAACGACCATCAACTGCTTTGAAGTATCATATACTTTCATTTTCAACTGGGCCTGAAGGGAAGAAACAAGTGCTGCTGTTGCTGCATTGAAGAGGAAATTGAAAGCCTAAGTCAGGTTAGTGAACACTGTGTACTTGAACTCACTTATTGATTGTATAATACATTACAAATGCTGATTTTCGAACCTATATGCCATATGTACATGTACATTATTGCTCATATCTCAGAAACTATTGGAGTGCCCATCACAAAATTTATGTGGAAGCTTCTTGACATCATAAGGTACCTCTGGGATGAATTTGAGGAAATTTGAAGGATACATTTTTTGGGGATTCACGATTGAAGTTTATATTTTGTGATAACTTTTTTGTGGTTGGTGGTAGGAAAATGTTGCCCAGACAAATTGATAGGGCATGCAAATACCTTTAAAATTACACAAAAACCAGCTCTCTAGGTGTTATATTTTTAGAGATATGGCCATTTGAATTCGCGACGTCATGCTAATTAGTCCAAAGTTCGTTAGTCTGTATCTCACGAATTAAGAGGCTGTTAGCAAAAATATTTCAGTTCTTGACGTTTTTCATGGGTCCCAATTGGTTCCCAAAGTTTTACAAAAATCTGAGAGATGACGGCAGATTCTTTGATGATTTGACATGGAATGACCCAACAAACCCCCACCCCTAATAAATCCATTATGCTTTGTGGGTTTGCCCCCTCCTCACTCACCTTGCTTGCGAACACCCCCTCCCCAGGCGTTACATCATGTATAGACCACCCCATAGACAGATGACTCATTGTTTTCACCTGCATATTATATATATATATATATATATATATATATACATATATATACATATATATATATATGTATATATATCCTGGTGTTGGCACCGTGGTTCGGGCAGCGGCTTGGGATCCAAAAGGTCCTGAGTTCAAGCCCCGTTGGGCCACTGAATTAATACACCAGGGGGTTGACTCAGCCTGTCATCCTTCCGAGGTCGGCGAAATGAGTACCAGTATACTGGGCCGGTATATACCCTGGTTAAAATAGGTGTACCATATCCTTGCGTTGTAAGAGGCGACCAGGGTTGCGTCAGGAAGGGCATCCGGCATAAAACATGTGCCAAATCACTATGTGGATCATACGGATGATCTGCTGTGGTGACCCCGAACGGGAGCAGCCGAAAGAAGAAGAAGATGTATATACCTGTTGAATATTCTTCTTTTCTCAAAATTCACCGTGTACAAATGAAATGGTTCACGGCAACCCCCAACAATTACCTGCGCCACCGAAGGTGGACGGACATTATGTTTTCACCCTTGATCTGTTTGTCTGCCTTTGTCTGTCTGTGAACAGGAAGGATATCTCAAAGTTGTGAATGGATTCGTACGAAATTTGGTGGAGAGGTTGGGTGTGTGACAAAGACGAAATGATTCGATTTCGGTGAAGATCTGGATCCGATATTCTTTAAAGTGATTCTTCACCTTTGAAAAATACAGTAGGACCAAAAGCGATACATAGCATGATATCTGAAAAAGTTATGGACAGATTATGACAAAACTTGGTGGATGGTTTGGTGAGATGACAAGAACAAACATTCGATTTTGGTTTAGGTCCAGATCCAGATCCAGCCTATCCAGTGGGATACAAAGCATTAACTGTTCAGCCTGGCAGATGTATGTGCTCTCCCGAGTGCCCTTCTGATATACTCATGCTTTCATTACACTATTTATGATAGTTCATGATTCAGGGAAATGTGTGGTTCAGATATTGCTCTTTGAGACGTTATTGCAAATGATAAAAGCAGAAACTCTGTAACCCGCAGGTGGAGTTGGACCAGCCGCCAGCGTTATGTAGCGTAATGTGGGGGTACAGCGGTAATCCAGCCTGCGTGACATTACACATTCAGCTTTTTTCCCCAAAACTCACCTATTTGCTGTACTCTCAGAGACAACTAAGGAGAGAAAGGTTTTGCTTTCAAAATTTCCCTCTTATTCCAGGTTTGAGGCTCACTATGGGTTTTCTCGCTTCACCAACACAGCACAGCCTGTCCTTGATGACGTGAACAAAAAGCTTCTTCATGTAAATAATAAAAACAAGACGCACGTCATGAAGCTCAACAGGATCAGGACCAACAGTCACTCAACTCCCCACCCCCACAGACCCCCTTCGACCCTGATTTTTTAATGCCGGGAACAAACTTTAGTACATCATGGGTGATGAAGGTTGTGGTCAAGTTTCATAAAAATCATGTGTGTAGTTTTGGAGAAGAGAGCAAATACCTATTGTGTGTAGTCAAACCCTCCCCTCTCCGCTATCCGAAACCCCCCTAAATGAGCGCAGATTTTGAAGAGGTCGATACACCTTTGTTTGGCATCAGAAATGAAGCTTGTGACCAAGTTTCATCAAAAAAAAAAACTTGCTTCAAGTGATAATGACTGAAGTGTTTATGGACTCAATGACTCACTCATGGACACTGTTCAATCGCATAAGCTCACCGGACGTGTGTGTGTGTGTGTGTGTGTGTGTGTGTGTGTGTGTGTGTGTGTGTGTGTGTGTGTGTGTGTGTGTGTGTGTGTGTGTGTGTGTGTGTGTGTGTGTGTGTGTGTGTGTGTGTGTGTGTGTGTGTGTGTGTCGGTTTTATATTTCACTGGTGAAATTCATAAATGGAAACAATCAACTTACATTACTATTGACAACGGATGTCGGGATGGACAGGGAACTCCATTATTCAAAGGAAAATGTAGGGATGGTTTCACATGGCAATTTCTTGTGACCATCCCGAACCTGTTTGCATACTTTTTGGAATATCATCCCGACAGCCTTTAACATTTCAAAAGAAAGTGTTTTTTAAACTTGTTTTTACATAGTATGATTATTTAAGTGACATTTATATCGTTTGTTATCACTTTGCCAACCGTGGAGTTCAGACCTCTATAGGATTAGCCAATCATTTGTTTTGCTGTTAACTGCTGCACCGCATTCTGAGGAAGTTGTTCTCACTGGCAGAGAGAAGTTCCAGGTGGAGAGTTATTTGACCATCATTGATTTCCTTATCGTGGCATTAAACAACAGAATTCCATCTGACCAATCGTATATCGCTTCAAGGTCATCATGCCGGTGCTAACTCTTGAAGAAATTGATGGTGAGGCTCATAATATCTCTCTTTCTCTTTCTTTCTCTCTTTCTCTTTCTTTCTCTCTTTCTCTTTCTTTCTCTCTTTCTCTCTCTTTCTTTCTCTTTCTCTTTCTTTCTCTCTTTCTCTTTCTTTCTCTCTTTCTCTTTCTTTCTCTCTTTCTCTTTCTTTCTTTCTCTCTTTCTCTTTCTTTCTCTCTTTCTCTCTCTCGTCTTCCTGGTGAAAAGATTCAATTCACCTGATTTTTTTTTTTTTTTCAAAGCACGACTTTGTGGTTCATCACTATCCGAAAGCATCACCGCTGCTTCACCAACAACTTGGACAGATCTTTCTTTCTGTAACAAATGGTGATGAACAACAGCTCAGGTAAATGCTCCTTTTAGCAAGGTTGGCCTTGTTAAAAACAAATTGCAAGATGAGTGTATAACTGCACTAGGTTAACATGCATGCACCGACAAATCCGTTCTGATAAGATTTGTGAACTTTTGTGATGTTTTTGTGGTTTTATATCCGTCTGATTGTGACATTCTGTAAACCTGGTATGGTAGGTTTCCCCGAGAGGTTTTTTTCTGACCCTGCTCTGGCACTAAAATTTCTCCAAGATCTTTGA
>NC_140968.1:62510616-62590616 GCF_056783735.1 Eptatretus burgeri
TGATGACGTCGTAAAAACGAATATGACGTCATTGTGATGTATCAGGTTTGCGATAAATTATCTGTGCTAATGCCTGGCTTGATTCCCGCAAACAAAATTCAAAAAGCTTGCCTAATTTCGGAGATAATGGTGGAGGCGATTTTCATTAGCGGCGATATTATGACGTCAACTTTTTTTCTAAGAAGAATTTCCAAAATCTGAGATGGTTACTGCCTGCGCGTGGGCTTTCTGCATATACATGGCAAGTTTTACGAAGATCTGATGAAAACTCTGGGTTGTGAAACAAAAAATGTCAAAAAATAGGAATGACGTCATATAAAATTGATATGACGTCATAGTGATGTATCATATGGGTGGTAATTCATCTCTGCTAATGCCCTGATCGATTCCCGCAAACAGGATTCAAAAAGCTTGCCTAGTTTCGGAGATAATTTTTTAGGCGATTTCCATTAGCGGAGATATTTTGACGTCATAACTTTTTTTCGAGGAGGAATTTTCAAAATCGGAGATGGTTACTGTCTGCACAGGGTATTTTTACATATATACGCCAAGTTTCAGGAAGTTTCGATGAAAACTGTAGGCTGTGAAACAAAAAAGTCCACAAGAAGAAGATGAAGAACAACAACGTAAGACTTAGAGATCCTCCACGAGGATCTAAAAATACTACTTAAAGAATAAAATACTTGTATTATAATCCAAAGCAACGTCGGGTATATTTTTGGGATGACAGCTTAGGCCTTCGAGGTATGCAAATGCACACTTGCCTTGAAGCTGTCTAGCCTGGGTTCAAATCTCTAATCCTGTTATAAATGTCAAGACTACCAGGCAAATATCAAGACTACCTGATAGATGGAAATAATATATATATATATATATATATATATATATATATATATATATATATATATATATATATATATATATATATATATATATATATTGTTGTGGTTACCAAATTCGCAAACCACCATTCAGGTCCCTTAGGTGAGATATCTCGGTAAGTATATGTGTAGTTAGGCCCAAACCCGTTGTCTAGAGGGAATAAATGTCATTCATGCGTGCTGCGACTCTTCAGGATAGCCGTTTTTCTTTTACTATCTTTATTTTGGACCAACCGCCATGATTACCACAGCAGCCACGACCTTTGCCGTCAACCCTCGCAACCGTCGCATCGCCACCGTTCTTGCGCCGCTTGTGGGTACCGGTATTGGACTCGTGCAGGGCGCGCGCCGAACAGCGTGTACAAAACCACGGATTTTCCGCTCCAAAAACGGATCAAAAACGACACACGCCCACTTTTGTTCCGTCCAATCGGTGAGCGAGGGGCGATTTGGCCCCGCCTCCAGGGCGTTGGAGGGCGGTCGCTATATGCAAATTCATGGATCAAAATGCATTCACGCCCACTTTTTCTCGGGCCAATGGGGAGCGAGGTGAAAGGTCGAAGGCAGGGGGTCAAAGGCGAAGCCACGGGGCTTATATAAGCGGCTGCGTTCGTCAGAAAAGAGAGTTGGTCGTCGTCGTCGTCGTGTGCGTTGGAGTTGGAGCGAAGAGGACGGAGCTGTGGAGAGGCGGCGAAGGCAGACGAGGGGGTGCTCGCGTCGTGCTGGGAGCTGCACACCAGGGAGGCCGACGGCGCGACCTGGTCGAGGTGGAGACGCTCGTCGCGGGACTCGAGACAGAGTAAAAATCCTCCTTACCCCGAGCATCAGCAACCCCCTCCTGTTTCCCCCCCGCGCTGAGATAGTGCGACCAAGGGGGCCCCCTTCCCACCCCCTACCAGACACTGTCCGCGAGGCCCGCGGAGTTGAGGCACCATCGCCGCTCCGCGTCTCATCACCAGACGGGTAGGCCCGACCCGGTCTCGGCCTCAGGCCCGCCTCATCCTTGAGGGTGTTCTTTTTCTTGGTTTTGGGTATGTGTTGTCGGCGCCGTCTGTGAAGTAGAATTGTATAAGTGTTGCCGTGTGCTCGGTAGTCAGTATTAGCTCTGCATTGTGTCTTCGCTTTTACATTTGCTTTTTGTGTAAAATTGCATTGTGTTTCTCTTCTTTTCTATGTGCTTTTGGTGGAATTGTATATGTGTGCTTTCCGTTCATCGCGAATAAATGTGCTTTATTATTGAACTGTTCTCCCGCTTCGCTTCGTCTTTTCCTCTATTGAATCCCCATCTTACTTCACGTAAAGGGTTGGTAGTGGGCTGAATACGCCCGATAATTAATCGAACCGTCGAGGCCGACGATAACACCGCTCGGTTATCCCGATAGTACGGAACGGGTCGCTTAAGTGGCCCGTGTCCGAAGTCGACCTGCGGCGAGGTGCGATCGCCCGGTCTACCCTCCGTGTGGGTACTTAGGTAGGTCGAATTTGGCGAGCAACCCTATCCCACGCGGGGGCTGATTGGCTCGATCGCGGTGAGACTGAAAGGTCCACCCGTGACTGGTTCCCGGCGTTAGTCCGAGAGGGTCACGACTGAATTGTCCGTCCGGTGGGCGACGTGCCGCGATTCGAGTTACGTGGCCGTCAGCACGCCGGCGGGCGCGAATCCGTAACAATAGATATATATATATATATATATATATATATATATATATATATATATATATATATATATAGATATATAGATATATAGATATATAGATATATAGATATATAGATATATAGATATATAGATATATAGATATATAGATATATAGATATATAGATATATAGATATATATATATATATATTGTTGTGGTTACCAAATTCGCAAACCACCATTCAGGTCCCTTAGGTGAGGTATCTCGGCAAGTATATGTGTAGTTAGGCCCAAACCCGTTGTCTAGTGGGAATACATGTCATTTATACGTGCTGCGACTCTTCAGGATAGCCGTTTTTCTTTTACTATCTTTATTTTGGACCAACCGCCATGATTACCACCACAACCACAACATCAACCACCAACCACAACACCGCTTCACCACAACCGCCACGACCTTCACATCACACCTCGCAACCGTAGCATCGCCACCGTTCTTGCCCCGCTGTGGGTACCGGTGTTGGACTCGTGCAGGGCGCACGTTGAACAGCGTGTACAAAATCACGGATTTTGTTCTTCAAAAACGGATCAAAAACGACACACGCCCACTTTTTGCCGTCCAATCGGTGAGCGAGGGGCGATTTGGCCCCGCCTCCAGAACGATCGATATATGCAAATTTGTGGATCAAAAAGCCTTCACGCCCACTTTTTCTCGGGCCAATGGGGAGCGAGGTGAAAGGTCAAAGGGAGGGGGTCAAAGGCGAAGCTACGGGGGATAAAAGGACCGTGTTCGTCAGTCAGAGCGGTGTGGAAGTCTGGAGCCCGAAGCCTGCAGTAGCTGGAGAAGCTGGAGAGAGTCCAAAGAAGAGTCCAGAGTCGGAGAGTCCAGAGGCGGAGAGGCGGCAGCGGCGAAGGCAGACGAGGGGGTGCTCGCGTCGGTGCCGGGAGCTGCACGCCCGAGGGAGGCCGGCAGCGCGACCTGGCCGAGGTGGAGACGCACACCAGGGATAATAAAGATCCTCTATACCCCGAGCATCAGCAACCCCCTCCTGTTTCCCCCCGCGCTGAGATAGTGCGACCAAGGGGGCCCCTTTTCCACCCCCTGCCAGACACTGTCCGCGAGGCCCGCGGAGTGAGGTGTCATCGCCGCTCCGCGTCTCATCACCAGACGGGTAGGCGCGACCCGGTCTCGGCCTCAGGCCCGCCTCATCCTTGAGGGTATTTCTTTTCCTTGGTTTTGGGTATGTGTTGTCGGCGCCGTCTGTGAAGTAGAATTGTATAAGTGTTGCCTTGTGCTCGGTAGTCGGTATTAGCTCTGCATTGTTTTCGCTTTTATATTTGCTTTTTGTGTAAATGGAATTGTGTTTTTTCTGTGTGCTTTTGGTGGAATTGAATATGTGTGCTTTCCGTTCGTCGCGAATAAATGTGCTTTATTGTTGAACTGTTTGTTTCCCGCTTCGCTTCGTCATTTCTCCCATTGAACCCTCATCTTGCTTCACGTAAAGGGTTGGTAGTGGGCTGAATACGCCCGATAATTAATCGTACCGTCGAGGTCGACGATAACACCGCTCGGTTATCCCGATAGTACGGAACGGGTCGCTTAAGTGGCCCGTGTCCGAAGTCGACCTGCGGCGAGGTGCGATCGCCCGGTCTACCCTCCGCGTGGGTACTTAGGTAGGTCGAATTTGGCGAGCAACCCTATCCCACGCGGGGGCTGATTGGCTCGATCGCGGTGAGACCGAAAGGTCCACCCGTGACTGGTTCCCGGCGTTAGTCCGAGAGGGTCACGACTGGATTGTCCGTCCGGTGGGCGACGTGCCGCGATTCGAGTTACGTGGCCGTCAGCACGCCGGCGGGCGCGAATACCGCAACAATATATATATATATATATATATATATATATATATATATATATATATATATATATATATATATATATATATATGGGATATGCATCGATTATGAAAATGAGGTGTGCGTGTGATGAGAAAAAGAAGAAGCAGCACAACCTTGACCTTCATCGTTTGATGTTGTTGTACAAAAATAAATATGCTCCCTTGGAAAGCTAATATAATTGATTTACTTGGCTGGAAAGCTGATCATCAATTTACTTGGTTGGAAAGCTAATAATTAATTTCCTGTCTGCTTAATCTTAAAGATGCCAATTTTAAAGCTCTATTAAATGAAGAGGAGGAAGAATAAAAGAAGAAGAAGAAGAGAAAGCAGTAATGGGAGCTTCATGCAGTGGTTTAATGGGTAACATTTACTATTACATGACAGCAGGAACCTTACAGAAGGACATTGGCGGAACATACAGAATTATATTTTGAACACGAATCAGAACATGAATGAGAAGACAAGTTTGCCGTTTTTACCGTAATCTGTCTCTGAATTTGTCCCGATTGCACATGCATCGAGAGGAGGATATAATTTTTTTTACTTTGCCTGCCTGTCTGGCAATGAAACAAAATTGAAAATCATTCCAAAGAAGAAACTTACTGTTTTTAAGGACATTATAAAGGACACATACAACAAGCACAAATAATTGATGCAATGTGTTGCATAGGGTGATGTCATAGACACTGGGTAATACGGCGGCAGTAAAACCTAGAATTAATTTATTTATTCGCCTTTAAACCTTTATGTAAATTGAATTATATAATTGAACACTGCAGAACAAATTACCTTGTTAATACTGTACAAACTAACTTCCAAGAACCATGCAACATATCGATATACAGTATAGCATGAGTGGGTGTATCATGTGAGATGGTGCCCTTTGTGGTGAAGAAGAGACCAATATTGCTATGTATGGTGCTGATTGACTTTGCATTCTATGGTGACCAAGAAAGCCTCCATCTCCTAAACTGTGACTCTGTTGTTTTAATTACAGTGTACAAGGGTGATGTGTAAGACTGCTTCAGTAGTGCAAAACTTCCAAAAATTTTAACGATCTTTAAAATAATTATTTTATTAAAATTGAAGCAGCTGTCGGACCCTGCTATTCACGGAACCCATGTAATGCATTTGCAGGTCATGGAGCGTGACCTGCTTCGATATGTGCGCTTTCCATATTCGTGGTTTTTTTTTTGTTTTTACATTTCAGGACTGGTCTCATATCCACCTGGGAAATTGGAAATCAGCCAACCTCACCCAATTAGCTTCCTGTACTGCCAATCATCAGCAAGGTCATGGAATCCATAATCACAGTTGACATAAAATCATTCCTTTTCTCCAACCCCCTTCTAGTAAAACTACCAAAATAACGAATCACTGCTCACCTTCACTCTTTCATTCCTCTATTTTCCCACCTTTGGAATAAACTCCCTCACGCTATTCAATCCCATTCTTCCCTCCAGGCCTTCAAAACAGCTGTTCACCACCACCTCTTATCACCCCCCATCCAAATCCTCGATCTTTTCTTCCCCAAATAATCACCCAAGCCCACCTCCTTCAAATTCCCTGCTTTCCTTCCTGAAAGTCCATCTTGTATTCCCCATGTTCCCCGCCCCATTCCTCTCCCTTCCACAGATCTCCGAATGTCTCTGTTCCCCACTGTTTTGTCCTTCCCACTCCTGCCCCTCTTGTCTCATGCCCCCCTTGCTGTGCGTTGTGTGTTAGCTTTCACATGAGCCTCGACAAGGTTTATAAAAAACAAAACAAAAAAAAACAGCCTCATCTCAGATCATCAATTCAGATTCAGACCTTGTGACTCTTCCTTGGACATGCTTCTTTGAGTCTCCCAACAATGATGGAGGCCCTCATTATCAGACATGAGATCAGGGCCATCTCTCTGGACATATCTCAAGCTTTTGATAGAGTCTGGCATCCTGCCTTGCTCTCCAAACTGTCTGCCTCTGAAATCCAAGGCCAACTCCACGCTTGGATTACGAACTTCCTCCACTCTCGTCATCAACATGTGGCTCTTAACAAAACCCTTTCATCTCCTCCCCCTGTCAAGGATGGAGTACCCCAAGGCAGTGTTCTAGGCCCCATATTATTCCTAATCTTCATCAATGATCTCACTGACTCTGGAAAATCCTCTTTGTTTATCTTTGCTGATGACTCTACTCTCTGCCGTGAAATCTCTCATCCTTCTGATAGACAGGAGCAGTCTCTTCCCTCTCCTCAGATCTTGTCAAAATCACAAACTGGTCAAACACAATTTTGCTGTTGCATCCATATTGTCCACCCTTTGCATTGTTCACTTATCCCTCATTGCTACTTGCATCCCTTGTTTGTCTGTCTCCGCCAACTTTCTCCCTCTGCCCTGCTGTTGGTGTTTCCATTTGTTATGTTGTGTTCTGATTTGTTCTGTGTAATCGCTCTTCCGTGAGTCAAGACTATGTTTAAAATTTTTTTTTTTAAACAACGCCCCGACATTCGCGACATTTTTCAGGAACGTATCCCCCGCGAATAGTGTGGTCCGACAGCATATACTTGAACACTGTGTGAGGTATCGTGTTCGATGAACTCTAGTTTTTTGTGTCACTTGATTTTATATCATCACTGGCAGGGGTACCTGGTGTTGTCAGGCAATGCCGAGTCACTCCACCCACCCCTTCCCTTCCCTCATCCCACCCCATCCCTTTCCTACTTCCACCCGGTCCCCTCCCTCCAGACTCCCATCCCACCCTTCCCCTGCTTCCTCCCACCCAAGTCCCTCTGGACTCCCACCCCAACCCTTCTGCTGCCTCTACCCACCTCCACCCTTCCCCTCCCTCCTCCAATAAAGGAATTTTTGCAGGGTTTTTAACCATGTTTGGGGAAAATAAATAATTAAAATAAAACCTGCTTTCGATTCCTACCAATCTCTCTCTAACTTGCCACGTCTCAAGTCAAAATCTGCCCCCTGAGGGACAAATTAATCGTCATGGCCGAAAGAAGCGATGATATAGATGCTTATCCTCATCACCATGTGATGAATCTCGGGTGTGTTCAGTTGCCAAGTTTATTGTAGAGCGCTCATCAAATTGTTTAAGCACCGAAGCAAGCATTCCATTTGAAACTGTTGACAAGGAACAGCTGGCTATGCAAGCGCTAGCGAAATGCTTTATAACTGAACTCACCACTGGACATCTTGACAGCACACAGTACTTATTGTACATACAAAATGCCAACAAAAGAACATTTTTAAAATGAAAGACCTCGATTTTCCTTCCTCTACATATACGTGAATGAATGTGTCTTCATTGGGTGGTGTGCGTTAGCTGCTGCGATCAAAACATGCATTTCCTCATTTGAGTTGCAATCAAAATGTACCTTTGGTTCCACGAAACGGTACCTTTATTTAGTGATTGAAGATGCGTGTTCAGTCTTCAAATGTTTACCGGAGGCAAATGAACCCTCAAGCGATGCGGGCGAAAAAGATGGCAGCAATTTCTGGGCGGCTGGAGGGAAAGGTGTGCCTTTGCTAATGGGTGGTGCTTGTGATGCTGGGGGAGAGAGGGGAAGGTATGGCCCACAGACACAACCTCAGCTATATATATATATATATATATATATATATATATATATATATATATATATATATATATATATATATATATATATATATATTTGTGATTCACAGATCGACATGCAATATGTTTGCGAAGTGCAACATGCTGTCTTTTGATTAAAGCAGTCATCGAAACGACGGGTAGGCACATCTCGTTTTTTATGAAATATAATTCATGTAAAATCATCATTGTATTAATTTTGGGGGCTTTTTGGTCATTAAATTGTCTCCCGTTTTGGTGTTGCTCATGCTACAAGGCTGTTTGCCTCATTCAGGTAAACATGTGGATGTGACTTTAAATCTTTTTATTTGTATCATAACTATATTCCTGCTATTTGCAGTGCCGAGCAGCTCCAGGTAAAGCTAACTTGGTTTTAGGTTGTATTCGTAGGGGGATAAATAAATTATTAATCAAAAGAGGTAATGTTAACACTGTATGGGAACTTAGTGAAGTCTCATCTGGAATATTGTGTGCAGTTTTTGTCACAACATCTGAGGAAGGGCATAGCTGCCATAGTGCGGGTGGAGTGTCAAGCTACTAGATCGATTCTATGGCTCGCGAGACTTACCTATGAGGAAGGTTTGAAGGAGACAGGACGTTATACATTACAAAGGACATGGTTACGAGGGGATATGATTGAGATGTTTAAGATAATGAATGGTGCGGACAAGATCCGTGCCATGGAGTTGGGTCACAGCTTGAGGGTAAAGAAGATGATAGTTCAGACAGTTTTGAGGCAAGGGTCTTTCAGTCGGAGAGTGGTTAATGTATGGAATGGTCTCCCCGGAAAGGTCGCGGGAGCGGAGGGGTGGATATGTTTAAATGGTAATTAGATAGGTACCTGGATGGATTGGTGATTGGAGAGTTGTATGCAAATGCTGATTGAAATTGAAACCCTCTCAGCTGCCCTTCAGCACCTGGCACAGTACAAACCATTCCACTTGAGAGATGTAGTCCTAACTCCTAACCTTTGATTTCTCCAAGGATGTAAAAAGACCTTACTGAGGCAGAAACAAACTGAGTATATGCAGAGTATCAGTGAGGTATGGGAAATGTGGGGTAAGTGGGAGTGAAGTGGTTGGGGTTTGGTTTCATTACCAATACTTGACATCATTTAACTTGTGAGATTTGGGTGGGGGTGTAGGAAGGACAACCGAGATGGATGTACACCCACCTCTGAGCAGTGGTAGCCTTGGTTGAAACCTCGACCGAGCTATAAACTGTCATCCTGGAGTTTCGCAGGCAGAGCAAGGCAACAACTAAGGTGCTGTCAATCAGATGAAAGTTAAGCTGTGTTCTGTCTGCTGACATTGGCTGGTGGACGTTGAAGATCCCACAGTATCCTTCGGGAAAAGTAGGTGAGTTATTGCTGACACCATTCGCAATTTACAAATTCCTGCCATATTCAGTCTAACATCGGGCCTGGCCAGCCCACGAAAGATTGACCAAAACCATTTCCTAGCCGACCCCACAAGGAGATGGCAATAATTGCAAGGGCTGTTAAAATAAATTGTAGTAATAATTATTACTCTTAACATGAAATATATCCACAAGTGAAATACAGCAAAGATGTACTCTGAAGTACAAAGTTTGTCTGATGAACCAATATGCTCTTTATATGCACACGAGCAGAGTTCAAAAACTTCATGGAATGACACTGGTACTCTCAAAAGTCACAGAAACGCCAACTTTCCATGATTTCTCAATTACATAAGTATATATATATATATATATATATATCATCTTCTTTAATGGCCACAATTATTCCCACCTGTGGGGTTTGCCATGGGAAGCTTAATTGGTCCAAGTCTTTCACGAACTGGCTGGTCAGGCCTGACATTCAACTGAGTAGTCGGGGCAGGTCCATCCGAGGGACGACACACACATTGATGAATCACCCTACTTGTGAAACATTAGGATGACAGTTAAAAGTTGGGCCGAGATTCAAATCCAGGCTCAACAGCTTTTTGGTGAGTGTGTGTACCTCAAGGAGTCTAGGCTATCCTGTGAGCCCAACATCGGTACTTATATAATTAGGGAAAAAACAAAAGCATTTCCTTACCAATTATATTTACTCATATACAGTTCTGGACTCAAAAATATTTTGAGGTTGTCACTGAATCACTATATCTCTCTATTGTGAATCTCTTTTCAAAACCATTTTGAACACTATTGTTAAAAGCAGCTCAGTGTGCACCTGTCTGGTACATGAAGCAAAATAAAGTCAAACTATTAGCTTAATTCACCAAATCAGTTTGGTTTCTCAAAAGAAGCTAAAACACTTTATATATTTATTTCACATATTTTCCCCTCGTTATCGTACAAGGTTACAGGCAGAAGCTATAACGGATTCCAGATGACAACCTTGTGTAACTTTTGCACTGTGTTACTTGTAAACTTTGTTGACTGCTCTTACTTTTGAACATGGAGGTTATGTTAACTTGAGGTGAGATTTCCTCCTCCCCCTTCCTTCGTCTGGAGAACATTCTAGATGGGTGAGATTGAACAATCATCTTTAGGCGACCTTTTCAAAATAAAGAAACCAAATGTATGCAATTATTACAAAACTAGCTTACAGACTCTGCTAATGCACACATCGTTTTTTTTTATATTGGATTTTATTACTGATCCAACAAAGATAACAAAATGCCCTTCGATTTATTTATGTATGCAGAGACGACCTAATTTTAACACCTCCTCCCCCCATCATTCCAATACATTTTCCTTTCTTCCAACTCTCCTTGCTCCCCCACCCCCCTTGTCCTCCTTTTCCATACTAGTACGTGCCCATACGTGAGTGGCCGTACGTGCAAAAAACAAAAAAACTTTCAAACCTCGAGCCAGAAATAACAACCACACAGGCCGTTCCTTCGCTCTCGCGTGCCCGTATGTGCAAACCAAAAAAAAACAAACTTTCAAACGTTGAGCCAGAAACAACCACACAGGCCGTTCCTTCGCTCTCGTAAATGACGACTGGATTGGGGCATTGTGTTTATCTATAAATGCGCATAAGAAATCGAGAAATTATTAGAATACATTAAGTCATCACTATCCGGAAGTGGTGCGTGCCCGTACGGAATGTTCATATGCATTCCACGAATTATCGCTTGCATTGAAGTAACAATTGCTGTGATACTTACACACACAGAGTTAATTAAAATCAAGTTTACCTCCCTGTCTTTGCTTGCCATGACATTCGCTGCCATTGACCATTGCCACTCCTACGCCACGGTAACTAAGGCACCCCCCTCCACTTGTTTTTCAATCACAACATGTGCTTGTATTGAAAGGGAATCTCCATATGTGATAACTGGCTCTTCTCTTGCGATACAAAATTGAGACTCATGGAAGAACAAGGCGACAGAGGATAAAATTGTAACAAAATGACAGCAGGGTAACAGTTGAACAGAATAAGCAAAGAAATGAACAAACAGGAAAAGAGGAGAAAGAGGAGGGGAGGAAACCTGCAAGTAATTATTTCCAATGAAAATACTTTTTTCCCCAAAAACAAAACAAAATTTTCTTTTGCAATAACAACTATCATACTTCATTGTTTCTAACTTTTCATCTTTCTGTTAATTATCTTCCATACATCTAGGCTGAGACCTGCAGGGATTGGTGGGTGTGCACTCTTTATTCACCTTGCATCTATTCCTTCCCCCCCCCCTCCACGCCTTCTCTTCCTCCATAACCAATGTCAACAACACTATAACTGCGTCACGCCCTTTGACTACCCTGCTCCCCGCAACTTGGGCAGTCAGTGCAGCCTCAGGTGAACGCCCCTGTCGTCGCCATGTCTGCTGCTCGCCTGGGAAGCTGGGTTGCTGTCGCCACGAGCCAGCCAGCGACAACAACAGGGTCATTCTGTCCAGCACCCCAGCACACAACGGGGTCATTCTATGCCTGCTCAAGCATCTGCCCCACCCTTGGAAGGAGCAGAGCGGTGAGGAAAGAGGGGGATTAAGGAGGGAGCCATAACGGCTCACCACCAATGGCAGGATTTCTATCTTCGACTGCTATTGCCTCTTTCTTTAGCCAGATGTAAAAATTGAAACAAACTTATCATTCATGAAAAAGAAGAAGCTTTTATCATATTGTACTTGTTTATCATTCAAATAAATGTGTTGATGATATGGTTCGTGAACTGTAGCCAGAAATTTATTGAGATCTCAGTGGAATATATATCAAGTTTTATTCCTGACCTTGTGGCCCAAACAATTCAGGATGAAAGTCGTCTTGAACACCTGCTGTGCGTGGCATGCCATGTGGAATGCCCCTGTCATCTTGACTTGGATGTGTCTGATCAGACATTAATTCATTGTGTGTATTTGCTCGTATTAAAGTGTCAATATAGCTCATTTGCTAGTATGCTTTTTTATTTGTAATTTGACCTGATTGTTCAAAATGCATCATTTTACATGGCTTTACTTGAGGGCAAAAAAGTGAAATCACATTTAACAGCATGAAACCCATAATATTTTTGTATATCTCTCCCCCCCCCACTCATCCCCTCCCTCCCCCCAAACACCCTAAAGGATATTAGTCCTTTGATATTTGAATACTCCAGAGTATTTTATAAATAACAGACAAAACGGTCTTCTTCACAAATGCTGGAATCTGCAAGAGGGTATAACTACTACTACTACTACTACTAGGTGAAATAAATCAATGGAACATTACTTATACACTAAAAGAATTGACTGAATGGTATATGATGAGATATATATGTATATTTTGTTTTTTACTTCCAGTGGCTATGCACACCAATGACTGTTAGCATCTACACCATGTGCGCAACAAAAATGAACATAACTCGGAATTGCGAGGACATCAATATTTGTAAACCTCCGCATCCACTGTCTAGACTGAATGGTTTTTAAATGAGGTATCATTCAGCATTATACTTGCTGTGGTTACGACATTTACCCAGTTCAGCCACAGTGGTTAAACTTGCATTTATATATAGACGAGCAGATAACCCGGTTCTACAGAGTTGTTGTGAGCAATTGGTTTTCAATAGAGTGTGGAATACTTCGGGAGATTGACAGGAATGTCGATTGACAGCATAATTGCAGAGACCCATGGAAATTCCACGTAATGTGAAAACGTGACTTCAAGTCCTCAAACTCCAGCCCCAAGTCCTCAACCCTGTCTTCAAGCCCTCCTCTCAAACCCCAAGTCCTCAATATCCCCTCCCAACCCAAAGGCTTAAATTCCCCTCTTGCCCCCCATGCCATATTCCAAGCCTTCAAACCCCCTCCACCCTCCCCACCCCAAAGCCTCAATCCCCTTTCCCTCCCTACTTTCGTGCTCAGAACATTTTACAGACCACTGTTATGAAACAACAGGGATGGCTAGATCCTGTGGTTATCCGCCACGATTGAGAGAAGATGCCATACCCATGATGAAGCGGAAGAAACAGCCATCGTTCGAAACTATAACACCATCTCTACCCTGCTACCAGCTTATGTACACAGAGAATTGGAGCGGTGAATCAAACACCTGTTGCCATTGCCCAGCAGTTACCACAAGAGCACCTGAAAATAATTATCTATTATCAACACAAATTTCTACAAATCAAATGAACCATTATCTATTTATCGTGGAGAGAAAGTATTATAAACTAATCCTCTGAGAGGATTTCACCGGGGATGCAAAACTTTCAGTGTTTCCCTCCCCCCTCCCCTCTCCCCCAGCATCACTCCCCTTTCAGCAATCCCCCATCAACCATCATCCTGACAATAACCACCACCATCACACACCACCCTCCACCATCTCCCCCCCCTACAATACCTCATCAAACATTACCCCACAATACGCACAACCACCCCACACTCCCTCTCCCCCACTAGTACCACTCCCCCTCCACTGGGGCAAGACCTCGACATGGTATGACACAGTACGAACACAGCACCACAGCATGGAACAGGGCATGACACAGCACAAACACAGCAACACAGCATGAACACAACATGACACCACACAGCACTACAGCAAGAACACGGCACAACACAGCACCACAACACAAACCTGGCATGACAGAGCACCATAGCATGAATACGACATGACCACAGATACAAATGGCGTCCCTGGAAAGTATGCAATGGAACAATCCCGTAACATACAAGACACATGGTAAGCCTGTGATGGTGGGACAAAGCATTCGTCACCCATTTTGTCTGCAGTGTCTGAGTGTACCTGGGCAGTGTCAGCTTTTGGGTATTTCTGCTTGAGTAATATTATATATAAACCGATTTGTCAATCAATACAAAATCCCTCCCTTATAAACCACTAATTGAATGGAAAAACAAATCCTACCAATCTGTAGTGAACATGCGACCAGCGTTTTCATCTTCACAAACAATTCCGCCTTCTTCCTCTGAATTGCTTGCACAAGGCTCGAAATGATACGGTTCCACAATTCCCCCGAAAGCATTTCCATGACTAATTTTGTCTCCATCCGTTTCTTCAAAATACCACAGATCAATTTCAACATTTTGAGAACCATCAGAGTTGCTCATGAGGATGGAATCAGCATCAGAATTCAAGCTTGAAATGCATTGTTTCTCAATGTAGAGCCACTGTTCGGATCACGATGGGTTCCAGATGTGACGTCACTGGTGAAATCGAAAATATACACTTTTGGCCTTTTTTCCAACACTTTGTGATTCGCAAAAAAAAACATTCAATTTTTTCCCACTTAGAATTGGACTGTGATTACTGATTTTCAATGGTCTTGAGGAAGAAAAAAATTGCGTTTGGGTTCCCCTTGAAGGAATAGAAAGACAAGTGTTGAATTGACAACAAAACTGGCAGAAGGCACAGGTCCATCCATCAACAGTACAAAGGTCACTTCTGACATCAAGGTTTAAAGGATGTGTTGCAGTAAGGGAACCTTTGTTGATAAGGAGAAACAAGACTACAAAGGCTAAAATATGCACAACTACACAGAAATTGGACAATGGAATAATGGTCAAAGGTGCTTTGAACAGGTGAGTCAAAGTTTCATTTGGATCCAATCAAGGACAGTATGCGAGAAGACGAAAAACTGAAACTTATAAAGGTCCTTGCTTGAAGCCAACAATTAAGCATGGAGGAGCTTCATTTTCAATTTGGGGATGTACACTATAAGCACTTGTGTATAATTCACCGTCATGTATGTTACGCAGGGCACTTTTCAGAGAAAATTATCAGGAAAATACCTATTTATATGTATAACCCGCACCCCAAAAATAACTCCAACAAAAATGAACTCCAGCTCAGTCAGGAGTGGAAATATGGAAAACTCAAAAGCAGTTTTTTTTTGCCAAACTATGGGGAGAGCCATTTTATATAGTGTTTAATTCAGCGAAACGGATGCCTTCTTACTTTCAAGAACGATGTGCCATGTTGAATGTATCTAACAATTCTTAATAAATGATATGTGACATCTATCAGATTAGCACAGTAAAAGCTTGTTCGTAACTCTCAAGTTGTTAGCGAGTCATTAGCTTAGAGTAATTCTCAAGCAGTCTAGTGCTGCAATGTATGTGTTAATCCCTAATATTATTTTGCTACTATCGCAGTCTGTATTTCTTTAAAAATTCATATGAAAGGTTTTAAAAGCAAACTAATGTATTATAACCAAACAATTTTAATTATTCCAACAAAATAATTGTTACTTGGAACCAAAAATATACATTCAATCAATACTTAAAGAAAGATGTTTGTCTGTCTGTGTGTGTCACCATTTTTCTCAAAGATGGTCAAATGGATATTCATATAACTTTCAGAGGTCCATTGGTGAGTATTGGGGAGTGTTTTAAGCAACAACAAAAAAAGTTCTTTGAAAGTTTTGAGAAAAAAGTTGGATTTTTTTTTTCGCTCTCGTGCCTAAGCCTTTGTAGCTTTGTGAAGAGTAATATTCAATGATCCCTGACCCCATTTCTTAGTGGGTGTAGGGAAGAACTTTAGGCCTATTTTAGGCCCTATCCTCATGTGACCCTCATGCTATCACTGTCTATTCTGCTGAATAAATCTTCTGCACTTATTAGTCTCCGACCGGTTTCACCAAAGGTGACTATAGGTTTGCCGTCCATCCAACCTGTGGGTTTTTTTTCAGACTTTTTCCCCTTCAACGTATTCAACTGAAACTTTGTATATGGCGTTTTTATGATAAGTTACACAAGAAGTTCAAGTTTCAGGGTGTCTCGTCAATTTTTCACAGAGTTATGCCATTTATGGTCATAGATAATATCACATCAGAAGGGGACATGTATTGCAAAGCAATTCTCGCTTTCGTTTTGTCTATACCCTTCATTATCCCTGAACAACTCTATCAGATCCCCTCATAACTACTTTGCATTGTATAAAGTCCTGTTTCCTTCAGCCACTTCTCATAGCTGAGTCCAGCTAGGCCCATAATCCATCCAGTCACCCTATGCCGAACCCTCTCAATGGCAGCTTTGTTCTTCTGCAGATGTGGGTGACCAAAACTGGACATAATATTTTAGATGAGGCTTCACTAAATTCCTGTAAGTGTTAAAACAGTGCACAGTGTACACTGTACAGTGTACAGTACAGTTCCAGTCTTTAGATTTATAATTTATCCCCCTATGAATACAACCTAAAACCTTGTTTGCTTTACCTATTGCTGCCTAACGCTGTTCTGTCTGCTTAATCACCCTCCACCTCTCCGGATGTATTATCACCCACAGATCCATCTCCAGTGTGACAACTATGCATCATGTAATCTCTATTTTCATTATTCTTCGCCATCCAAATCACATTATATTTCTTAAACTTAAACTGCATCTGCCAATCTCTTGCCCAATCTTTAAAAGTATATTGAGTTTCTTGAATCTGATCACCCCCATCTCTATGGAGCCTTATCTACTCTAAGATTTCCTAGCTGTTCCTTTACTTCCTCCACTCCAACCTGGATCTTCTGTAAAAGCCCTTCTTCACCTCTTTGATAGATACTCTCAACTATTGGCAATTCTCCTGAATGTTCTTGTGTAAATGTTGAAGCAAAATACCTGTTTAATAAGCCTGCCATCTCACTTTCATCACTAACCACTCTCCCAGTGCTATTCCTCAATGGACCCATACTGGTCCTCACCTGTTCTTTTCCCCTGATATACTTCAATGTCTTGCTGTTATGCTTAATATTCTTAGCCATGTCCTTTTGATACTCTCTTTTGGCTTGCCGAGTTATTTTCTTAACTTGCCTCTGTTTACTCCAATGGTGATATAAATCTAACTCCAGTCCTGTTATTTTATACCTCATGAATGCCTTCTGCTTCTCCTGAAAAGCATTCTTTGTCACTATTCAACCACCTTGGCCTCTTTCTGCTTGTAGTGTTTCTGCCACCACATTAGAATGTACTTGCTCTGCACTCTACACATTTGCTCCTCGAAGGTTTCCCATTTCTGTGATGCCGATTGTCCTCTTTGTTAAGTTCTCCCAATCTACAGCACACAGCTCTCTTCTCATATCCTCAACGTTTGCATTCTTGAAATCTAATAGCCTTACTCTACTATCCAGAACTATAACTCTCAAGAAAATCCTTGCACACACGATGTTGTGATCACTTGCTCCTAAATGTTCGCCTCCGTCTACCTCCTCCACCATATTGGGATTGTCTAACACTGCACTCCCCCTCATGGGCTTATCTCCAAACTGGGTTAAAAAGCAATCCTGGACTAAATCTAGGAAATCCTCATCTGCTCTGCCCTTTCCCTGTCCCTAGACCCAATGTAACCCTGGAAAGTAAAATCCCCCATAATCAATACTCTTCCCTTACCACATGCCCTTCTGAAATTTTCATGTGACATTCTTTCCTCCTATTCCCTCATATCAGGAGCCCCTATAAAAGCATTCTATGACTACCACTGTTTTTACAATCTTTAATCTCTAACCATACAAAATCCTCTACATCAATTCCCTCCTTAATGGCATCCCTTTCTTTCGATTCAATACTATATTTCACCCAGATTGAAACTCCTCCTATTTTCTCCTTCCTATCACACTGATACATCTTATAGCCTTCTCATCCCCTCCTCCAGGTATTCTCTTCATTAAACCCTCTCTCGCACACTGCTATGATATCGTACTGCCTATCCACTTTGGCCACAGGCATTTCCATCTTGTTATTTAAATTCCTGGCATTAGCACAGAATATGTTTACCTTTTCACTTCCTCACATTGTATTTTTCTACCTGAACTGACCAATCACAATTACATCATCAGTTCCTTCCTTTATTGCCTATCCACCCTCATCTTACCGAAAAAAACAAGAGTCTGGATTTCCTCCTCAATGCCCACTCCAAACCTTGCTGCCCCCTTTCTATATAACATCCAGCCATCACTCTGAAAACACTCCCGTTGCACCCAAAATGATTCTCACTGCTTCCAAAATGACAAATCCTTCTTCCCCACACCATTCTTCCAGCCATTGGTTGACATCTATCGCTCTACTCATAAATTATATTCCATTTCCTAATCTTTGGAGAATCCCAGCAAACATTACCTCACAACACTGCTTTCAATCACTTACCAATATCCTGGACCTTTTCTTCAAATCCTCCGACTAAACTTTCCCGAAATCATTTGCTCCCCGGTGGTCCACAATTCACGTCTTCCTTACGTGACCCGATATGATGTCATTGAACCTTCCTTCAAACTCCTCCTTCAAAAGTGCACAGAACTATATGTCTACGATCCTTCGTGCAGAATGAAGAATCCAGATATTTAATAGTTTCATCGCCCACACAAACTGTCTTCCAGACTTCATTCCCACCTATCTCCATTGCTGCACCCTCACCACTGCCTGCATTCCCTACACACTCAATACTGCATGCATTCACCACTAACTGCACTCACGACACACTGACCACTCCCTGCATTCGTGACATCCTCACTGCTGTGTGCACTCACTTCACCCTCACCACTGCCTTTACTCACTACACCCTTACCATTGAAAATCTCCTCTGCAGAATCACCCCGTCAACATAAACAACTTTTGTCTACAAATTCTTCACACTTTGATACCTGCTGTAAAGTAACTACACGTTCTTTCAACCTAGCAATAACTATCTTCATCAGAGCTATTTTCTCACACTTCCTACAATATTGACTACCTGCTATTTCCACCACCCCTGATATGACCCGCATCATGCAACTACCACGCTGTTTGTACTCTTCTTCTTTTCTGCATATTTCACGATTACTCGTACCTCGTTCCTTGTTACCCCGTTTTCTCAACCATATTTCCAACTGAATTCACCGCTTGACTGGGGGTGACAAATAAGTAGGTCTGAACCTGATGTTTCCAAATAAAACCAATATAATTACCTGCTAATATGTTACAAACATGATTGCAACCTTACCAGAAACCAAATACATAACACCAGGCACAAAATCACGATAACAAAATCAGGCCTACCCATCCTTTCTCTCGGTGTACAGTCGTGTTTATATGTATTTTCTCCCCATTACCTTCAATTTCTATCTTCCCCAATTTCCCAACATCCCCCATCCCTCCCAACTAAACACTATTTCTTGTCTTAAATCCAAACAAAACAAAAAAAAGGACCTTTCTCTTTGCACACTCACGACTCTCGATACTTCTTCTTCTTCTTCCTCCTGCCGGCACACCATCTTTATTCCACTGAGCTCACCCTCTCTCGCCATTACCTTCATGACTTCTTCCTACAACCTTCCATTCTCGAATCTTACCTGTTCTTCAAAAAAACATCAAAAAATAATAATCTTACTTGCATCCTTTCGATCTCGACACCTCCTGTGGCAAGGTGTCTCTGTCTCTGTCTCTGTCTCTGTCTCTCTCTCTCTCTCTCTCTCTCTCTCTCTCTCTCTCTCTCTCTCTCTCTCTCTCTCTCTCTCTCTCTCTCTCTCTCTCTCTCTCTCTCTCTCTCTCTCTCTCTCTCTCTCTCTCTCTCTCTCTCTCTCTCTCTCTCTCTCTCTCTCTCTCTCTCTCTCTCTCTCTCTCTCTCTCTCTCTCTCTCTCTCTCTCTCTCTCTCTCTCTCTCTCTCTCTCTCTCTCTCTCTCTCTCTCTCTCTCTCTCTCCTCTCTCTCCCCCTCTCTCTCTCCCTCTCCTCTCTCTCTCCTCTCTCTCTCTCCTCTCTCTCTCTCCAGCAGCTTCACACTGCGTTTACCATCAAAATTCACCACACACTTCCACGATTTTACTTCAACCTTCCATTTTCCGAGTGTTACGCAATCCTTATTTAAAATAAATAATTTCACTTTTGATTATACACCTCCCATTGCCAAGTGCTTCTCCCGTAACCACGTGATCTGTTTACACCCCCTGCGTTTACCGATCCAATTTCACCATTCACCTCACCACCATTATGTTGTTCTGTCCTCCGTGTCTGTGTGGGCATGGGGTTACCGTGCAGGGGCCATTCTAGGCGAGCATGGTTTTGGCCCACTCGGGCACGTTGTGTGATGAGTGATATTAAAATTGATTTCAACCTCATCAAGATTGGTGTTTTGGCCGTGGTGCTCTGCTGGGGATTCCCGTTAACCTTTGTGGCATGGTGGCAGCGCCGGGATACGATTACACGCACTCTTCATCCTGGAGACGGCGATCGGCAGAACGTCCCTGTTACGAGAGCCATCTTTGAACCCCAATCGCACCTCACAAGAAGGTGAGCGGCCAACCAGCTCGTTCTGTAGCTGTGTCATAAACATCGTCTGTGCAACGTTTCCGTCACCAAAATGGCTACCACATACCGTGCACCAAAGCAGTGGTCACTCAGCAAGAGTAAAACGGTAAACTCATTTGAATGTTGGAGACAATTTCCTTAATATTTTATCGCTCGATCCCAACTTTGCTCCCTTCCTCACCGAGGGCGTCACCTGGGAGAAGAAGAGCAGAGCGTTCCCTCTTCGTGGACTTTTGGACGATGGTGAAAGCATCCCAGATGAGCGACGTGACACTGCCCAACAGAAAGTCACCGTACTGGAACTTATGCTGGGTCAGATTGCAAACTACTGCCCTGTGATATCCCGCAACACCAAAGTCCGAAACTCCACCTCCGTAGTCAACATACGTCAGTCGATTTGACAACATTTTAGATTCTAGTCGATGGGTGCACACTTCAATGACTTTGCAGCGATACGCCATAACTCCGAGGAACACCATGAAGACTTGTACCAACACCTGATGGCATTTGTGGAAGATACCTTGCTTCGACAAGATGGCGGCATCTCCCACCACAACCAGGTGATCACTGAAGATGAGGAGTTATCCCCCTCGCTGGAGAACTTTGTTGTGCTCACATGGCTTCATCTTGTTCACAGTGGACTCCGCGGATTCATCAAACAACGTTATGGAACCGTGCTCAGGTCCCACACATTAGCCTCCATAAAGCCAGAGATATCCCAGGTGCTTGACTCGCTATTAGATGAACTTCACACTACTGAAGATGCAAAGTTATTGCATACTGTAACGTCTCGATTACAAGCCTCCCGCCCGGCATCATTCCCATCGTCAAAATCCTGTCAAGTCATTTTGGGGACTCGTTCCAACAACCTTAGAAGTCCTGCCCCCTCTGCAAAAAAGTGCGTCATACTGATTACTGTCATTTCCTCAGTGAATGTCCTTTCCTCCCTGAATGAGATTGTTGCTACATTCATTGCAAGAGCACGCCAAGTGGCTGACATAACTGAAGAGTCAGACGACGAGCCTGGAGGCATAACATGTGCCCATGGGGACAAGGTAGTTAGTAACACAGATTTTACAGAACCGGCCACTACCCCACGTGTCCAGATTCGCCAGTCTCCATATCTCGACACCTTCCATGGTCACCACACAATCCGAGTCACCATTGACAGCGGTGCCACGGGAAACCTGATTTGTGAGACAACTGTAAGAAATTTAGGAACCAAGATTCAGAAGAGTGCGCAATCCACTCGTCAGGCTGATGGATCATCCCCTCTTCAAATTGTTGGTGAGACCAGACACACTGACACGTGACGGAAGAGAATTTCAGATTGAGGGCCTGGTCATCAAAAATCTTGATGTGGAGGTACTGGCGGGAATGCCTTTCATGAAGTCTAATGGCATCTCAATCCGCCCTGCGAAGCACCAAGTTATCCTGGGTGATGGCACCATGTACATGCACGGGTCTCAGGGAAGGAGCCTGTACTCATGTACTACGTGCCCCACCTCACACAACTACTCTGTGGCCCGGAGAGTTAATCTTAATGGTCCTCCCAAATGACATGTCGAGTAGTGACTCAGTGTTCGCACTCGAACATTGCACGGATGCCCCAAGTGCAAGGTCACTGCGACCAAGTGAGTTCAGGCCCCCTCCCAGTAAAATCCATAGCATCAGCAGGAAGGTTCGGATCCCCAATTTAACCAATGGACCACGAGTTCTCAAACGTCAGGAGCAGTTTTGCCAAATCCTCCCTGTGTACATACCCAAGTACACCAAAGAACACCCAGGTGGTTATACCGAGACCAGCTCCCCCAAAGCAAAACGCACACTCACATCACCCTCAGGACACGCTACGACTGACCCTCGACCCTGACAACATGTTTGCTCCCGACGAACGATCAAAGTTTTGTGCCCTGCTTGAAGAGTATGATGAAGTGTTTGACCCAGTGTTCCAAGGCCACAATGGTGCTACAGGCCCCTTTGAGGCTGTTGTTAACATGGGCCCTGTTCAGCCTCCACAACGCAAAGGCCGTCTACCACAATATGCACATGACAAGCTGTGTGAATTACAACACAAGTTTGATGACCTGGAAAAACTTGGAGTCTTTACTCGCTCTGAGGACATGGGGATTACTGTGGAATATCTGAATCCTTCATTTTTGATCAAGAAGCCCAGTGGCGGTTTTTGCTTAGTCACGGCTTTTGCTGATGTGGGCCGGTCCAGTAAGTCCCAACCCTCTCTTATGCCAAACATAGATTTTCATCCTGCACAAAATTTCTCAGTGGAAGTATTTAATTACTACTGTATCTAAGTGGAATTACTACTCAGTGGAAGTATCTAAGTATCTAATTACTATTGACCTTACGAGTGTCTTTTACCAAATTCCATTATCCTGCCAGTCCATAAAGTACTGCAGTGTAGTCACACCCTTCCGTGGAATATGTGTGCATACCAGATCTGCTATGGGAATGCCTGGATCAGAGACAGCACTTGAAGAACTCATGTGCCGCGTCCTTGGTGATCTCTTAGAGAAAGGGACCATCGCTAAACTTGCTGATGATCTCTATTGCGGTGGGGACACAGTGGACGAGCTCCTCCAAAACTGGAGAATGGTTTTGCATGCTCTGTATAAATGCCGACTCCGCCTCTCTGCTACGAAAACAGTTATATGTCCTAAGAGCACCACCATCTTAGGATGGATCTGGTCTCGTGGTGCTATCCAGGCCAGCTTACATTGTGTGGCTACGCCCTCCACTTGTTCAGCTCCTGAGAATGTCAGGGGAATGAGATCCTTTATTGGCGCATATGAGGTTCTCGCTCATGTTATTCCCAACTGCTCCACTCTCATATGCCCCTTGGATGATGCTGTGGCCAGATGCCAATCACTGGACAGAGTTGTGTAGACTGATGGGTTACATGCTGTCTTCCAGAGAGACCAAGGCGCCCTTACTTCGACCCATACAGTTACTCTTCCTTGTCCTAATGATCAGCTATGGATTGTGACAGATGGTTCCGTAAAAAAAAAAACACAGTATTGGATTTACTCTGTACATCACTCTGCAATGGTAGACCTCACCTTGCGGGTTTCTTTCGCGTGAAGTTACGCGGGCGCCAACCTACCTGGTTGCCATGTGAGGTGGAGGCCCTTTCCATCACTGCATCGGTAAAACACTTCAGTCCTTTCATTATCCAGTCGAAACATCATGCATCCATCCTCACCGATAGCAAGACATGCGTAAAAGCTTATGAGAAGCTCTGTCATTGTGAGTTTTCAGCAAACCCTCATATATCCACATTCTTGTCAACCGTTAGCCATTATCAGGCGACCGTACGGCTCCTCGCAGGATCCGCCAATGCCCCCATCTGATTTTTCCAGCCGCAATGCACCGGACTGTACCGACACCTCCTGTCAAATCTGTACCTTCATAAGATGCGAGGAGGAGGCCATAGTCCTGCATGTGTCAGCCCAAGGCATCAATTCCGGCTGTACCAAACTGCCCTTTACCAACAGGACTGCTTGGAAGGCAGTCTAGGCAGAGTGCACAGACCGAAAGCGGACTTATGCCCACTTGGTTCAGGGCACCCACCCATCAAAGAAAGCAACCAACATCAAGGACCTCAAGCGATACCTCCAGGTCGCTTCAGTTTTCAATGATGGTCGAGTTGTAGTCCGTCGGGACAAGACCTTGTCCTCGGCATGTGAGTGAATCTTTGTCCCACGTCAGGTGCTCAATGGCTTACTTACAGCGTTACACATTCAACTGGATCATCCGAGTCACCATCAACTCAGATCCGTGATTCACCGCTATTTTTACACTCTTTACTTGGACAGAGCAATTGACCAAGTAACCTCGAGGTTCCACCAGTGTGCTGCATTGTGCAGCGCACCCCACACCATTATCAAGCAGTCCACGGGAGACCCCCCCCCCCCGGTGCTGTTGGTGTATCTTTCGCATCAGATATCATCAAACGCAATCACCAGCTCATTCTTATATTGCGAGAATGTACCACTTCCTACAATACATCGTGAATTGTGGAGAACGAACAACACATCACTCTCCGTGATAACTTGATCCACTTATGCATAGAGTTCCGGCCATTGGATGATCCTCCTGCTGTAATCCGCACCAATCCGGCCCCCCGCTTAATACGTCTGGTCCACGATGAGCTTCTTCAGCACCATCGGATGTGCATTGAAATTGGTCATATTAAAAATCCCATCACCAAGAAGGCAGTGCGTGAATGTGAAGACGAACTCCTATGACAGGAGCCTATGGGAGGCCCAGTAACCCCACTAACCCTCACACTGGCCACCGCCAGTATGAATTCACGAATTCGTGCACGGGGCCTCTCAGCCCAAGAGATGTGGTGCCAGTGGGATCAGTTCACCAATCTGCAAATCCCTTTATCGGACCTTCAAATGATACAAGCTCAACACCACCTTCGCTCCATAAACCACCCCCATAGTGAGAAGTCTAAGGCACCCATGGCGTCTTTGGAGGCCAATGTGTCAGTGGAAGTTGGTGATTTGGTCTATTTGTACTCTGACCGCAACAAGTCATGTGCAAGAAACCGCTACCTCATCTCTGCCACAGATGGATCCTGGTGCAACATACGTAAGTTTGTGGGATCCCAATTGAGGAGTGGAGCTTATCGGGTCCAAAAGTCTGAATGCTACAAAGTGCCGGACTACCGGAAGGATACGCTTCCACTCTCTCGCAATCGCGTGCACGGTGGTTCACTGCATACCGAGGACGTTTTCCTTCAACCAGCAACAAAACCACCAGATCCTCCATTCATCCCCGATGAGTTGTCTTCACCCGCCAACAGTGCTGGATCCTTGGCAAATCCCGATCAACCAAGTACTGGATCCTGGTTCTGGTACATCGCCGAAACTTAACACCCATGGACCTGATCGCTCCCAGTCTATTGAGACCATCTGTGACACCTGTGAGGATCATCCAACGGTGTCCCTAACTGGCTGTACACCAAGACCCTCCAACCATCTGCGCTACCAGCCCAAACACTTCAAGGATTATATTTTGAATGCTTAGAACCATATTGAGGTCACAATGCTCGGATAAATACCGTCATGGGGCAGAATAATCCGCGAGACCGGAGGGCAGTCTACCCGGTGATGGTCTCAGCATACCTGACTATGAGTGCATGATTTCTTTGACCTCCCACATGTTAAGTGACCATTTAAGTATTTTTGTTTAAGCTTACGTACTCTTCCCCACTATTTGTTGTCAGTTACTGTCACCTATTTTTGTTATACATGACACCGACAATGATAGTAGATGGATAAGCGTGAAAACGAAAGAAAGAGATGAAAAAGTGGTTACGCCATTATGGTGTTCTGTCCTCCATGTCTGTGTGGGCACGGGGTTACCGTGCAGGGGCCATTCCAGGCGAGCATGGTTTTGGCCCACTCGGGCACGTTGTGTGATGAGTGATATTAAAGTTGATTTCAACCTCATCAAGATTGGTGTTTTGGCCGTGGTGCTCCGCTGGGGATTCCCGTTAACCTTTGTGGTGCATTATTTTTTCAACAACACTTTCATGACCGAATATGATGAAAACTCTCTCAAACAATAATAATAATAATAATAATGATAATAAAAATGATCTCTTATAATGCTTCATCTTCCTCTTTCACACGTGTGGTTCTCTTTATTGTATCATAATGCACTACTCTTCTACAATTTAAACAGACTGCTCTCAATTCAACCTTTCCTTCATACCTTGCTGAAAAAAACCCAACAGTTACAGTGTTTCTTCTCCGTGGGGTAGCTATTATTTCGTGGGGATGCTCCGTGGGGTAGCTATTATTTCTCGAGGCACGACTGTGTCGCTGATGCAGTGCCCCTCTACCAGTACACACACTGGAACTTGTACTCATTTCGCCCAACTCGGAAGGATAACAGGCTGAGTCAACCGCCTGGTGTATTAATTCAGCAGCTGATGGGGCTTGAACTCAGGACCCTAGGATCCCAAGCCACCACCCTAACCACTGAGCCAACACCAGGCTCATTGCATCCATCAAGAAATGTGTTTAATCGCATCTCTGACCGAAAACTTAAAAAAAAACAGTTTGCTATGAATGTTCGCTTTCCATCAACCATTCTTTTTTCCAATTTTCAGTGCCAACTCACCCCTCTCACCCCTCACTCTCAAAGTAACCATCACACTCTTCTCCCTCCAAGCCTCCCTCTCACCTCTCTCAAAAACTCCCCCCTCACCTTTCTCCCTCAACTCTCCCCACTCACCCTTCTCCCACCATTCACCCCCTCACTCACCCTTCTCAAAGTTGCCCCCCTCCCGTCCATAAAGCTGCCTCCTTCCACTGCCCTCTCACCTCCATCTCTTCACACCACCTCCTCAAATCCTCAACTGCCTTCTGCCCCCTCTCTTGTCCCCCCTCTCCCCCAGCACCACAGAACTTTTTCTCCTCCTCATCCGACCCCCTCCCCGAGCTATTCTGCAATCTCCCACACTCTTTCAACAACTCTCCTTACCTCCTCCTCCCTTGTTCCAGCCTTCCCTCCACTCACAGCCCCTACACCCAAAGCCTCCTCCCCTCCCTCTTCATTAACAGTGTGGACCTCAAATATCCGGGGCCTTCGTTCAAACCTTTCAGATCTTTCCATACAGGTTGCCACTGACAAACCAGACATAATCTGTCGAATATAAATTTTCCTCCCCCAAGACGTGTCTGACTCCCAAGTATCTCTCCCTGGTTACTCACTCCTCCAGGATGATAGACCTGAGCATCGTCCTGGTGGAGGTGTTGCTCTCTTCATCAAAGACTCTATTCCTCACTCTGCATGCACTGCCCTCACTCCCCCACACCTCCAGGAATACCTCTGGCTATGGCTTCCCCTCCCCTCCCACCTAGTGTTTATATGTGTACTGTACCATCCACCAAACAGTGATGAATCCATCTGCACCCCACTAACCAAAAACATGGACCAGCTTCTATCTTCTCATCCAAACTCTCTCTTCCTCATATGTGGCAACTTCAATTGTCATCATGCCAGTTGTCTAGGTGTGGGTACCTCTCTCGCCTGTCATGGCACTTCTGCAAAAGCTTTCTGTGACTCATTGGGACTGACTCAATTGGTCAACTTCCCGACCCGGATCTCAACCAATGGTACTCGATCTCTTCTCGATCTGATTTTGACAAATTTCCCTGAAAATATCTGCTGCTCTTCCACCGCTCCAATTGGTTCTTCTGACCATGTCCTTGTCAAAGCGGACATCTCTCTGGCTATTATCAGAGAACCACCTCACCACTGTCGAGTCTGGCATTTCACTCAAGCAGACTGGCAGGGTCTCCAAGCAGCCATCAAACTTATAGTGTGATGTGTGATGGTCTCCTCTCTCTACTTTCTCCAACATCAACTCATCCTGGGAATTCTTTCAAAGAAACTTACTCTCCCTCTTGCACAGATTTATCCCCGCTCGTGTTCAGTTGTCCTACCCTTCCTCCTGCCCTTGGTTCACTGAAGCTTGTGGTGAGGCAGTTGTCCTGAAACTTGCCTTTGCCTCATGGAAAGCAAACCCAACTGAGTGTAATCTCAGTTCCTTCCATAAAGCTCGAAACAAGTGTGCATCTACCCTCTGGAGAGCCAGAAAACAACATCCTTCTAAGCTCAAAGAACTTTCAAACCTCTCTCCCTCCTCAAAATCCTGGTGGTGTCAAATCAAGTCTGTTTCTGGTGTATGTTCCCCCTCCATCCCCTCCCTTACCTCAAATGGCAGCACTGTTGATACCACACGTGAAAAGGCTGAATGCCTAAACTCAGTGTTTGCATCGAAATATTGTGTCCAAAACCCATCGCTTTCTCTCCCCACCTTTCCCAGTCGCACCCAACTGTCCCTGGACTCTGTATCATTTTCTCCTGACAAGGCGGAGAGCTTGCTGTCAAACCTCGATTCAGATTCTACAACCGGTCCAGATGGCATCAGCCCACGTGTCCTAAAAACCTGCTCTTCTGCTCTTGCTCACCCTCTCTCTGTTCTAGTCACCCTCTCATTTGCCCAAGGTCATCTGCCATCTGCCTGGAAATCAGCAAACATTACTGCCCTGCATAAAAATGGTGCAAAAACAGATCCCTGCAACTGCAGACCAATCGGCCTTCTGTCAATCATCAGCAAGGTTATGGAATCCATAATTGCTTCAACCATTAAATCCTTCCTCTTCTCCAATGGCTTTATTTCAGATCATCAATTTGGTTTCATACCAGGTCACTCTACCCTGGATATGCTGCTTCTGCTCTCCCAACAATGGATGGATGTTCTCAATGCCAGACATGAAATCAGAGCCGTATCCCAAGAGATATCGCGTGCTTTTGACACAGTCTGGCACCCTGCCCTGCTCACCAAACTCTCTTCCTATGGTATCCAAGGCCATTTCCACTCATGGCTCGCAGACTTCCTCTCATGTCGCAATCAACATGTGGCCCTAAATGGAGTTTTTTCATCCCCTCTTCCTGCCCAGGCTGGAGTTCCTCAAGTCAGTGTTCTGGGCCCTGTTCTTTTTCTGGTTTTTATCAATGATCTCTCCGACTCTCTGGAAAATCCTCTTCATTGCTTTGCTGATGACTCCACCCTCTGCCGTACCATCTGTCATACCTCAGACCGACATGCAGCAGCTTCTTCGCTCACTGCAAATCTGGGTAAAATCACAAACTGGTCCAACACGTGGAACGTGTCTTTCAATCCAAACAAATCTCACACTCTCACTATGTCTCTCATAAAGGACCGTTTAGAACCCCCCCCCCATGCACTTTCTCAACAATCCTCTGGAAGAAGTCCTTTCTTTCAAGCTTCTGGGTCTCACTATCTACCATGACCTTTCCTGGGAAAGCCACATTTCAAACCTGGCCTCCTCAGCCAGTCGCCGACTGGGAATCCTCCGTCGTGCAAAGTCCTTCCTCAACCCACCTGGGCTCCTGACCACTTACAAAGCTTTTGTCTGCAGCCTGATTGAGTACTGCTCTCCCCTCTGGGCTGGTGCTCCTGCCTCCCACGTTTCTTGGCTTCACGCTGTGGAAACCAAGGCATTTCGGATCATTGGCATCTCTTGCAATGAGGCTGAGTCTTTGGGCCTCTCACTTTCTCACCACAGGCTGGTCGGTGGTCTTTCTGTCTTCTACGATCTGCTCTCCAGCCACGCCCCCCCCCTTTCCTCTCTCTGCGATTTGTCCCCACCACATTTCCGCAGTGCACTCGGGTTCTGCAAACAACCCCCTTCTGGTAAAACTACCAAAATCACGAATCACTGCTCACCTTACCTCTTTCATTACTCTTTTTCCCCACTTTTGGAATAAACTCCCTCACTCGATTGAATCCCATTCTTCCCTCCAGGCCTCAAAACAGTAGTTCACCACCACCTCCTCTCATCCCCCAACCAAATCCTCGATCTTTTCTACCCCCGATAATCCACCCAAGCCCACCTCCTTCAAATTCCCTGCTTTCCTTCCTGAAAGTCCCTGTAGTGTCCATCTTGTATTCCCCATGTTCCCCGCCCCATCCTTCTCCCTTCCACAGATCTCCTAATGTCTCTGTTCCCCACTATTTGTCCTTCCCACTCCTGCCCCTCTTGTCTCATGCCCTGCTTGCTGTGCGTTGTGTGTTAGCTGTCATACGAGCCTTGACAAGGTACACAAAAAAAGAAAAAAAAAACAAATACAGTATGAAAAACCCCCCAAAAATGAGCACTTTTTGCATTCTGCTGTGTGGAGCTCTGAAACTTCCACACAAACCATCAACTGGAAGTAATATCATAATTAAAGCTTATTTGTACAAGAAAGAGTAAGCTGGAGTCCTTCAATGATTGGAATGCCCTGCCTCAAAATCCACATCTCAATCTCAAGCTGTTTGGAACTATTTTGACAAAGAAAAAGCAAAAAAGAATCCCAGAAATTGTGATAATTATCTTTGGAAAATCTTCAAATAAGTGTGGAACACCATTACACAAGTTTATATCCAAATTATTTGAGTGTCCTGATAAGAATTTCAATCGTTTTGAAGAAAAAGGGTGGACATATTCTGTTTATATCAAGATGCAGGTAGTGTAGAAAAAACTCGAGGGGGAGCACTTGGGAGAGTGCAAAACCTCCGCCGCCAATACTGCTGGGTCACTTAAGTGAACCTGATATCCTATTCATTGTAGGTCAAAACGAATCAGACTCTACTGAACCACGATTGAATAAACTAAACTAGATCGACGCGCATGGAGAAATGCCCCAAAAAATCGAAATTTTTTTGAAAAAAAAGTTGCAAATTTTATTTTTCTCAAACAAATTTTTTTGGGCGGGGGGGGGGGGAGCGTTGGAAATCACTTAAAACATGTGGAAATGCAAAAAAAAATTCAAATATTTTTCAAATAATTTTTTTTTTTTTTTAAGTTGCAAAATTTTCTACGTTTTTTTTTTTCTCTAACAAAATTTTTTTGGGGTTGAAAATCACTTAAAACATGTAGAAATGCAAAAACAAAAATTCAAATATTTTGTCAAAATGGCCACCATAGCGGCCATATTGGACTTTGGACAAAGTCCAAAATCTACTGGCATGATCCTTGGACCATACCTAATCCCCCCACCAAGTTTCATCAAAATCCGTCCGGGAGTTTTTCCGTAATACTGTTCACAAACAAACAAACAAACAAACAAACAAACAGACAGGGGTGAAAACAGTAACCTCCATCCATCTTCGACGGCGGAGGTTAAAAATGGAGACACCAATGTAAAGTTAATAATAAGGTGTTGGGCCACCAGGTGAAACCAATACGGCACCTTGGCATAGAATCCTGCAGTGTCTGGAAATCTGCTGAAGGAATGCGGCACTATTCTTCCACGAGAAAATCAATCAACTCATACCTGTTTTATGGAGACGGAAATCGCTGTTTCAGGCGTCGTTCCAGAATCCAATATATAAAGAAGAAAGTTTGTTTGTTCATTTATGCATTCGGACCCTGCAGGAACCAGTGCAACCAAACTTTGCATGGCCTCCTCTTTCTTCCAGAGGAAGGTCGAGGGCTAAAAAAAAATTGACCCCAGATAAAACCAGATAATTGGCCTTCAGGCCTCAATTGGGTCTTGTGCTAATACACTGCCTTGGTTTTTTTCCCCTGGGAGCGAACGAGTAATATATATATTGTGAAGATCATATGTTGAGGTCGTCGTGATTTATTATCAACAACACGAAATTATTATTGTGTTTACATGTGTGCCTGTTATTTAAAAAAATAAAAATGCTTTACACAAGTTTATTATAACACCTCCATGTTCAGGCTTTGAGTGAGTATGTTGCTTATACACTGCCTGGGATTTTTCCCAGGAGTGATCAAGTAATATGTTTTGTGAAGATCGTATGTTGAGGTTATAGTGATTTGTTGTATTTTAAAAATAAAATTAATGAAATGAAGTTAAAAGAAGGAAAAGTTCAAGATAACAAATAAAGTTCACAAAGTCAAAAGAAGGGCTGTTCATGCCTCGAGTGAGGATGTTGCTTTTACACTGCTTGGGATTTTCCCGGGAGTGATCGAGTAATGTGTTTTGTGAAGATTGTATGTTGAGGTTGTCGTGATTTTTTTTTGTATTTTAAAAATATAAAGAAGTTCATAGAAGGGAAAGTGGTCCAAGAGCCTTTTTCACCTCCAATATTGGTAATTCATACGAAACCATAAGGCCAACATTCCCCAATTTGTCATGCAAGAAATATTTAAATACATATTTCATTGAATTTCTCTGGGCAACGCCAGGTACTTCAACGAGTATCCCATAAATGCTCGATTGGATTCAGATCTGGTAACTGAGAAGGCCATGAGATATGGATAACATCAGTGTCATGCTCATCTAGCCATTGGGTGACCACATGTGCTCTGGATGAGGGCATTGGGGGTCTCCTCTTTCAGCCATGCGAGCCATAATTATAGGCAACCAGGCCTGTGCAGCATTTTTATTCATGACAATAAGCATGCTGGGGTGTTACTTGCTTAATTATACACATGGGCCGCACCTGTGTGGAAGCCGTTGCTTGGTGTCCCTCATTTACCCAGGTGTTTCCATTTTTTTTTGTCCATTACCTGTATATTGTGCATACATGCATTTGGTTATTTGAATGAAATTTTATTTTTCATCAAGGTGGATTTTCATTGAACACTAGGTTTTCGTTTCCTTTGCATCACAATAGAAAAATGCAAAACGTGTAAGATTTTTGCACAGTGACATATATATATATATATATATATATATATATATATATATATATATATATATATATATATATATATATATATATATATATATATATATACATTTTAATAAATAGAAATAAATTACAGTCTCCTGCTTGGTCAGGCCTCGAGTGCGGTCAGTGTTGTTCTGTCATGGCCATGGGCCAAGGGCCCAAGCAGCTTGACACAAGCGACCATCGATCGATATACAGTATCCTGTATAATCACACATAGAAAAGTACCTCCCCTAACTCTCATAGACATAAAAGCATCCTTTTTTATGGCCCACATATGCCACTGTTGAGGATGTCTGACTGGTCCATGACACTATTAAATGACATTCCACCATCAAGATCTAAAACCTTCGTCCAAAAGTTGCTCTGCAAAGGAAAGGGTTGCTGAGTCCTTGGTTACCGAATCTGATTGTTAGTCCTTTCTTTGAGATAAAAGGGTTCCTACAACTCGTGTAATGCATTTGTTTTCCCCCATCAGAGCTGTTGCACCCTTCAATAGTTATTATGAAAAAGAAATAGCAACATTAAAATAATGACTTGCTTAGGTTAAACAAACAACTTGAAACTAGGAGTATACTCAAAGCACATTCAAACAATAAACTTTGTATTTACAGAGGATGTTCAATTTTGAAACTTTGAAGAAGATGAAAAGTTTCTCTTGCATTGATTGTGCAATAAACGTTCACTGGACAACCTCTATTAATTATATTACTCTTTGTGCTCTTCATTGATGGTACAAATTATTGTACGTGTTGAATGAATTAATTATCCCTCATCTTTAAGTCTCTGAGTATGACGTGTTTGGGGAGAAAAAGGGTACAAATTAGGACAACAGTAAATTGGTTATTTTCTCTTGAGTATTACTTCACTCCTTTCCACCATAACATGGCCAGTTGACCTCTTCCTAAGAGCTTTTCATGCTGCAAAATCACACACCACAAACGAGCCACTCCTTGTGCTCGCAGCTTGTACAAAGAACATAAGGACCTCTCAGCATGTGAGAAACCTGTGGCTTTCACCCTTTGCAGCTACATTGCTTATTCAAGGCCTCCAGCGGTTTGTTGTACACAAGCGTGGGTTCACATCGAGCCAGGGGGGTGGGAGTGAACATGCAGGGATTATACTGGCAAGAGCTGGTGCTCACCAGCCTTCATCTGCCGACGGGCATATCAGCACTGTTGATCGCTGCAAGGCACTCTTGATGAAAACCCTGGGAAAAAGGGTAGTTTTCTGAGATAATTTTAGCACGGGTCCACCATTTCTGTTCTGTCACAGCCCAGTCGCAGCTACAACAGTCACATGCAGCAAATTAGCCACATTACCACCATTAATCATGCCAAAGGGAAATTCGGTCCTGGTCTGGCCCTAATTACCGTCGCCTCCTTGGCCAGGCCTCTAGGCCGGTCAGTGTGATTGTGTCATGGCCGCGGGCCTAGGGCCCAAGCAGCTTGACACAAGTTACACTCGAAGAGGCCCAGAAAGTTGAACCACATTCAGTGGGTGGTGAAGTATGTTGTGGTGTGGCGTCCATGCCTGCCATGCCCCAAGGCAAGACAGGAAGGCCGGATGACCCGGCAATAGGCTGGAAATTGCCGTCTGCAAGACTGGCCTAGCATAACCGCTCCACTGACAGATGTCTCTATGAATGGATGTGGGACGATGACAGTGAGCAAACACATGAGGATTTATAGACATAATCATTCTTTTCCTCATGGAAAACGATATACACGTAATATATATTTCAAAAACATAAATTAATCTGAGGAATGTGTTTAACAGTAAGTTCGTCATTTGTGAATGGATAACCATCTACCATGTAATAGTTTTGTGAAGAAAAAGAAAGTACAATTAGAAGAGCAAGTTTGCATCATGAGAATGTAATGTTTTTGACTGGACAACTGCACCAACTTGAATTGTGCTGTCTTACAAATATTTGCATGATTTCTCTGCTGCAGTATTTCAACTTCAATGTGTGTGTGTGTGTGTGTGTGTGTGTGTGTGTGTGTGTGTGTGTGTGTGTGTGTGTGTGTGTGTGTGTGTGTGTGTGTGTGTGTGTGTGTGTGTGTGTGTGTGTGTGTGTGTGTGTGTGTGTGTGTGTGTCGTTGATTGTTATCACCATATGCGGTTTCAGAATGTGGAACAAAGTACTCCCAGGTCTCAAAGCATCCGCCTCCACTTCAATAACGGATCATGATTCATGGACCAAGCTGTGAAGTTTTCTTGTTCTCAAAGTTTTGTTCCCAGGCCTCTTTTCAGGATCACCACTGAGACCCGGTCAGATTCCTATTGTAGTTCATTTGTAGTAATATTCCCAGGGATGGTTTTTAAGCTCACAGCAAGGTTCATAGTTATAATTCTCATTGCTCCAATTTTCATTGGTACAATTTCAGTACTCTTCACCTTCCAAAAAATGGATATGTGTGTGCACATTTTCATTTGTATCAAAAATTTGTGTTTAGGTTCAGTGATCATGTTTATGAGCCCCTGTTGGACTTAGTCCGAAACGGGGGATTATGGAATTGGTCACGATTTTTGTGTGCATGCGTGCATCTGCAACCATACGTGTATGGACCGATTTTATTCGTACTTGGCACAAAGACAACATATGATCGTATACATAAGCACATCATTTTGTTTCACGATGCGATCAAAGATGGCCAACTGGAGGCCATTTTAGTTGTAAAAAAAACCCCCATGTGGAACATGTCCTCAAGCATTTCTTCGACATACATTTGCCGATGTTCAAACTTGGCAAACAGATAATGAATGAGGGATTACATATGCATGCCATTATTTTCGACATCAGATCCAAGATGGCCGACTGGTGGCCATTTTGTTACTTAAATGTGTCCCCAACCATTTCTCAGACATGCTTGGTCCGATTCTGTTCAAACTTGGCACTAGCACAGTATATGATGGCTTACACATGCACCTCACTTTATTTTGCAATCTGATCAACGATGGCGAACTGGAAGAATGGCGAACATATTAGTTATTAAAATATATATAAAAAATGGTATCGAACACGTCATCAACCATTTCTTGGACATGCATTTACCAATCTTGTAAAATGAGACTTTATCCACCTTTATTTACACATCATAACCCACACTTCCAAGTGAAAAACAAATTCTATAAGTTTCAGAAAATTAGTTAAAAACACATAACTGGAATATCTTGCTTGGATCCACCCCCCTGAGTTAGTATTTGGTGGAAGCACCTTTGACAGCAATTACAGCTATAAATCTGTTGGGATCAGTCTCTACCAACTTTGCACACCTTTAATGGGAAGTATTTGCTCCGTCTTCTGCACAAGACTGTTCAAGTTCAGTCAAGTTGTGTGGGGAGCGTTGATGGACAGCAATCTTCAAGTCATGCCACAGATTTTCGATTGGATTTAAGTTTGGGCTCTGCCTGGGCCACTCAAGGACATTTATCTTTTCGTTCCTTAGCCACTCCAGTGTTGCTTTGGCTGTGTGCTTTGAGTCGGTGTCATGCTGAAAGGTGGACTTCTGTCCCAATTTCAGCTTTCTTGCAGGGGGCAGCAGGTTTTCCTCTTGGATTTTTCTGTATTTTGCTCCATCCATTTTCCCTTTTATCCTGACAAGTGCTGATAAGTAACATCCCCATAACATGATGTTGCCACCATCATGCTTCACAGTAGGATGGTATTCTTTGGGTGATATGCTGTGTTGGGTTTGTGCCAAACATAACGTTTTGCACTTCGAACAAGAAGTTCCATCTTGTTTTCATGAGACCACAAAACTTTTATCACATGGTTTAAGAATCTTCAGAGTTATTTTTTTGCATACCTCCAACGGGACTCAAGATGGGGTTTTTTGAGTAATGGTTCCCTTATTGCCATGCCACTGCACAGGCCTGACTTGTGGAGTGCTTGGGATATTATTGCCACATGAACACAGTGAACAGTCTTTGCCAGAAAGGTATGGAGCTCGTTCAAAGTTGCCATTGGTCTATTGGCTTCTCTGATCAATCTCCTCCTTGCTCGGTCATCCACACACACACACACACACACACACACACACACACACACACACACACACACACACACACACACACACACACATATATATATATATATATATATATATATATATATATATATATATATATATATATATATATATATATATATATATATATATATATATATGTGTGGAATATATATAGACATATTGGGTGGTCAATAGTTTACCGTTATTCAATAAATTATATAAGTATATTATATATTATATAAATATATATATATATATATATATATATATATATATATATATATATATATATATATATATATATATATATATATATATATATATATATATATATATATATATACACACATATTGGGTGGTCGCTAGACTACCGTTATTCTCAGGTTTTACGTCTGTTTGTATGTATGTTAAGGCCCAGTCACACCTTGACGTTTTAGCCAGCTTATGCCGATTTTTGAAAAATTTGTCTAAAACGCTGGCACACGTCGAATACGTTATGGGTAAGTTTTGGAAACATTGAGAGCACGCTGAAAAACACTGCCATATGTCGTAGTACGCTGGCTTTCATCGTTGTACTTTGCGGTTGTCCTAAAATTTTAGCATGCTTGAAATTTTACGACTTATGCCAGCGTATGACTCACAAGTTCCGCTACGCTGGCCATAAGTTGTAGGCACGTTATGCGATTGTTGACACACGTTGACACACATTACTTGGAAGTTAATCATAAGTTGTAGGCACGTTATGCGATTGTTGACACACGTCGACACATGTTACTTGTAAGTTAATCATAAGTCGAAACACGTCGAGGTAATGTTTAGCGTACCCGAAACTTATTTCTAACCTATGAGTAACGTGTTGCAGGCACGTGACGTGATAGTTGACACACGTTACTTGTAAGGTACTCATAAGTCGAAACACATCAATGTAATGGTTAGCGTCAGTGTTCAAGATTCCCTGTTTTTTTTTTTTCCTTCGGTATGACGGTGATGTTGATACCTCGATTTCTAGTGTGGTTATGATTTAAATTGTTGAGTGGCAGCCTATTAATTATATTATATTATAACCGCACTAGAAATCGGTGTCAACATCACCGTCATACCGAAGAAAAAAAAAAAACAGGGAGTCTGGAACACTGACGCTAACCATTACGTTGACGTGTTTCGACTTATGAGTAACTTACAGGTAACTTTTGTTGACGTGTGCCAACGATCGCATATCATGCATACAACTTATTCCCATCACATGCAGAACGTGTGAGGCATACGGCAAGTTCGTCGTAAAATGTTTAACACGTTTAAAAGTACAAGACGTACTCCACTTACTACGACGTATGATAGCGTACTTTAGCGTTCTATTCACATATACCAAACCTACCCATACCGTATTCGACGTGCGCCAGCATTTTAGACGCATTTTTCAGAGGTCGGCATACGCTGGCAAGATTGCCAAGGTGTGACTGCGATGTTGACACTTCAATTTCTCCGGTGGTTATGATTTGAATCATTGTGCGGCAGCTTTTAATAGGCTACGCCACGTGATCGTTGGCGATATGTGCAGCGCTATGCAGAAGTTCGACTATCGTTGGGCAAAGGTTGTGAACACCGACAACAGGCTAAGCATCCGTTGGTATAAGTTATCTATAAGACAACAAAACGTTCTGTGTCCGTTACTAATATGTTATGCATACGACCAACTCGTTATGAATAGGTCCGAATCTTAAAAAAAACATCAACAGTTCAGCGTAAGCCAGCGTTTTACATACATTTTGATACGTTGCCATTGCTGGCAAAAACGTCAAGGTGTGACTGGTCCTGAATGGACAGCTCTGCAGGCCAGAGGAGTTAACCGATTTTGATGAAACTTGACTGGTAGGTTCATGCCAGGATCTAGTTGTATGCTTTGAGCACCATTGCTATGCACGCCACCATTTCCTAGCAACGGGACTTTGAAATTTTTGAAAAAATCCGAAAAATATTTATATATTTTTTTTTTTTCGAAAATCAAAAATCGGCTTTCGCGCTTTTATGCACACTATAATCAACCTCTTTGTCAAAAAATTTCAGCCCGATCCGTCAAAAACTGTATGACTAGTATGCAATTATATAGCGACCACCCATGTCCACCTACCGGCTTGTATACATACATATATGTGTATACGTATATATATATATATATATATATATATATATATATATATATATATATATATATATATATATATGTATATGTATATGTTGTTCATCTTTCGGCTGCTCCCATAAAGGCCCGATCACACCTTGACGTTTTAGCCAGCGATGGCAACGTATTAAAATGTATGTAAAACGCTGGCTGACGTTGAACTTTTGATGTTTTTTTTTTAAGATTCGGACGTATTCATAAAGAGTTGGTCGTATGCATAACATATTAGTAATGGACACAGAACGTTTCGTTGTGTTATAGATAACTTATACCAACGAATGCTGACCTGTTGTCGGCTTACACAACCGATGCCCAACGATAGTCTAACTTCGGCATAGCGCGTTGCACGCATCGCCGACGATGTCGTGACGTAGCCTATTAAAAGGCTGACGCATAACGATTCGAATCATAACTGCCGTAGAAATGGAAGTGTCAACATCGCGGTCACACCTTGGCGATATGGCAGCGTATGCCAACCTAAGAAAAATGTGTCTAAAACGTTGGGACACGTCAAATACGGTATGAGTAAGTTTGGTATACGTGAGTACAACGCTAAAGTACGCTATCATACGTCGTAGTAAGTAGAGTACGTCAAGAAATTTTAAACATGTTCAAAATTTTACGACGTACTCGGCGTATGACACACGTTCCGCATGCGATGGGGATAAGTTTTACACACGATATGTGGACGCTTACACACGTCCACATAGGCTCCTTATAAGCTACTCATAAGTCGAAACACGTCGTGGTAATGTCTTTTTACGCGAAACTTATTTCTAACTTATGTCTGACGTGCTTTGAACCAATTCTTTACGTAGTCCCAACACACATCGACGTATGTAGACGTATTCCAATGACGTCTTCCGGTCGACAAAAAAAAAAGTTAACGTGTTTCTAGGTTACATCTGCCATATAAAGACGTGTTCCCAGCGGTTTTGGGAATTGGTATATAAAAATGCTGCTCATAAAAGGGGAACCCAAAAGTGTTTTCGAGTCCTTTTTGAGTCGATGTCCATGTCAGCAGTATCAGTATCCGTATCAGTATTAGTATTAGTATTAGTATTAGTAGTAGTTTGTTCATGTTGGCAGTAGTAGGTGAGTGTGAGGGGGAGGGTGTGGGTTATGATGGATCCTCCTTGCGTCCGCGTGTCCACGGGTAGGTTCATAGGCTGCCACTCAACGATTTAAATGGCTGCATCTCCACTATTGAAAGTAGACGCTTGCGCTCAACAATTGGATTTTTTTTACACTCAACGACTTTTAAACGGTACCACTCAGCTATTTTCATTGTTTACAATGAACAATTTAAATTGCTGTCACTCGCCTTTGTTTTTTGACGCTGGGGTTTTGAAATTTGAAGCGTTTCTTCTGAACGTGTTAAAATGCTCAAACTCGACTATTTTAAAAAGACGCTGCCGATGGACAATTGGAATCATAGCCAAGCTAGACATCGAAGTGTGAACATCCTCGTCATGCCCAAGAAAAGTTTGAAGAATGCTGCAAATAAGTGTCCTGGCCGTGGCCGTGGACGCTGACGCAAGGACGATCCATTATACCGACATCTTTCAGTCTATGAGTAACTTAAAAGTAACGTCTGTCGATGTGTGGCAACGATCGCGTGACGTGCCAACAACACGTTAATCATTGGTTAGAAATAAGTTTCGGGTACGCTAAACATTACCTCGGTGTGTCTCAACTTATGATTAACTTACAAGTAGCATGTGTTGACGTCTGTCAACGATCGCAGACCGTGCATACAACTTGTGGCCAGCGTAGCGGAACGTGCGAGTCATACGCCGGCATACGTCGTGAAATTTCAAGCATGAAAAAATTTGAGGACAACCGAAAAGTACAACGTTTAAAGCCAGCGTACAACGACGTATGGCAGTGTTTTTCAGCGTGCTCTCAATGTTATCAAAACTTACCCATAACGTATTCAACGTGTGCCAGCGTTTTAGAAAAAAAATTCAAAAATCGGCATACGTTGGCTGAAACGTCAAGGTGTGACCGGGCCTTTGGGGGTCGCCACAGCGGATTATCCGTAATGATCCGCACACTGATTTGGCATAGGTTTTACGCTGGATGCCCTTCCTGACGCAACCCTGGTCGCCTCTTATGACACAGGGATAAGGATTGGGTTTCTCCATTATTCCGGGCTGCCCTACACCCTCTCATAGAGCGGCCCAGCGCAGAGCTCCTGTCATCAAGTGATTCTCCAACCCAAGCCTCCGAGTAGCCGGATTACAGGCGCACGCCACTACGCCCAGTCCTTTTTATACACATATATATTTATATATACATATATATATATTTATATATATATATATATATATATATATATATATATATATATATATATATATATATATATATATATATATATATATACACATATATATACACATGTGTATATTGCTGCATATACATACATATATATTGTTACGAATTAGCCGGTTCGGACAGCCACACACGACCGCTTAAGGCCCAATCACAGTCGCGCGTCCGCCGAAACTCGGAATTCAGTCTTAGCTTCTGGACAACTCTGGAAACCTGCTAAGGATTCCTTAACGCACCATAAACTGTCAATATTCTGTCCACGCGGTACAGGGTTAATCGCTGAATCTCGATATACCTAATTATCCGCACAGATAGAAGTACCGAGAATTTATACCTCGACGGAACTCATACGGAAACGGGCCGCTTAAGCGCGCTCGTTCCGTGTGCGATGCCGAGCGGTTTTAATCGCCAAGTTCCGTCAGACCAATTGACCACTTTAAGCATTGGCATTGGAAGCATTGGCATTGGCAGCATTGGCAGCTTTGGCATTGGAAGCATTGGCTAATTTCCCGAATGCGCAATGGAAGTCAATGAGAGGAAATGACACAACGAGCAGATTGACATTCAAACAATTGGGACATTTATTTCAACCAGGCAAGCAATCGATGGGGAAAGGCGACAAGACACGAGCAAAGCCTACAGCCGAAGTCTATCTATTATGTCCAGGCATGCACTTAATTCAGTTCTACTCAGCCAGACAAGGCGCCACTGAACACGTTCATACAAAACCCCCAGAAAAAAAAACAGGGCTCGTGAGCCTTTATTTCCACTCGGAGCCTGGATGACCGGAGGCTCACAAGAGGCCGGGCAGGTTACCTTGCCGCCCCTTGTGACGCCTCGAAGATCTTCGGGTCAGTGACCCCTGCTGTCCCTGGCTTGGCCCTCGTGTCGCTAGCTTAAGCGGCCGGGAGCTTGAGCAGCTTGGCGAGTGGCTTGCTCTTGGATGAACTTCCACAATAACAACCGGTTCTCCTTGGTCATCCGGCCTTCACTGCGGCCTGGGCGGTCCGGCCTGGCCGGCGATGTGCTCGGAGGAGTGAACGGGTCTTTGCTCTTTTAGAGTTGATGCCCTTTTATGACCGTCCACTGCCCCAGCGCCGCTCGACCGTCTCAACACCGTTCACCCGGACCGCGACATAGCTTGCCCGATACTCGTCTCCTCCTCGGCCATTCACGGACGCTTCTCTGGCTCTCGTCTGGCGCTCCCTCCTTCTGCGCGACTGCCCGTCTCCCGAGAGCGATGAATCTCCGCTGATCTCTCCTCTCGAGGTGCGATGAATATCTCCAAATCAGCCTCTCCACGCTGCCGCCCGTCTCCAGAGGGCGATGAATCAGCCCAATCAGCTTCGAACTCGTTCGACCTCCTCCCTTATATTGGCCCGAGGCAAGCCGCTCTTCGATCTCTCAACCCGAGGCCGGGCTCCGCCCAGTTTTCACCTCCGACCTCTCACCCCTGGTGAGCCTCGCGGGAAACCCCAAGTCTGACGTCACCCGTGGGTTTTGGGGAAGTCGCTCTGTGATCCAGTTATGCAAATTAGGTCGAACCACGACCGTTCACATAACGTTTCGTGTGGCCTTTGCTGTTCAACGGAGAGGATCTCGGTTGAGGCGAAGGTGGCGCTGCTTGTTGAGGAGAAGAGATGACGGTTGGTGTTTGTTTGTTTTAAAATAAAAGATAGAAAAGAATAATGGTTATCTCAAAGATTTGCAGCCCAGCACACGAATAAACCCCTTTACACATCGGTGGGGATTCTGACCTGAAACACTTACTTATTGAAATAACTGATCTTCGGGGAACCTGAATGGTGCTTTGTGATTTCCAAAACCGCAACAATATATATGTATGTATATATATATATATATATATATATATATATATATATATATATATATATATATATATATATATATATATATATATATATATATATATATATATATATATCCATCCATCCATTAGGACCATACTCTGTGCAGAGCGTTGGTGCCGCCGAAGCAGTCTCCTTGGCTATTGGGAACAATCCTGGACGGGTCGCCACTCCGACACAGTATACCAGCATGCTGGCACTCATTTTGCCGACCTCGGAAGGATGACAGGCAGAGTCAACCCCACCTGGTGTTAATTCAACAGCTGAGCGGGATTTGAACTCAGGACCCTGGGATCCCAAGCCCACTACCTTAACCATTAAGCCAACACCAGGCATATATATATATATATATATATATATATATATATATATATATATATATATATATATATATATATATATATATATATATATATATATATATATATATATATATATATATATATATATATATATATATATATGACCACCAAATTATGCTGGTGTATATTCTGAAACACCATACGATACATTAATCTTGTTGAAAATAGAAAATTAGGAGAATAAAATGCTATGACGTCCAAGGATGAGGCCATTTGGCCTATCATAACATCGGTTTATGAACCAAAATTTATTCAATTATTTTGCTAATGCAAATTATTTCATTAATTTTTTTTTATTTTAGTAAATTATTTTCGAACTAGTAATGTCTCTACCCCAAATACCCAAAAACATCAGCTTCTCTTGCTTCCCACGGCAGTTAGCAGACCTCAATCAACGTTCTGTTTATTTCATGAATTTCTCCAGCTATAAATTGTCACCTTGGTGCTTTTCAAGCAAGATGAGGCATCGATGTTTACACTATCCCTTGGATGGAAGTTAAACTTGGTGGACTGTCTGCTGGCATTACTTGGTGTCGTACGCATGCAAAAACAAATTTGCAAAAGACTTTGCCCAAAAAAGTTCCACCAGCCTACCCCAGTGGAATGTGGGAATAATTGGAGCTGTTTGGGGATGTAGATGAGGAATTTAAAAAATTTCTACTTCCTGCTTTGTACTGGAATTTTTGTCTCCCACCCCTCCGACAATGTCAGAGATGGGGGATATTAAAATGAGCTCCGTCCGACCGACTGTCGATAAACCATCCATGTACTTTTGTGTCCGCAACATTTCAAAAACCGTTGAACATTTAGCTTTCATTTTGCAGATATCTATGCCTCATACCACCCAAAAGGTTGGGGAACTCGAGTATCAGCTCCTTCTTTTCCTGATCATAATATCTATGCCATTGATACCATTCAGAGTTTTGTGAGTGACATTTAATTTGTGTCCAAATGTTTTCATGCCAAGCTGAAATGCGATTACGTAAATGAGACATCTTCAGATGATCTTAATCATGAGAGCATGTCATCTACATGAGACATTTGATTAAAATCATCTCCAGTTTTTTGTTTTTTTTTGAACTATTTTTTAATTTATAGTTGCTCTTCATGAGGAATGACAAGTCTGTTTTAATCAAAGAAAATCTTGTGTTATACATTGCATGGCGATTTGTTGAGGAATTTTGTGGGTAACACTGTGGCCCCGTGATGAGGACATGAGAGAGGCATCCGAGGTTGTCGGTTCAATCTCACTCAAGGCTTACAGTGTTAAGGATTAGGATTGTAAGCATCTGGAAACCGAGCTCAGGAGAATTATCATGTCATTATTGGATTGTCAGTGAAAACATAGTTGGTTCAGCCAAGACCTTCAGGGAAGAGTTCATTTGCTTATCCCATTTGGTGTGTTACACAATGTTTGTAATCTTGCAAAATTGCCTTGTCATGTCAGTCCACACGATGTGGTTGACTCTAAATTCCTAAAGAGAAACTTGAAAAAGGCTGGTTCAATGGACCGATGAAAAGGCAGCACTGCCTAAAATCCCTGCAACTGGATTTTAAAAAAAATAATCATTGTATTCGAATCATGAAGATGAACATGTTCTTCAGCTTTCATCCAAAGATGTTCAATTTGCTTGTTGGCAACACATATATCAGATTCCTGAAGTTTCTGTCGTGTTCTTTAAATTAATTAACAAATATTTGTCAGAGTGTTTGTGCTTCTTATCACATTGAAAATATCTCGTCATCAGAATAGCGATTTTCCATTGCGAAACTAGTTCTCCCCTCGACAACACTTAACTAAATTGCATCATTGTTTGGCCTTCCCAGACTACACAGGTCAAAGCAAGTGCAATGAAGGGAATCTGGGTATATCAAAAGCCACTCCTGCAGGCAACGTATACATTTGGAAGCATTGGATACATTCGGACAACTTCCACAAAAACGGAAGTCCAAGCTCAGGTCAGGTCAGGTATGGGAACGTGTGCCATAGCAGCGCGTCACTGTGTCCACTTTCCGCGAGTACTCCAGGGACCTCCGCCTGGCGATCCCCCAGGTAGATGCTTCACCCGACCCATCTCCTTGAGATGTTCATTAACCGGCTGCAGCAATGAGGCACATGGTCAGCTCATTGGCCTCCGCCACTCACGAGGCTCCCTCACTGAGAGAATCTGGTGAGCAAGATCAGCATCAGAAAAATGAGCCACATGTCCATACAGCCGCAGCTGACGCTCATAAACTATGCAGGGAACAAATCTCATTTGAATCTCTCTCAACAACCGCTCATTGGACACAAAGTCCGGCAAGTGATCGCAAAGAATTCTCTGAAGAGACCTTGTTCCAAAGGAATTAAGTCTCTGTCTCACATCCCTGGTGAAATTCCAAGTCTCACGTCCATTGAACAAGATTGGAAGCACCAAGGACCTGAAGACTCGGACTTTTATCCTCCTACACAGGTACCGACAGTGCCACACCCCATGATCCAGTGAATCCATGACTCCCCAGGCCCGAACCAGACGTCTATTGAACTCTGGCTCACAGCCAGCAGAGACATGAACATCACTGCCAAGGTAAGTGAATCTCTCCGTGATCTCAGCATCCTCACCACAAAGAGGTACAGACAAGATAGCAGCATTCAACATGTCATTGAAAGCCTAGATCTTCGTTTTGACCTAGGAAACATGTAATCCCAGCGCCTCCGACTCCTCATTCAGCACCTCGAGAGCCCCCAAAAGGATATTGAGAGTCTTATCAAAAATGACTACATCATTGGCAAAATCAATGTTAGAGATTTGACATTCCCAAATGATGCACCGCGGCTTGATCTCTCCGACATCCTCCTCAGAATCCAGTCCATACAAGCACTGAAAAGTGTGGGGGCCAATACACACCCCTGAAAAAATCCAATAACAACTGGAAATAAGTTGGAGATGGTATCACCACATCTCACACCACTCTCAGTACCAGACTATATTTCAGACATCAGATTGAACAGTTTTGGGGGCACTCCACGAAGACCAAGAATCCTCCAGAGGGCATCCCAATTCACTGAATCGAATGCTTTGCAGAGATCAACATAGGCTGCAAGCAGCCCCTGCCAAAACTCTCGTCTGCGTTCGGTGAGGGCCAAAGAGCAAGGATATGGTCAATCATTAACCTCTTTGGTGTAAAGCCTGACTGCTCTGGACGCTGGTGCTCAAGCAGATGATGGCGAACCCGATCAAGAATTATCCGAGCAAGGACCTTGCCCGGCACTGAGAGCAGCATCACCCCAATGTAGTTGTTGCAGTCCTGGCAATCACCCTTCCCATTCCAGAGAGCGACAACAAGGCCCCTCTTCCAGTCAGTTGGGATGATGTCTGTGTTCCAGGCAGAGCAGGGAACTCCATGCAACGACATGAGTACAGCATTTCGACCAGCCTTGAATAGTTCAGCATGGATGCCAAAGATCCCTGGAGCTTTACCCAGTTCAGCCGGTTCACCGCAGCCTGTGTTTCCACAAACTAAGGTGGATCACAAGTGATTGGAGGGTCAGCAATAGGGAAAATAACACCCATGACATTCAACTCAACAGCTGGTGGATCAGCCTGGCACAGCCGCTCAAAGTAACCAGCCTTGTGGACCTTCACTTCGGACTCCTCTGTCAAGAGCCCACCACACTCCGCTCTAACTGCAGTAAACCGAGGGATGGGCTTAGAGAAACACAATGCACAAATTCTCCTGTAAGCAGGATGAGAATCACTTGAACAATGGTGATGCTCTACCCCCTCACACATTCCTCACACAAAGGCCTTGTCCACCCTCAGCGCACGTACAGTTTTATGCCTCAGCTCCCTGAACAGCTCAGCTCTGCCAATAAGCCTGCCCCTGTGACTCTGGTCGATGGTATCCAGTGTCCCTTGAGAGACAAAATTCTTCTTCACCCAATGGTCAGTTCGAAGACATCCACCGGCAACGTCAAGGACGGTGGTCTTTAAGCCACTCCACAACTCTTCAGGATTCCCCAAAGCACCAAGACCTCCCAAATGCTCACTCAGCCTGTTCGCAAACTCCTCAGCTATCTTCTCATCCCTGAGCTTGCCAACATGCAGCCTCGGCTGGGATGGTACCATTCTCCCAGATTTCAGCTGCAACTTCAGAGTTGCTGCAACAAGCCTGTGGTCAGTATTGAGGAACTGAGCACTCCGTTAGACCCTGAATTTCTGGATCATCCTCCAGTGACCGTCAACGAGCACATGATTAATCTCCTTTGCCACACCACCAGCATTGGAATACCAAGTCCAGCAATGAGCCTGTGGGCGCTGAAACAATGAACCAGCCACCCTAAGTCCATGACTTCTTGCAAGTCAAGGAACTTTGTGCTATTCTGGTTGACAGTTACAGATCCATGGGGAACAACACATGTCTCATAGCCATCCCGATCAGTTATAGTCGATGCATTAAAATCCCCCAAGAGAGAGTAGCTTGCCTGGGGCACTGATCAACCACAGACTCTAGCATGGCATAGAATGCGTCGTTCATGGTGAGATCACTTGCCTCAGTCGGAGCATATGGAGACCAGGGAAATGACATCCAAGGAGTGATGAATCCTTTGTCTCACAATATGGTCATTGACCTGTGTTCCCTCAATTATCATTGGAGTCAGCTTATTGGACACAGCAACAGCAGCTCATTGGGCATGGCCACTATCAGAGCAACCAAACCAATAGTAGGTGTAACCACCCGCCATGATCTCACCACTATCCGGTATCCGAAACTCAGAGAGTGCTGCAATACTGATGTTCAAATGCTTAAGCGCAGATGATAACTGAGACAGCTGATCATCTTCTTTTTGGGACAGGACATTCCAGGCACCCACCCAAAGGGACCGCCTTCAGGTTAACAAAAGGACACTGCCGTCTGGTGGACGACACTTCAGCACCACCCTGACATACACTAACGCAATCCAACCCAGGAAGGTTACCCCATGTTTTTCCTCCTATCATCAAAGAGTTGGGGTCCCAAAGGCTTTGCCCCTATCCCACTATCCAGTGAGCTGTCCTGTGAAGGGCAGCTAAAATATTTTTTACTACTTTTAGAACCATTAATTTTGCTTCATATGTTCCGTATTATCGGTCAATGGGATGTCTAGCTGTTCACATCAATTAATTGACATTTGGAATGATTTTATAAGCTGTTCAAATCCTGAGCCAGTTATAAGCTGTCACCCCAGTGCTTCACAGGCAGGGTGATTCATTAATGTGATTGCCATTCCTCGGTGGGAGGTTAAACGTGTTACCTGTCTACCGGCACTAGTCACCCCATGCACAAGAAGCAAAACTTGGGGTTAAGCAATTGGTTCACTTCCGTCTGCCTGTCTGTCCGGCCATCTGTGTTGATTTATGATCGAGGAACAACCTTATTTAAATTGATTGTTATATTTTGAACACTAATTAGAACAGGAATTAGGAAACAAACTTGCAGTTTAGCAGTGCGATGTCTCTGAGTTTGTCCCAATCACGATTTCACAGAGGAGTGAGATCGGTTTTTTTTTTCACTCTGCTTGCCTGTATGGCAGTCAAACAAAATTGAAAATCATTCAAAGCAGGAAACTTACTGTTTTTAACGACGTCATAAAGGACACAAACAACAGGCACAAATAACTAAAAAAACGTGTTTAATAAGGTGGTGTAAAAGACGCTGCATCAACGGCAGTAAACTTCTGGAATTTTTTTTTCTGTGACCTTCAAACTCTTTTTATATTTCAATTCAATTATATACTTGAACACTAAAGAACACAAATCGCCTTGTTGGCACTTTTAAAACTTTTCCATTGAGCAGCACTTGGATAAAATATTACAGCATTTTACATCATCACAACCAAACAAACTTTCCACTCGTAGACCCCGCCCATGTTCTAGTTTCTCAAGACAACATGGGGCAATGTGTTCTATGAACACTCGAGTCATCTATTTGATGGATGCATAATAGCCAAATTACAAATTCCTATCCTAACTACTGCTGGGAGAGGGATGGCAAACTACCCAGCATTACTCCAGGCCAATAAACTGTTTCGGCAGAGTATGGTATATCAGGATAGGTAAGTTCATCTGTAAAACAGAAACATGTCACACACACTATCTGACAGGGAAGGGGTTAAACATACCAGCCACAATATACAATATATTTGACTAAAAGCATCCACTCTTCCTCCTCATTATGTGCAGTTCCATTCTCTGTTCAACATCATCATTATCATTTTTTTCTCAACTCCTTCCAAACCCTGTATCTTTTTGGGCCCACTTCAAGTCAGCCAAGCCTTGCACTGTGCATAGGCCATGTGTTCAGTCTTGTGGTCTGTGGGCGCTGCAATTCTGCCAATTTCCTCCACATTCTTTCTCCATGCACCGAATGCAGTTGCTGAGGTAATGGCATGGGGTGCCGGTCTGAGGAAAACATCAACCACATCATTTGTGTTACTTTTGACTTTCTTCAGTAAAATAAATAAAATGATGAGAAAAATAAACATTGTGTTCTGACAAGACGTTTTTGTTTTACCAAGTCTTGGAGGTGAATTCATGTAAGTGCATGTGTATGTCACAATCGACCAAATTTAGATCAGCAGCAAGTAAACAAGATGTAAAATGAAAAAGCACAAACAAATGGAGAATTCATTTCTACATATTTAAGATAAGCAAGGGAATTCTAACTATGCAAGTAGATATAATTGGTAAGAAAGTATCCAATATATATATATATATATATATATATATATATATATATATATATATATATATATATATATATATATATAAAAACTCTCATCTTGTATACATGTATGTATGTATGTATGTATGTTCCCGAAATACAGCCAAAACGGTGCACGATAGCGCAAAAAATTTCGGCCCACCTTACTCACCATTCTCCTGCGGTGTGCAGTATCAAGTTTCATTAAAATCAGGCAACGAAAAATATTATTAAAAAAATCAATCCCCGATTCAGTCAAGTACTCTTCGGGAGTATTTTGATCAATGCAAACAACCTCAGCAGTATAGTTCGCTGGAGCTATCTTTTATTATTTTTTTCTTGAAATGATTTTTTTCATCAACCGCTGTCACAAGGGGAACCCAACGGGTTCACGGGTCGTCTAGTAATCGATAAAGCTCTCTGTCTGACTCATTAACTGACTGACTGATATTAATGCTCAGTACCTTCCAGGTGACAAAGCTGAAATTTTGTGTGCCGACGGACATCGAAGCCAATACACCGGGAAAAAAATCACAGAACTGTCGGAAAGCATCCATAAATGAAAATATACATAAATGAAAGTAAATAAATGAAAAAATAATGCATGTGAGCAACCCAAGACAATGGGAAACCCCGATTCATTATTTCTTACAATGTGTAAGCGTACCCTGCTAGTGTACAGACAGTCCTCAACTTAACATGAGGGTTCCATTCCTGGGACCTTTACGTAAATCTATTTTTACGCAAGTCGAATTTCATCGAGTAAAATATGAAGAAAAAGACAGATTAAGTCATTAGTTGAACTTTAACACGTCCGGTATTAACATTGTCGGGAAATAGGAACGCCGAAAGGCAGAGGGAGGCCATTGATGGGCCTACTCTCCAGAAATTGACATGTGCAGAACTTCTGAAGAATAAGAAGAAGAAAAAGAAGAAGAAGAAGAAGAAGAAGGAGAATAAGAAGAATAAAAAGAGGAAGAAGAAGAGAGATTTGAAGCTTTGCAGCTTGAGAGGGTTATGGACTGTGTTTGAGGCTCAATCATTTGAATTCATACTATTCACACAAACGCAAATCTCATCTCGTCCTCTCCTCTCGTCCTTCCCATTTTTTGGAATCCTTCCCTCTGGCATTCCTTTTGCTTTACTTTTCTCGCTCTCGTTCCATCTTTCACTCTCCTTCGTGCTTTTCCGATTAATTTCTCGCCACACCATTCGCCTTCGTCATTTATTCCTTCCTGCAATTTCTGTCTCCATCCTTTTGCTCTCTTTCTTATTTATTTGCCCTCCACCCTTTCACACCTTCAATTTCACGTTCCCATGTCAGATGGCTCTGTCTCTGTGGACGCATTCAATACAAACCATGAATGACGTCACTGCTTCACAGTGAAGCTTCACAATGACGTCACTGCTTTACAAAAAAATGTAAAGACGTACATATTTGATGAATCTCAAATAATTTATTTTAATGGGAGGTTTCGTAAAGTCGAGTTTACATCAGTCCATTTGACAAAACCCGAGGACTGCCTGTATGTATGTATGTATGTATGTATGTATTTATGTATGTATGTATGTATGTATGTATGTATGTATTTATGTATGTATAAACTTCCGGTCAAAAGTTTTAGAACACCCCCATTTTCCAGTTTTTACTGAAATTTAAGCAGTTCAAGTCCAGTGAATAACCTGAAATGGTACAAAGTTAAGCGGTAAACTGCCAGAGGTTAAAAAAAAAAGTTGAGGTTTCCAAAAACTGAAAAATAATGTAAATTTCAGAGTTGTTAAAAAAAAGGCTCTTTTCAGGGAACAAGTAATGGGTTAGCAACTGCAGCTGTTCTGCAGCAATGGAAGTAAATTAAGCCTTCAAAGTTGATGCAAACAATTCCTACAGATGTCCCAACTTTTTTTGATTAGTTACAAACCCTCTGTCTGTATAAAAGCAGTGTTGGAACAGACTGTGTTGCTACACCCTCTGAAGCATTATTTGGACAATATTACACTGCAGGAAGTAGTATATTGCTATCATAATGGTGAGAAAAAGACAATTAACAAAGGAAGACAGCCAGACCATTATAACCCTTAAAAGTGTCAGTCTTTCCTTTTGAGAAATTGCAAAGGAAGCCAAGGTGTCAGTGAATACAGTTTCCTACACCATCAAAAGGCACTTGGAAGCTGGAGGAAACTCTGATAGGAAGAGGTCTGGCAGACACAAAGCCACAACACAATCAGAAGCCAAGTTTCTGAGAGTCAACAGCTTGCGTGATAGGTGGCTCACAGGACAGCAGCTTCAAGCACAGCTTAACACTGGTCGAAGTAAGGAAGTCTCAGTTTCAACTGTGAAGAGAAGACTTCGAGCTGCAAGTTTGACAGGTCGAGTGGCAGTAAGAAAGCCATTGCAAAGATGGCATAATAAGAAAAGAGGCTTGCCTGGGCCGTGAAGCACCGCCAGTGGACTACTGAAAGCTGGAAGAAGGTCTTATGGACCGATGAATCAAAATTTGAAATCTTTGGTTCATCACGCAGGGTTTTTGTACGCCGTTGAGTAGGCGAAAGGATGGTTCCTCAGTGTGTGACACTAACTGTCAAACATGGAGGAGGAAGCGTGATGATCTGGGGCTCTTTTTCTGGATCCAGAGTCGGCAACTTGCACAGAGTGACTGGCACCTTGAACCAAAAGGGTGACCACAGCATTTTGCAGCGCCATGCAATACCCTCTGGTCGATACCTAGTTGGTCAGGGGTTCATCCTACAACAAGATAACGACCCAAAACATACCTCCAGGCTATGTCAGAACGACCTGAGAAGAAAAGAACAAGACGGTAGGTTTCAAATCATGGAATGGCCAGCACAGTCTCCAGACTTAAACCCCATCGAGCTGGTTTGGGATGAACTCGACAGAAGGGTGAAAGCAAAGCAACCTGCAAGGGCAAAACATTTGTGGGAACTTCTGCAACAGTGTTGGGAAGAACTTTCCGAACAATATTTAATTTCCATTGTGGAAAGAATGCCATGAGTATGTTCGGCTGTTATATCTGCCAAAGGTGACTACTTTGATGAGTCAAAAATTTAGATTAAATTTTGTTCAACAAAACAATTCCATGATTTCTTTTTTTTTATCTGCAATTGTCTATTTGTTCTATGCTTTAATTTCAGAGTAGATTGAAACATTAAACTGCGTAAATTTCAGTAAAAACTAGAAAAATGGGGGTGTTCTAAAACTTAGGATCAGTAGTGTATGTATGTATATATGTATGATAAAGAAAGACCCACCCACATCTCTCACATGTGAATGGAGGGAATAACCAATCAGCTCTCACCTAATCAATTAAACCAAGGGGGCTCGGATTATATCAATTAAGCAACTCCTCCCATACTCTTCCAGCCAAAGAAGTTGCATGAAGCAACCAAGAAAGGCTACCAAGATAAGCCCTTTGCTGTTTCAAACCCTTCCCAGAGTTCCTCCACAGCTATAAAGACAATCACAATAGTACACACAAGAGAATCGAATGCCACACACCCCCTCAGCTGCCGGACCAATTTCATCGCTTATTTGCAAATCATCAACGACAGCACAGACAGCAATGCAAACCAATGATGCTCACAAGCATGTACCAAATGCAAATGTCAAAAGCAGTCACTATATAAATATTATAGAAAGACCCACCCACATCTCTCACCCGTGAATGGAGGGAATAACCAATCGTATTTGCGAATGTCTTTGCTATCATGAGTATTTGATTCATCGACCCTTTAAAATGTCCTACATAGATATATTTATTGAAGATAGTTGCATGCAAACACACATCCTTGCATTTCATGCAGTTGTGCATACAGACCCTTTCATGTGAGGTACCTTCTGTCTGTTGCAATTTTCTCTGATTTTCCCACTGTATCCTCAGTAACTCCATTGTCTCCTGAAAGAAGGCTGCAATTGGTGGTAATTATTTGCTTTTCAATTTTCTGCAGTAATTTGTCGCTTTTGCTTTGTAAAAGGCACTCTTTTCACCAAATGCCCTCGGCTCGACTCTGCTTTTATGCTGGAGCAAGGGAGACACAATCAGTAATAAAGTGAATATTCTTCCAAGACTGCACACAATAGCACAGAGTAAGAGAATCGAGTGCAAAAAAATGACAATGGTTATACATATGTAAAAATGACAATGGTTATACATATGTAAAAATGACAATGGTTATACATATGTAAAAATGACAATGGTTATACATATGTAAAAATGACAATGGTTATACATATGTAAAAATGACATAATTACCTGTTTTCCAACCCCCATCTGCATTGGAGGGTAAATGCGGCTCAACGCAAAGAGAAACAAACACCATTTACTATTGCTGTGTTCGTCAAGAGGCTGTAGAAAAATATTGGGGAGAGAAAGTTAGTTTAATGGCTACGTTCATCCTCAAACCACTACTCTTCAAGGAAATGTTTATTTTCGCTGACCAATGCATCTTCAGTCCTCTGAGCTACTTATTGACCCTTGCACTCTGGTATGTGTCACCGTTCGTGGTAGCCTCCCTGTGTCCATTCACACGTTCAAACCATTTAGTCCAGTGGAAATGTGAAAAAGCATGTTGTGGCGTCATTATGAAGTTTGTTTTGGTTGATTCATCGTCTCTGAGCTATCCTGAATCAGAATCAGCCGGGTGCCGGACTCGCACCCTTGAGGAATTTTTTTTGGAGGCCAAAAACAAAATGGCCGGCACCGACTTTCGATAAATTCTGTTTTGGGCTCTATCTTAATTTCTAATGCACTTACAAACACAATTTTGGTGTCTACCACTATGTTTTCATGGTCAAGGAATCCGATGATGATAAAATTGAAGATGTATATAGATAAGACTTGTCTCATATTTTCAAGATGGCCACCATTTTAATATGAAAAATGGCTATTTTGCAGTTCCACTGATCACTTCGAGTAAGACATTTAATTTGATGAACCGTCAAATATTAATACTACGGACAATAATATTCAATGACAGCTGATGTAACTTACTTGCAATGATCAATGAATTCATGATTATATTGGAATACGATTTTTACACAAATATATCCGGATACATGTGGATAGTTGACTGTGACTTTGAGTTATGTCTTAAAGTAAGTATGTACATTGTACATGAATATGATTTTGAAATTACCTTTTATTTTTAGGCAAACAAATATTAACTTTGTTTAGGATGCAATGTTCTGCATTATGTTCAATCTTCGTCATCGTCGTCGTGATTAGCAGCTACTGCCCTTGTCTGTTCTTTACAACAGTCTGACCCAGCATTACAACTGCAAAACATCGAACATGACATCTGTGCTGCTACACAACCACACCTCCTGGTGGAACATGGCCGGCTGGTGGAGCATCCACACTTGATCAGCTGCAGAATGGTGACTGGTGCAGCAGACACATCAGGTGGAAGTGTGGTTGGACATAACGTCGCACCGTCCTCACCTTCTTGCCATCCGTACTTGACGGGATCCAAGTTCGGAGGGTCTGACTGAGTGGCCGATTTCCATATACTGACTTGATGATGAGCGTGATGTACATGTTGAACAAAGGCATCATGCGATGGGGCAACGACTTCAATTTCGGAGCAGAGGTAATCTTGGAGTTGGCCATCTTAGACTTCCACAACTGATACCAGTGTGTGGACATATCACCTTCGACTTTGGAACCATAACAGGTAGCAATGAAGGTAGTTGCCTCAGATATAATCTTTTCCTCGTCTGCTTCCAGCTGACCAAGTAAGGTGGGATGATGTCCGCCCATTAGTACCTTCAGCGCTGTGGCCTTTCCAATGCCAAACAAATATGACACAGTATCACATCCGGTCAGAGCATGTACAGCAGGCAGATATTTGGCGATGCTTTTGTGTTTCAGTGCTGTTTAGCGAATGTCTACGTTCGCCCTCCCAGCACACGGAATCTCCATGCTGACATCCACAGTCATCTTTTCCTCAATGTAGAAATGAATCAACAGGACAAAGACATCTGTATCGTCGCAGACCACTTTGATGTGTGAGTCACCACTGACAACTGACACAATTCTAACTGTTATGGATGATGATGACATCTGCTTCTTCATGGTGTGTTTTCAGATCCTGTCTCTGGAGAGTGGAATTGTTTCATACTTGGAATGGTGTAGGATCTTTTCCGGTGATCACCAGTTTGGTCTGGTTGTCCACAATGTGGGTCATCAGATACTGACAGATCAAATCGATCAGTTGTACTTTGCTGTAGACTACATTTAGGACCACTTTTTGTGCCGGAAGTGTTGTGTGTAAGTTGAGTTGATGTTTTCGACTTGAATCATGACCTGCGCGACTGGATCTCGTCATTTGTTTCATGCTGATTTTGATGTACATGTCGAAAGTCAGGTATACGTCACAACACTCCAGGTGGTATTTGATGGTTCCCATGAAGTTGATCACATAATCCTCAACTGTACCATTTGAATGGCGCATCCATCGATGATGACAGCATCTGGAACACCTTGGATTCGACTTGATTGCTCAACTTGGAGTTTCATCTTCAGGATTGCTTTTGACTGAGCCCGCATCGCACCGCTCTCATCAAACAAGGAGGCTGGGACAAGGGACAGTTCGTAAGAGAGGACATCCTTGATATCAATATCCCTATATTGTTGGAGATATATGACTCGGGTGTAGATCAATTCGGCATCATATACTGGCCTTCCATCCAGCTTGATGCACCTTTTGGTCGAAATAATCAGGGTCACTTTCTTGGTTAGTGTCTTGTTGAAGCTTGTTGGCCATCCACATTCAAATTCCGCCATTTGTTGTCGTCCAATCTTTTGAGAATCATCAACGTTTAACTTGTCTGTAAAATGAAACATTGTAGTAGACACCAAAATTGTGTGTGTAAGTGCATTAGAAGTAAAGATAGAGCCCAAAACAGAATTTATCGAAAGTTGGAGGTGGCCATTTTGTTTTTCGCCTGTAAAAAAATTCCTCAAGGGTGCGAGTCTGACACCCGGGTGATTCTGATTCAGGATAGCTCAGAGATGATGAATCAACCCAAAAACTTCATAATGACGCTAAAACACGCTTTGCCCTGAAATAGCTGTTTGGCATCGAGACAAATTGCAGTCCTTTTTCTTGAACCTTGCTTCTTGCTTTCGCCATTTTATATCCCATGAATGATAATTAAAGTCAAGGACACAACAAGGATGGGTCTTTCTGATACAACTCTTTCAGTGGTTGGTACACTAGACTATCATGTGCTTTATGAATCCATTGCCTCAATCGAAATGGTGAGGGGTGAGTGTGATGGTGAGTGTGACCACACCTGCAATCTCCTGCATGGGGAGGTCACCAGATCCTGGTGCTCAGAGCAGTTGGCTTTATATGTCACTTGCCATTGACCTTTCTGATTTCACTGAAGGTGTGACCAGTTGCTAATGTGCAGGCTGTTCCCGATGTGCCTTCATGATTACTGTAGCATGGGAAGGAAATACTTCAGCAGTGCTTAGATGCATGATATGCTTCAGACCCATCAGGATTAGTTATAAATGAGAAAAGAAAGAATATACTGGAAAGTTGGTCAATACATCTGTAGCCCAGAGAAAAAAAAAAGGTCAATCAAACAACGAGATTAATGGAACTCTTTTTTTTTGATTGAGCTTCTGTGAAATATTTATGAAATGTCTTTACATGGTTTCCATAATCACTCAGCAGGTTCCTTCTTAACATTGTTTTTAACCTTTCAACTGAGCAATAACTTCTATGCTGGGCCACAGACTTGGTGAACAGCCATGGTACTAGTGGGGGAATAGCAAAGGTGGATGTGTACCTGTGTGTCTCTGCTTCCGCTGGCGCCACATGCTAATCCAACATCACCTAAAGCGCATAGCTCGTCAGCTTACAGCTTCGATATCACATGGCTGCAGTAAACCGCAAATTACAGCAATTTTACAATAAAACATCTGCCCTAAGCTCCCCAGATGCCTGGCCTGCACAAAGCTACTGTATTTTCCCCTGATAAATGATATGGGCTTGCTGGAATGCACTGATGAAATTTTTTTTGACTTTTTGAGGTTTCCTGAGGACATTTAATCACAATATTCATTGAATGTTTTCTGATTAAAAAATTTTGAATGCTGGTTGATTTGGATAGTTTTGAACGTTAGTTGATTTCAACCACAAATACAAGTGCTTTTGATTTTTTTTTAACCTTTCCGAAAGTTGTTCGTTAACGAGCTCAATTTACAAGCGATGATCAGCGACATCCTGCTTGCCAAGTTTGCTGCCTGTGGCATACAAGGCCACCTTCACACCTGGATTTCTGACAGCCTCCACTCACGCAATCAACATGCAGCCATCAATGGAACCCTCAACTGCCCTTTCCCACTGCGGGCTGGAGCTCCGCAAGGCATTGTTTTGTGCCCAGTCTTGTTCCTCATCCATATAAATGACTTCTCTGATGTTCTGGAAAACCCTCTCTTCCTTTTTTGCATATGATTCCACATTGTGTCCCACAGTATCCTCATCCCACTTGCAGACAGACAGTAGTTGTGTCACTCTCTGAGGATATGGAATCGATTAGACGCTTGTCTAACAAATGCAACATGTCTTTCAATCTTGGAAAATTTCAGTCTCATAGTGTCACTCGAGAAGGATCATCAAACAAACCCGCCTATCTATTTCAGTGGACAGTCAATGGGAGAACTTCAGTATCTTGAGCTTCTACGTCTCCCTAACCAGTGACCTCTCCTGGGCTGACCATATTCCAAAACTGTCCTCCATGTCCACAGCCAGTCATAGACTGGACCTCTGTCATTCCAATTAGAATTCCTTCAAACCACATGACTGCATTTTATTACATCCTCTCTCTCTCTCTCTCTCTCTCTCTCTCTCTCTCTCTCTCTCTCTCTCTCTCTCTCTCTCTCTCTCTCTCTCTCTCTCTCTCTCTCTCTCTCTCTCTCTCTCTCTCTCTCTCTCTCTCTCTCTCTCTCTGAACCTGAAGCACGAGGCCTGTTGCTGTCACACCATAGAGAAGCCGTTGTCTTTCTCATTTTTGTGCCATGTCTCCTCCAATCGAGATCCCTCTGCTCTCCCAGTCCTCTGACCCTCTCCAGCTCCTCCAGCAGGAATGCATTCTTCCAATAATCTCCTGATTAAACTCATCGGGCAGAACACCTGAATACGAAATAGCTGTTGCCATCAGGGCAAATAGGATGTTACGAGGCATACAAGCTCAGTCACCCACAAAGAAAAGGTCACATCTACATGATCGACAACAATGCCAGAGAAGCATTTTGCTCAAACCGATGTAGAACTTTAATGGTTATGGTTAAATTGATGGTTTTGTGCTTTTTCATGCATGTAATGTATGAAGAATGCTGAACTAGCATGACTAATTAAGTAATGCACTTTGCTTTCAAGAAAATCCAGGCAGTTTTTGTCTGGACACCACTAAAATATAAATTACAAATGGACAAAAATAAACACTGAAGCAGGGTGGAGGGGATAAGGGAGGTCACCACTGGACCTGCAGCCTTACTAATTTTATTTGTCAAAACTTGAGAGCTATGTTATTACCTCCACCACTAAAAGTGAAGTATATGTTTGCACCCCTCTCTGTCTCTTTGTTTGTCTGTCTGTCTGTGTGCAGGATATCTCAAAAGCCTGTTGACGGATTCGGATGAAACGTGGTGGACATGTTGAGTGTGTGACAAGGAAGAGTTGATTCAATTTTGGTGAAGATCTGGATCCGGATCTGATAATTTTCAAAGTGATTCTTCACCATTGAGAAATAGGGCAAAACCGATATATAACACGATATCTCAAAAGGTTGTGAATGGATTCGGATGAAACTTGGTGGACAGGTTGGGTGTGTGACAAGGAAGAACTGATTCGATTTTGGTGAAGATCCGGATCCGAATCCGGATCCGACTGCTGTAATCTTTTAAGTGATTCTTCATTCCTTGAGAGATTGGGCTAAAAATGATATTTAGCACGATATCTCTAAAAGTTGTGGACGATTCAGACGAAACTTGGTGGACAGGTTGATTGTGTCGCAAGGACAAATTGATTCGATTTTGGTGAAGATCCGAATCTGGATCTGAATACGAGGATTATTTAATTCTTAAAGTGATTTTTCACCATTGAGAGATCGGGCCAAAAACGATATATAGCATATTTCAAAAATGTATTGGGCCTGATATGTTCTCGTGGATCAGGCACTACGTGGTAGAGGTATGCGCTCTACCAAGTGTCCTAGTTTATGCTGTGTTTCCTCCACTTTTCTCTTTTGTTGTTAAGTGTTCCCACGCTTGTTGTATACAACTGTAGACCCACTGCCCCCACTGTTTTTACCTTCTGTCACCTCATTCTTCTATGAGCCTTGATTTTTCATTCAACATAAAAAGGCTTTTTCACTCGATGATAAAAAGTCGGAACTTTCTTCAAATTCTTGGTTTACGAGTTCAGTGGATATTATGGGGATGATCAGTAAATCTGGAGGCTGACAATAAAAAGTTGGAAATGAAACGATTTTTTCCATACTTTCTACCTTACTGTACAAGCTTTTTTTTTTGAACACAGAGTCAAGACTCATGAAGGAGCTAGAACACAGAATGGATCTCATCAGGATGCAATGGAACAAAAGGAACAGTAGAGAGAGAAGAGGGGAAACGCCAACAGCAGGGCTGAGGAATAAAATAGACGGAGGCAGACAAACAAGAGATGGGGGTAAGGATGAGGGGAAGAGGAGAGTCTCGGGGGTGGATATGATGGATGTAGAAGCAAGCTCTCAAGAAGAAAAGCTGGAAATTTTGGGGGGCTTGGGGGAGGGGATTAACGGGGTATAAAAAAAATCATGAATGTGCATGGGGATAATCTGAGATGGTGATGAACAGCAGTCTTGAAGACCTGGAAGGAATAATGAGATTGAAGAGAGTGTGGGAGTTTGTTTCAGAGGTGGAAAAAAAAAGAGGAACAAGCTGTAGACATTGTTTCATAGAACCATTATAGTATTATACCAAACCAGAAGCAAAAATTAGGAATAGTCTACGAGTTTTAGGACTTTGAAGATAAATTGATTTGACTAATTAACTAAGTCAATTGGTGACAATTTTGAAATTTTATTGTGGGACGTATTGCAGCGTCTCCCCAAGTATCATCCCTCCAAGTTTCAAGTCATTCTGACCACAGGTTGCAGAATAATGATCGAGAGATTGATTGTAGACAGACGGACGGATCGACGGACATGGACCTCCATTTTATAAGTCACTTCCTTCGGAACTGACTAATAAATGAGTGTAGGTGAGCAGTGATCCTGGATTTAGGTAGTTTCACCAGAATTTAGTCCATGGTGGACCTGGTGAGCCCTGCAGAAACCTGCAAGTGGAGAGCAAGGCATGGAAAGAGCAGAGGGTGCAAGACCAGAAAGGAGGTGGTAAAAGACAGAGATCACCGACCTATCTGTGATAGTGAAGTGATAGGCCCAAAGACTCAGTTTCAGTGCGGGAGATTCCAATGATCGTGACAGCCTTGGTTTCCACAGCCTCAAGCTGAGCAAGGTGTGAGGCATGGGAGCCAGCCCAGAGGGGACAGCAGCACTTCATCAAGCTGCGGATGAACACCTGGTCAGGTGTGCCAAAGACTTTGTACGACGGATGATTCCCAGTAGACGGCTGGATTTGATGACTTTTAAATTTGAATCAATTAAAATATTTTAATCATCAGTTTCTGCGTTTATTAATCTTTCACCTTAACAATCACCGTCAGGCTCAGTTATTATGTTTTAAACCGTCGATGTTATCGACTACGGACGTCACGTGTAACGGTAGATATTGATTCTCCGTGACATATCGTAATTTCATTCAAAGGCATGATATACATACATACGCATTGCTGTTATATTATAGTCAAGCTTGTTATGACATAATGAAAATTTTGTCACAATGGACGTTAATTTTTAGATCCTCGTGGAGGATCTATCACTAAGTCTTACTCACGTTGTTGTTCTTCATCTTCTTCTTGTGGACTTTTTTTGTTTCACAGCCAACAGTTTTCATCGAAACTTCCTGAAACTTGGCACATATCTGTAAAAATACCCTGCGCAGACAGTAACCATCTCCGATTTTGAAAATTCCTCCGAGAAAAAAAAGTTATGACGTCAAAATATCTCCGCTAATGGCAATCGCCTAAAAAATTATCTCCGAAACTAGGCAAGCTTTTTGAATTCTGTTCGCGGGAATCGAACAAGGCATTAGCAGAGATGAATTAGCGAACATACGATGCGTCACTATGACGTCATATCAATTTTTATGACGTCATTCCTATTTTTTGACATTTTTTTGTTTCACAACCCAGAGTTTTCATCGGATCTTCGTGAAACTTGCCATGTATATGCAGAAAGTCTACGCGCAGGCAGTAACCATCTCCAATTTTGGAAATTCTTCCGAGAAAAAAAGTTGACGTCATAATATCGCCGCTAATGGAAATCGCCTATACCATTATCTCCGAAACTGGGCAAGCTGTTTGAATTTTGTTTGCGGGAATCAAGCCGGGCATTAGCACAGATAATTTATCGCAAACCTGATACATCACAGTGACGTCATATTCGTTTTTTATGACGTCCTCATTAAGAGGACGAGAATCTTAGCTCATTTGAGCTTGTTTTTATTAAAACACGACAAGGGCAGTCATACTTCAAGCTCGACAGAGCAGCAAATCAAAATACTGATTGATATATTGCATGAGTTGCAAATTTTAATGGACAAAGAATACAATTGTTTAACTACGATTTAAATGTAGATTGTTGCGGAATTTTTTTATTTATTTATCGAAATCAATGACCACGATCATCATTTTTATTTCAAGGTTATCTCTGTGAAAGAAGACCTGGATTTTTTTATTTTTTTTGTCATGACGGCGTGCGCATAAGTACGTGATTACATCATTTCGTCACGTCCAATTTATCGACGCGTTCCGCACATTGACGACGTCACCGCACACGTGACTTTTTTCGCTTCACCGGCAATGACGGAAAAGAAAGCAAACGTCGATCTGGGTCTGGGTCTGTTGGAAGAAGATGATGAGTTTGATGAATTTCCAGCAGAAGGTAAAGTAAAGGTCGATTGTCGGTGATTATACCTTGTATTGTTCGTTAATGTGAAAAAAATTGAATCTGAGTCGTCACGCCGTTGTACAAGTCGAGTAAAGGCTTAGGCCTAAGGTGATAGGCCGAAGCGGGCGGTGATTAATGGTTGTTTTTGTGACTGGATTGCTGAAGTACATCGGCACAAGGATGTTGCTTGCGATTTGTGACGTTTCTCAGGCTGGTTGTTCATGCCAGACCTGTTATGATCACGGGAAGAGTACGCAACTCGGTGCGTGTGCGCGTGCGCGTGCGTGTGCGCGTGCGCGTGTGTCGTGTCTGTGGGTATCTGCAAGGTTGGGTTTCGAGGGGTTGTTCTCGTTCGCCCATCCCATGCCTTCCCATCCCATGCCTTCCCATCCCATGCCTTCCCATCCCATGCCTTCCCATCCCATGCCTTCCCATCCCATGCCTTCCCATCCCATGCCTTCCCATCCCATGCCTTCCCATCCCATGCCTTCCCATCCCATGCCTTCCCATCCCATGCCTTCCCATCCCATGCCTTCCCATCCCATGCCTTCCCATCCCATGCCTTCCCATCCCATGCCTTCCCATCCCATGCCTTCCCATCCCATGCCTTCCCATCCCATGCCTTCCCATCCCATGCCTTCCCATCCCATGCCTTCCCATCCCATGCCTTCCCATCCCATGCCTTCCCATCCCATGCCTTCCCATCCCATGCCTTCCCATCCCATCCCTTCCCATCCCATCCCCTGCCTTGCCATCCCATGCCTTGCCTTGCCATCCCATGCCTTGCCTTCCCATCCCATGCCTTGCCTTCCCATCCCATGCCTTGCCTTCCCATCCCATGCCTTGCCTTCCCATCCCATGCCTTGCCTTCCCATCCCATGCCTTGCCTTCCCATCCCATGCCTTGCCTTCCCATCCCATGCCTTGCCTTCCCATCCCATGCCTTGCCTTCCCATCCCATGCCTTGCCTTCCCATCCCATGCCTTGCCTTCCCATCCCATGCCTTGCCTTCCCATCCCATGCCTTGCCTTCCCATCCCATGCCTTGCCTTCCCATCCCATGCCTTGCCTTCCCATCCCATGCCTTGCCTTCCCATCCCATGCCTTGCCTTCCCATCCCATGCCTTGCCTTCCCATCCCATGCCTTGCCTTCCCATCCCATGCCTTGCCTTCCCATCCCATGCCTTGCCTTCCCATCCCATGCCTTGCCTTGCCTTCCCATCCCATGCCTTGCCTTGCCTTCCCATCCCATGCCTTGCCTTGCCTTCCCATCCCATGCCTTGCCTTGCCTTCCCATCCCATGCCTTGCCTTGCCTTCCCATCCCATGCCTTGCCTTGCCTTCCCATCCCATGCCTTGCCTTGCCTTCCCATCCCATGCCTTGCCTTCCCATCCCATGCCTTGCCTTCCCATCCCATGCCTTGCCTTCCCATCCCATGCCTTGCCTTCCCATCCCATGCCTTGCCTTCCCATCCCATGCCTTGCCTTCCCATCCCATGCCTTGCCTTGCCTTCCCATCCCATGCCTTGCCTTGCCTTCCCATCCCATGCCTTGCCTTGCCTTCCCATCCCATGCCTTGCCTTGCCTTCCCATCCCATGCCTTGCCTTGCCTTCCCATCCCATGCCTTGCCTTGCCTTCCCATCCCATGCCTTGCCTTGCCTTCCCATCCCATGCCTTGCCTTGCCTTCCCATCCCATGCCTTGCCTTGCCTTCCCATCCCATGCCTTGCCTTGCCTTCCCATCCCATGCCTTGCCTTGCCTTCCTTCCCATCCCATGCCTTGCCTTCCCATCCCATGCCTTGCCTTCCCATCCCATGCCTTGCCTTCCCATCCCATGCCTTGCCTTCCCATCCCATGCCTTGCCTTCCCATCCCATGCCTTGCCTTCCCATCCCATGCCTTGCCTTCCCATCCCATGCCTTGCCTTCCCATCCCATGCCTTGCCTTCCCATCCCATGCCTTGCCTTCCCATCCCATGCCTTGCCTTCCCATCCCATGCCTTGCCTTCCCATCCCATGCCTTGCCTTCCCATCCCATGCCTTGCCTTCCCATCCCATGCCTTGCCTTCCCATCCCATGCCTTGCCTTCCCATCCCATGCCTTGCCTTCCCATCCCATGCCTTGCCTTCCCATCCCATGCCTTGCCTTCCCATCCCATGCCTTGCCTTCCCATCCCATGCCTTGCCTTCCCATCCCATGCCTTGCCTTCCCATCCCATGCCTTGCCTTCCCATCCCATGCCTTGCCTTCCCATCCCATGCCTTGCCTTCCCATCCCATGCCTTGCCTTCCCATCCCATGCCTTGCCTTCCCATCCCATGCCTTGCCTTCCCATCCCATGCCTTGCCTTCCCATCCCATGCCTTGCCTTCCCATCCCATGCCTTGCCTTCCCATCCCATGCCTTGCCTTCCCATCCCATGCCTTGCCTTCCCATCCCATGCCTTGCCTTCCCATCCCATGCCTTGCCTTCCCATCCCATGCCTTGCCTTCCCATCCCATGCCTTGCCTTCCCATCCCATGCCTTGCCTTCCCATCCCATGCCTTGCCTTCCCATCCCATGCCTTGCCTTCCCATCCCATGCCTTGCCTTCCCATCCCATGCCTTGCCTTCCCATCCCATGCCTTGCCTTCCCATCCCATGCCTTGCCTTCCCATCCCATGCCTTGCCTTCCCATCCCATGCCTTGCCTTCCCATCCCATGCCTTGCCTTCCCATCCCATGCCTTGCCTTCCCATCCCATGCCTTGCCTTCCCATCCCATGCCTTGCCTTCCCATCCCATGCCTTGCCTTCCCATCCCATGCCTTGCCTTCCCATCCCATGCCTTGCCTTCCCATCCCATGCCTTGCCTTCCCATCCCATGCCTTGCCTTCCCATCCCATGCCTTGCCTTCCCATCCCATGCCTTGCCTTCCCATCCCATGCCTTGCCTTCCCATCCCATGCCTTGCCTTCCCATCCCATGCCTTGCCTTCCCATCCCATGCCTTGCCTTCCCATCCCATGCCTTGCCTTCCCATCCCATGCCTTGCCTTCCTTTCCTTTCGCTTGTCTTGGTGCGCACGGCACATTTGAGTAAGTTGGTTTGACTCTAACATACGGCACATCTTACCAGAATGGTGAAGAAGAACCTTGTTAAATGCTGGTTCAATAGAACCATCTTGTTTTGTTTGTTCTTTTGCTTTTTGTTTAAGCTGTGCCCACCCATCGCTTCGCTGATTGGTTTAATCAAAGCACACAGTATGTTGTACTTTATAAACATACTGCATGTCTATCTGTGAATCTTGCTGATGATGTAAAATGAAGTGTAACGCACGGACAAAGGATATTTTACAACACCTTGTTCTTGCTGTTTCGTGGTGGTGGTGGTCGTGGTGTGTGTGTGTGCTTCTTGTTTGTACTTGTATTGATATATAAATGCGATTATTAAATTCTGACTTAAGGCCCGGTCACACCTTGACGTTTTAGCCAACCTATGCCGATTTTTGAATTTTTTTTCTAAAACGCTGGCACACGTTGAATACGTTATGGGTAAGTTTTGATAACATTGAGAGCACGCTGAAAAACACTGCCATACGTCGTTGTACGCTGGCTTTAAACGTTGTACTTTTTGGTTGTCCTCAAATTTTTTCATGCTTGAAATTTCACGACGTATGCCGGCGTATGACTCACACGTTCCGCTACGCTGGCCACAAGTTGTATGCACGGTCTGCGATCGTTGACAGACGTCAACACATGCTACTTGTAAGTTAATCATAAGTTGAGACACGCCGAGGTAATGTTTAGCGTACCCGAAACTTATTTCTAACCTATGATTAACGTGTTGTTGGCACGTTACGCGATCGTTGCCACACGTCGACAGACGTTACTTTTAAGTTACTCATAGGCTGAAAGACGTCGGTATAATGGATCGTCCTTGCGTCAGCGTCCACGGCCACGGCCAGGACACTTATTTGCAGCATTCTTCAAACTTTTCTTCGGCATGACGAGGATGTTCACACTTCGATGTCTAGCTTGGCTATGATTCCAATTGTCCATCGGCAGCGTCTATTTAAAATAGTCGAGTTTGAGCGTTTTAACACGTTCAGAAGAAACGCTTCAAATTTCCAAACCCCAGCGTCAAAAAACAAAGGCGAGTGACAGCAATTTAAATCGTTCATTGTAAACAATGAAAATAGTTGAGTGGTACTGTTTAAAAGTCGTTGAGTAAAAAAAATCCAATTGTTGAGCGCAAGCGTCTACTTTCAATCGTGGAGATGCAGCCATTTAAATCGTTGAGTGGCAGCCTATGAACCTACCCGTGGACACGCGGACGCAAGGACGATCCATCATGACCCACACCCTCCCCCTCACACTCACCAACTACTGCCAACATGAACAAACTACTACTAATACTAATACTAATACTGATACGGATACTGATACTGTTACTGCTGACATGGACATCGACTCAAAAAGGACTCGAAAACACTGTTGGGTTCCCCTTTTATGAGCAGCATTTTTATATACCAATTCCCAAAACCGCTGGGAACAAGTCTTTATCTGGCAGTTGTAAGCTAGAAACACGTTAATTTTTTTTTTTTTGTCGACCGGAAGACGTCATTGGAATACGTCTACATACGTCGATGTGTGTTGGGACTACGTAAAGAATTGGTTCAAAGCACGTCAAACACAAGTTAGAAATAAATTTCGCGTAAAAAAGACATTACCGTGACGTGTTTCGACTTATGAGTAGCTTATAAGTAGCCTTTGTGGACGTGTGTAAGCGTCCACATATCGTGTCTAAAACTTATCCCCATCGCATGCGAACGTGTGTCATACGCCGAGTACGTCGTAAAATTTTGAACATGTTTAAAATTTCTTGACATACTCTACTTACTACGACGTATGATAGCGTACTTTAGCGTTGTACTCACGTATACCAAACTTACTCATACCGTATTTGACGTGCCCCAACGTTTTAGACACATTTTTCTTAGGTCGGCATACGCTGGCAAGATCGCCAAGGTGTGACCGCGATGTTGTCACTTCCATTTCTACGGCAGTTATGATTCGAATCGTTGTGCGTCAGCCTTTTAATAGGCTACGTCACGACATCGTCGGCGATGCGTGCAACGCGCTATGCCTAAGTTACACTATCGTTGGGCATCGGTTGTGTAGGCCAACAACAGGTTCAGCATTCGTTGGTATAAGTTATCTAGAACACAACGAAACGTTCTGTGTCCATTACTAATATGTTATGCATACGACCAACTCGTTATGAATACGTCCGAATCTTAAAAAAAAAAAAAAAAAAAAAACATCAAAAGTTCAACGTCAGCCAGCGTTTTACATACATTTTAATACGTTGCCATCGCTGGCTAAAACGTCAAGGTGTGACCGGGCCTTTAGACCAACATCGTGACGGCGTCATGCCAGCCAACCCTGAAGGGCATCCAGCAGTTCATGTGAGGCAAAGTCAAAAGCTGTCAGATGAAAAGCGAAGTTACCGACTTCATTTCACCCTTCTTGGGTTCATCAGGGCAGCATATCGCTGTTCCATCCACTTGGTGACTTTTGAAGCCATTTCGGCTTTAGAAGGATGAAAGGAAGTCAGTTAGCTTTGCTTTTCTTTTGACTTTGCTTCACTGGATGCCCTTTGCGGTTAGCAGGCGTGATGAGGTCATCATCACGATGTTAGTCCAAGTGAGGAGACTTTCATGATCGCATTAATTTATTTCCCCAACTACTTAATAACATTAATGGTTTTTCCTGGTTGTGATTGGTGAATGTAACAACGTGTCCATGTGGCACATGGCACTTGTTGGAGCCAAATACAGTCTGCCCTCACCAGTCACAGTCAGTGGAGCATGAAGTGCATACATATATATGTTGTTGTTCGTCTTTCGGCTGTGGCTGCTCCCGTTAGGGGTCGCCACAGCGGATCATCCGTTATGATCTGCATACTGATTTGGCACAGGTTTTACGCCGGATGCCCTTCCTGACGCAACCCTGGTCGCCTCTTACGACACGGAGATAAAGATTGGGTTTCGCCATGATTCCAGGCTGCCCTTCACCCTCTCATAGCGCAGCCCAGCGCAGAGCTCCCGTCCTCGAGCGATCCTCCGAGTAGCCGGATTACAGGCGCACGCCACTACGCCCGTGTGTGTGTATATGTGTAATATATATATATATATATATATATATATATATATATATATATATATATATATATATATATATATATATATATATATATATATATATATATATATGTATGTATGTGCACTAAATGCCCCACTGACTGTGACTGGTGAGGGCAGATTGTATCGCTGTATACATTGTTATTATCTGTCTATAATTCCAGCAGTGTGTGTGTTTGACCGCTATTTCTCGACAACCACTGGTCCGATCCAATTGAAACTTTCCAGGTATATTGCTTGGGACCTGAGTATGTGCCTTTTCAAGGTTTGATATTCATTGGACAAGTGCTTCCCAAGTTATGGCCATTTATTTACCAAACCAATGACAAGACGCGTTGCGGCCATTTATTTACCAAACCAATGACAAGACGCGTTGCGATCATTTATTTACCAAACCAATGACAAGACATGTTGCTGCGGCCATTTATTTACCAAACCAATGACAAGACACGTTGCTGCGTAGGCGTGGCCGATGGGGAAAGGGCGCCATTTAGTTACCGTGGCGAAAGCGTGGCCGATGGGGAAAGGGCGCCATTTAGTTACCGTGGCGTAGGAGTAGCAATGGTCAATGGCAGCAAATGTCATAGCAAGCAAAGACAGGGAGGTAAACTTGATTTAAATTTGGATTTTAATTAACTGTGTGTACGTAAGTATCACAGCAGTTGTTGCTTCAATGCAAGCGATAATTCGTGGAATGCATGTGAACATTCCGTACGGGCACGCACCACTTCCAGATAGTGATGACTTACTGTATTCTAATAATTTCTTGATTTCTGATGCACATTTATAGATAAACACAATGCCCCAATCCAGTCGTCGTTTACGAGAGCGAAGGAACGGCCTGTGTGGTTGTTTGAAAGTTTTTTTGGTGGGGGGTTGCACGTACGGGCAGGCGAGAGCGAAGGAACGGCCTTTGTAGTTGTTTGTGGTACGTGGTTTGAAAGTGTTTTTTTTTTCTTTTGCCGTACGGGCACTCACGGGCATGCACGTACGGCCACGCGAGAGCGAAGGAACGGCCTGTGTAGTTGTTTCTGGCACGTGGTTTGAAAGTTTTGTTTGTTGTTTTTTTGCACGCACTCGTTATTTTAATTAATCATACTAAAATACACAATTTATTGTCCAAATTTTTTTATGTGATGCATTCGGTTGTTACTTATCCAATCTCAACCAAACTTTACAGGAGGATGAGGGGTCACACAGTAGAGATTAAAGTGACTTCATTTGCCCACTTCCTAAAAAGGGTTTTCTGCTTTTGGCGAAATCCATGTTAAGGTGTATATCTGTAAACGTAGCTTATCGTGCCGTTTTTCTAAGGCTGCTTTGAATAACAAAAGTAACGAGAAGGGTACTCGGTGGAGCGCATACCTCCGACACGTAATGCATGATCCACGAGACCATATTGGGCCCAATACATTTTTGAAATATCATTCTATTCAGTACTATATCGTTTTTGGTCCTATCTCTCAATGGTGAAGAATCACTTGGAGAATTAAATAATTCTCGTATCCAGATCCAGATTCAGATCTTCACCAAAATTCAATCAATTTGTCCTTGTCACACACCCAACCTGTCCACCGCGTTTCATCTGAATCTGTTTACAACTTTCTGAGATATCCTGTACACAAACAAACAGAGAGGGGTGAAAATATAATCTCCTTCACCTTTGGTGGCAGAGGTAATGATATGACTACAATCATAAGGCCAAGTAAAATAAATTTCGTTTTTCGTTCTCGCCCACTTCCTTTTTGATGGCCTCTTCCTTTTTTTATTTTTTTTATTTTTCTTGATATTTACTATTTTCTCTCCAGATCTGAAAAAAAAAAACATTCATTCATCCCCACACACCTCCTTATTGGAGGCTGTATGTTGGTGGGTTGTTTTTGTTTGTTTTATTCATGGGAGTTTGGAACCCAGACCATTAATTCAGTGGTCCCTTGAGGTCGAACACTCGCACAAATCAAATCGATCTCGTCTGCAAGTATGCTTGCTCACGCCACACTGTGCGCTCTGCGAATGCGATTTTTGGGACGTGTACATACATAATGTGTACAGTTAAGTTGGCTAGCTCTCGTGATGGCGTCCTCATTACCGGTCTCAATAATGAACTTTCTTGGTAGCTTTTTAATTGAGCTACTGCCGAAGTACAGAGACATGACAGAAGTAAATAGACACCATGATTTTTAAAGAATTTATTTATTGAACATTTGATCTATTTTAATACATATACTAGTATTATGTCGACTTGCAATTTGCTGATTTCAATGTATTTACTCTTTCAGACATAGAACGAGTTCCAAAATTTTCTCTTGTGGAATTTTTGCCCAGGCTTCACACAAAAGGTTTAGCAATTCTGCCCATGATGTTGGTTTCCTGGAGTTTTTCGGCGCAGCTCGATCCAATATGGCCCAGAGGTGTTCAATGGGATTCATCTCAAGAGACTGACTTGGCCATGGAAGTCGCTTGATCCCATTTCTGTCCTGCTTTTTTGCAGTGTGGCATGGAGCTCCATCTTCCATGAACAGTATTGTTTTTGACCATCTGACCATTGGAGAAGACAGAAGTCTATCCTTACAGATAGAAATGTGTATCATGGAGTTGATGTTGCCAACACACTCTACAAGCACTGACCGACCAGCACTCCAGGTTGCTCCCCACACCCTCACTAAAAAATTGCAGTGTTTGACAGTTGGCTGCAATCGGTTCAAAGATAACTCTTGACTGGGAAGTCTCCAGACCCATACGCGTCCACAATCAGAAAATTGAGCAAATTGGGACTCGTCTGAAAAAATCACAGTTTACCAAAACTCCAAGGGTCTGTTGGCCATCTCGCCAGCCCACTTCTTTCTCCTTTGAATGTTGGCTGATCTAAGAGATTTTCTCCTAGCTGCTCTCCCATAGTAGCCCAGTTGATGAAGGTACCACACGGCAGTTCTTGAGCTAACCTGGACCTCCTCTGCAACATCTGCTGCCTTGCAACGGGGAGTTTTCTCAATGGACCGCTTGACAGCTCGAGCACAGATCGACCAGAACGGGAAGTTGTGGATTCCTAGCCTTCGCTGGTGAATTGCACAATCACCCGATTGATTGTCGTGTGCTCTCTGGGTTCAAGGCATCGTGAATTGTCAAACATGACCCAGTAACTCATTTCTGCAAATAAATAGTTGAATATTAGTACAATTCACTGAGTAAAACTTGCTTTATACAGATGAAATGAATAAATTTATGGTGTCTATTTACTTCAGTCATGTCTCTGTACAGTAGACCTAGGTCTTAAAAAGGTCTTCATTTGTGTATGCATCCGGAAAGCTGGCAGAATGTTTTTAAATCCATGGTTTGACGGACCCCAGACTCTGGGGGATGTTTTCAACAAATTTGCAAATGGGGAGTTTGACCAGCAATCACCCATCAACGCCAACTACAATGCAGCTCAGGCCAGTTGTGCAAGCAAGCCCGCATATATCTAATACTGGTTCAGTACGTACAAGCGCACATTACAGCAGACGGCGACACTGCTGCAGTTGATATTCACATATCAGGTATATGACCAACATCATTTTTAATGGTATATGGGTTGTGTGTTTGTGATGGTGTAGTTTTTGGTCTGGTGGACTTCACCACGTAGTGGCCACCTTGGAAAAAATATCAAATAAGGAAAAGCCTCCTTTTCTTTGAAAACCCTGGATGAGAAGCTCATTATTTTACTTGACCTAATGGCATAATATTAATGTTATTACAAAGCAATATTAATACTAAAAATAGGACCATGAGACCTGTAGCTTATCTTGGACCTGGCATATGTTGTAACCCAAGTTTTTGGTAGCATTCTGACTGGTGGGCTTGGAGAAGATTTTTTTGAAGCAATTTGCTAAGTCCGCCATTTTGACCTACTTGATCATGTGACCGGAACGAGCTTTTCAATCCCTGTTACCAGTCGGGAGTGGATCCTTGCTGCGAAATTTATACTGGATCGGCCCAGCGGTTTGGCTGGAGAAGTCAAAATAGGAGATGGATGGCTGGATGGATGGACAGTGCATGATGAAATTCCAATTCCAGATAAGCGAATACTAACATTCCCCCTCCCTAAGGGGGTTTTCCTCCTTGGACAAATGCCTGTTAATGTGTATAAATCGCCGATCGGGGTGTTTCGTTGGGCACCCTTACCATAAGTAAAAATATTATAAACCGCAAACACATATGATTATCTTTTTTAAACAGTTGCTACTGCTGTTTCAACACTAAACAAAGAAATCTAGAGAAATTCCGACATTCCTGATGCATTCTATGCTTATCGCGTCCACCACAGACTAATGGATGAGAGCTAGATCTACAGTAATCTATATTACCCTTCCTGCCACTCCCATAGGGAGTGGGTGCACTCGTCATTAAAAACATTTGTTCCAGGTAAATTGATTATTAGTTTTCTAACGGTACCCTTTTTATTACTCTGACAGCAGGAAGTGCTACATTAAAGCTTCTTCTCTTCTCTTCTTGTTCTTCTCCTCTTTTTCTCTTTCTGACAGATGGGTTTTTGAAACAGGCATTTTTTTGATAAAACGGTTATCATTTTTGTTGTAAGTAAATCGATTAGCTTTTCAGGTGAAGTGGAATGTGTGGAGTAAAATTTGTTGTCTCTCAGGCATATTTGACAAAGATATTACCAAAGTGACAAACTATAATGCTCTCCAGCTTTATCACTTTTGCATTACTTTAACCCAAAACTACTCCATCCGTTGGCCTAGCCTCACATTTTTGTTGTTTTACCAGTTCATAGTCATCTGCCATCTTTGCTGTTGCCATGGGTATTAGACATGTGTGTTGGGTATATGATGTTGCCTCCTGGTGACATCTTCAACTATGGTTAGCTTTGATTTAAAAGTATGTCTTTTATCACTTGTCAATTTCCACCTGCCAATTTTAACCAAAATATTAATATATAAATAAAAACAATGCAACACCTCCTTCTTCTCCTCCCCCCCTTTCTTTTCTTGCTTCCAGACTGGATAGGCCTCGATGATGAAGACACCCATGTTTGGGAAGACAACTGGGATGATGACAATGTGGAAGATGATTTTTCCCAGCAGTTAAGGTGAGTGCTATTTTTATATATATATATATATATATATATATATATATATATATATATATATATATATATATATATATATATATATATATATATATATATATATATATATATATATATATATATATAATGTTCTAGTTTGTCGTAGTAAAATCTGTACATTGTGACCACCTGTTTGACCATGCTCAGACTTAATAGTTTAATCTTGAAATTGTTTCGGTTGTCAACTTGTACAAGCTGTCACCTGTGGGGCCTCAGCTTTGGTTTTCCTTAAACCCATCCATTTTCTTAATCTGTTGAGTGCTTTCCCAAGCCAGACAATGTCTGTGGAGAATTTTAATTAAAAAGAAATTCTGGTCAAACATTGATTCATTTCCAGTTAGTGTGTTGCAAGAAGCAGCTGAGCATTGCTCTCACAGTAGCGATAGCTTCAACTGTAATTTGTGGATGCTTCACCTCTCAAAAATTTGTAATTTTATAAATGTGATTGGAAATCAAAGCTAACCATGGTTTATTAGAAGCATGTGATTGGGCGGGGGGGGGGGTGCAAATTCTCTCTGTAAATGTGAATTGTGCAGCATCACTACAGGTTGGAGAAGGTATTGCAAGATCCTACCCTTTTTACACTACAGTATTCCTGTCTCCACATTTTCCAGTGCATTGAGGTATTTTGAATTACACGTTTGAATAAGGATAGTAACATCACCCCCACTGGAGCAGGTACTTCTGGTTTTACAAGTCAATACGTTATTTCACTCATAAAAAGAAAACCTAAGATTTGAATAGCAGAAATCTTCAGCTGAAAGCTGCTCCAAAGCCATCAGTTTTCTAGTGGGGGATTTGACGGCCTTGCAGTAATGATTTGATTGAAAATGCATGTCATTATTTGGAATGCCTTTTTTATTTTATTTTATATAATGTATTTATGTGTCGTCTCTGCTCATGGAAGTGCTTGAAACAAGTGATTATCAAATTGTTCATGAAGGCAATCCTTTAATTGACCAAAATGATGCAAGTTTAAAGGTGCTTGAAAAGGACTTTTGCGTGGCGAATAAAGCATGCCCACCAAATGGCTTCCGATGAGCTCTTCTCAAGTTTTCTTCCTTTGTTTATTTTTTTCCTCCTTTTCCTTCTCTTCCTCCTTTTCTTCTTCCCCTCTCTTGGAAGGCATCCAATTTTTTTTCCTTTCTCTTTTGTCCCCTGCCCACTCCGACAATATAAGAGACGGGGGACATTACAATGAGCTCCATCTGACCGACCAATTGTCTGTTCATGTACTTTTGTGAACGTGATATTTCAAAAATCATTGAACATTTTTAGCTTTCATATTACAGATATCAATTCCTCATGACATCGTCTCAACCTGATTGGATCACAGCTGTGATTGGCTAAATTCTATTGCAATGGCAACCATCTCGATAACTTGTTTGTGTACGCGATATTTCAAAAACCATTGAACATTTAGCTTTCGTATTACACAGATATAGTCCTCATACCACCCAAAAGGTGGGGGCCTAGAGTAGCGGCTCCTTGTTCTTTTTTTCTTTCTCAGCAGTTCCATGCTGCTAAAGCAATTGTGTGCAAGGATATTAGGTGGTTTACCATTTCTCCCTTGAGGTATTTCAAAGAATAATTTTGGTTTGGGTGATGGCAGCAATCACTGATTCTTTGCAAAAGACACCGTCAGGTTTTGGACCTCCCAGCTTAAAATTCCATCCCATAATTATCTTGTGTAATGCCATGCTCACCAAACATGGAGGTAAGTTTTTATAGTCCGGTCAGGAATTTAAACCATGCATGACGTCTCAAAGGCCAGAGCAGCATTTCTTATTTGCCATACCAATCCATTCTGGATGATGACTTAACAGGTTGGTGAATATTTGCAGCCAATGAGAATGTACAACGAAAAGGTTATGACATTTATTATTAATGGCCATATCTTTTCAAAAAAATTGAAGTTTCTGCAGATTTATTTTATAGTGGTGTTGTATTCAAGGTGCCCTTTCTTTGCTTGTGTTAAATATGCACTGTACAGGAGGCCTGAAAGTCACTTTACCCCTGATAAATTTCTTGTACCCCCCCCCTCAATTCCACCCTGCCCTACTCCATGGTGGTCTGCAGAAACACTGACGCTGGGAGTCGGACGGAAGTTCGACGACATGGTGGGCCCAAGTTGAGGGTCCATGAGCGGTTGGTTGCTTGTATTTGGGTGCATGAAAGGGTACACGCAAGCCAAACAATTATTCAAGTACTGACAGCTTTCACAAACGCTTTGGGAAACCTTCTTCGCTAAAGCAGACATCAAAGTGGGGAAAACGGGCTTTTGAAACGGGAAGTGTGAATGACAAGAAGTGCAGTGAAAGAATGGTAAAGAGAAGAAACACATGCATTGCTGTGTTGGGGTCAGTTGACTGGTCGACGAGAAATTCAACAAGAAAAGGGGAGCCAGTGAACTTGGCATAACGTAGACCACTATGCAAACTCGCATGAAAAAAGATCTTCAGTTGAAATCCTAGCATCCATCATTTGTGAATGAACCGAGTGAAGCTGACATGGTGGATTGGCACTGTGCGTCATGCGATGTCTTGCTTGACATTTTTCTGACTGCCATGTCTAAAGGAAAAGTTGTTTTTGGATGAATTTGCCATCTGTCGATGCTCATGGGCATGAAATGTGTTCCGGTCAAAGGAAAAATCCAAATCTCACATTGTAATTGTAGCATCATCCTCCACACTTGATGATATGGGCAGGAATGACCTCAAGATATTTATTTGGTTTCTATTTTTTGATGGATCAGTAAACGGCAGTGCTTACGAGCATATGTTAAGAAACTGTTTGGCACCATGACTTGTTACTGCAGGAATAGCTGAAAGTCTGGTTTCAACAAGACTGCACACCCACACATTGTACATTGTATATTTGGGAATGTCTCACTGAAACGTTTTTCAATGATTGATTGGAGGTGAATCGCCAATATCACCAGCTCCTCTACCGTGGCCACCACGTAGTCCAGATCTAACGACTCCAGACAACTCTTTGTGGGGCTTCATCATGGAAAAAGTGTCGACAAAATAGGACGATTGAAGAATTGTGCACTGCATCCTTGGCTCTTTCACACAGGTGATTCCACAAATGCAACACATGATGTCTAAGAGGACTTGGTGACCAATTCAGTGGTGCAAGGAGAATGATGGAGTGCATACAGATACATTGACTTAATTATTGTGAAAACTGCACAATACCACCTGTATATTAAGAGTTTAAAAACAAGTACTTTACTCTGGAGGGGTAAAGTGACTTTCAGGCCACCCTGTAGATATTTTTTTCCCCCTTCCTTGGACTCTGTTAGGTGGGTAGGGGAGGGGGATGGAAGGGGGGGTGGGTGGTGAGGGGTGAGTTCATGGTTGGTTGAACAATGTTGGGGGGGAAAAAAGTGTGCTTGTCATGATATATATGCTGGTACGAGTGCTTTTTTTTTGGCTTCCGATGAGCTCCACATGGTACATGGTCCATGTGGTCCATAGCTTCATGTGGTCCATGTGGACCACATGGTACATGGTCCATAGCTTCCACTTGCATGTCTGCTGCTTGGTTTTATGATTGGTATTATTTTATTGTTGTTGTCTTTGTCCTACCTGCTCACTGTTGCAGTGTATTGGTGGTTTCTTGAATTATGCAGTGTATTTGAGGATGCGTGCATTATCATGAATACAAAGCATTCCCTTTACAGTGGTGTGTGCGTACATACATGTGTGTGTGCTCTCCAAACTGTAAAATATATTTCTCTTTCTTTCAGGGCGGAACTGGAAAAACATGGTCACAAGATGGAAACAGCATGAAATAACACGAAGCATTGTGCATGTTGCCATTTAATTAAACCTTTTGGAACTTTGAAAGGCAAGCAAAGAAAGGTCTGAAATACTTTATTGAATTATTTTGATTTTTTCTTTTTCACTTTCCATTTTGTTTGAACTATATTTTAGATAAATATACTCTTTACTCCCCCCCCCCCCCCACTCCTCTCCAAGATAAGTTTGTTTAAAGTAATTTGCAAGGTATGGAAGGGTTAATGTTTTGTTTTTTAAAAGGCTGCATTTTTGTAAAGTTCTGATCCAGATGATCACAAATTGGTGTTAAGTAGGAAAACAAGTTTCAAAGTTGCTTCAACCGCAAGTTGAAATGGACGGTGGTTCATTTCTCAAGATAACGATGGTGGAGATAATCCGGGTTCTTTTTTCTTTTTCTTTCTTCTTCAATGGGGAATTCTAATTTATTAAAGGAGTGTGATGGCCTTTTTTTCCCCCTTGATTCCAAGGTGATGTGTGCTTTCAATAAAGTTATTTTGAGAAGTTGGTGTGTGTGTGATTTTTTATATATATATATATATATATATATATATATATATATATATATATATATATATATATATATATATATATATATATATACATATTGTTACGGCTGTGGAAATTTGCAGAGCACCATATAGGTCCTTAGATCAGTTATGCCAATCAGTCTGTGTTCAGATAGAGTTCCCCACCGTTGTCGAATGGGAATTATTCGTGTGATCAGGGCTGTGATCTTTGAGATAGTGTGTTTCTTTTACTATCGTTATTTTGGACCAAACGTTCACAACAACCACCTCCACCACCAACAGCGCTCTCACAACCACCTTCACACAACCACCTTCTCCACCACCGCCTTCACACAACCACCTTAACCACAAGCACCCAACCACACCACCCTCACGATCACCTCATCCACCAACCACGATCGCCTCAACCACCAACCACAACAACCACGCCGCCTCAACCACCACCGCATTTTCTACCTCGGCACACGGTTGCCAGAGGCCTGGCCTTCATCGAGGGAAAGCAGGCGGCCCCGTTCCTCCCTCCCCCAAATGAATGGCATTTCCGCGGTGGATTTCACCCTGCGAGGGACAAGGAGAAGAACCAAGACAACTACCGCGGCGGCGCGCATCCCTAATTTGGCAGGAAAACGCTTCCTTCTGGAAGTTTCCCACCTGTTCTGTAAGGAAGGGCGGGAGTTGAAAAGGGGCGGGGCTTGAATATAAAGCGGTGGAACGCGAGCACTGAGAAGAAGAGTGCGAGAGTCGTGACAGTGGACACAAGGATCGGAGTCGAGGTGGCGAGAGAGTCTCGGCTCGTGGAGCTCACCACCCGGTCCCGTTTTCCTTTCATTTTCTTCTGG
>NC_140968.1:62595616-62680616 GCF_056783735.1 Eptatretus burgeri
CCGCTCGGATATCCCAGAACGGAACGGACCGCTTCAGCGGTTGGTGTCCAAGCAGGCCTTCGCCTGTGTCGATAAAGTGCCCAACTGTGTCTGCGGACGTCCTCCTGCAGTTGGGTCACTTCTTATTAGGAGGTTGGTGGCAGGATTTGCACTCCGGCCACCGTAAAACCCTTCATTCCGCAAAACGCAAAAAAATCAAAACCCACTCCGTGGGAGTACCTCCTGTGCAGCTTCCCTTCGCAGGGCAGCTCACCGGATGACAGGATTAGGGCAAAGCCTTCGGGACCCCCAATCTTTGATGATAGGAGGGAAACCACGGGGTAACATCCCTGGGTCAGATTGCGGGAGAGTGTGTCGGAATGGTGCTGAGGTGTCGTCCACCAGACGGCGGTCTCCTTGGGTTAACCTGAGGCGGTCCCTTCGGGTGGGTGCCTGGAATGTCCTATCCCTAAGAGAGGATGATCACCTGTCTCTGTTATCATCTGAGCTCAAGCGTTTGGACATCGGGATTGCAGCTCTCTCTGAGGTTCGGAGACCGGATTGCGGCGAGATAATGGTGGGTGGTTACACCTACTATTGGTCTGGTCGCTCTGATGGTTACCATACCCAAGGAGTTGCTGTAGCTGTGTCCAATAAGCTGACCCCAATGATAATTGAGGTAACACCGGTCAACGAGCGTATTATGAGATTAAGGATTCATCACTCCTTAGGTGTCATTTCCCTGGTCTCTGTTTATGCTCCGACTGAGGCGAGTGATCTCACCGTGAAGGGTGCATTCTACGCCACACTCGAGTCTGGTTGATCAGTGCCCCAGAAGAGATACACTTCTAGTCTTGGGGGATTTCAATGCATCGACTGGAACTGATAGGGATGGTTATGAGGTGTGTGTTGGTCCCCATGGGTCAGGAACTATGAACCAGAATAGCACTAAGTTCCTTGACTTTGCAAGAAGTCATGGATTAGGGTGGCTGGTTCATGGTTTCAGCGCCCACAAGCTCATCGCTGGACTTGGTATTCCAACGCTGGCGGTGTGGCAAAGGAGATTGACCATATCCTCATTGACGGTCGTTGGAGGATGATCCAGAACTGCAGGGTCTACCGGAGTGCTCAGTTCCTCAATACTGACCACAGGCTTGTTGTAGCAACTCTAAAGCTGCACCTTAAATCCTGGAGAATGGTACCATCCCAGCCTAGGCTGGATGTTGCCAAGCTCAGGGATGAGAGAGTAGCTGAGGAGTTTGCGAACAGGCTGAGGGGACACTTGGGGGGGGTCTGGTGATTTGGGGGGTCCTGAAGAGTTGTGGAGCGCCTTCAAGACCACTGTCCTTGATGTTGCCGGTGGATGCCTTGGAGCTCACCGCAGGGCAAAGAAGAATTTTGTCTCTCAAGGGACACTGGATACCATTGACCAGAGTCGCAGGGCCAGGCTGAATGGCAGAGCTGAGCTGTTCAGGTAGCTGAGACGTAAAACTGTACGTGCACTGAGGGTGGACAAGGAGGCCTATGTGCGAGGAATCTGTGAGGGGGTAGAGCATCACCTGTGGACAGGTGATTCTCGTCCCGCTTACAGGGGAATTCGCGCATTACGTTCATCCAAGCCCATCCCTCGGTGTACTGCAGTTAGAGCAGATGGTGGTAGGCTCTTGACAGAAGAGTCCGAAGTGAAGGCCCGCTGGGCCGGGTACTTTGAGCCGTTGTACCAGGCTGATCCCCCAGCTGTCGAGTTGGACGTCAAGGGTGTTACAATCCCTGTTGCTGACCCTCCAATCAACTGTGGTCCACCTTCGCTTGTGGAAACACGGGCTGCGGTGAACCAGTTGAAACGGGGCAAAGTTCCAGGGATCTGTGGCATCCATGCTGAACTTCTCAAGGCTGGTGGAAATGCTGCACTCGTGTCGTTGCATGCAGTTTTGTGCTCTGCCTGGAACACAGGCATCATCCCAACTGACTGGAAGAGGGGCCTTGTTGTCCCTCTCTGGAAAGGGAAGGGTGATCGCCAAGACTGCAACAACTACCGAGGGGTGACGCTGCTCTCAGTGCCGGGCAAGGTCTTTGCTCGGATAATTCTTGATAGGGTTCGCCACCATCTGCTTGAGCACCAGCGTCCAGAGCAGTCAGGCTTTACACCAAAGAGGTCAACGATTGACCGTATCCTTGCACTTTGTGTCCTCACCGAACGCAGACGAGAGTTTCGGCAGGGGCTGCTTGCAGCCTATGTTGATCTCTGTAAAGCGTTCGATTCAGTGAATCGGGATGTCCTCTGGAGGATTCTTGGTCTTCGTGGGGTGCCACCAAAACTGATCGATCTGATGTCTGAACTCTACTCTGGTACTGAGAGTGCTGTGAAGTGTGGTGGTACCATCTCTGACTTATTTCCAGTTGTTACTGGAGTTCGTCAGGGATGTGGACTTGCCCCCACACTTTTCAGCACTTGTATGGACTGGATTTTAGGGAGGATGTCGGAGAGATCAAGTTGCGGTGCATCATTTGGGAATGTCAAGATCTGGGACCTTGATTTTGCAGATGATGCAGTCATCTTTGCGGAGACTTTAGACATCCTCTTGGGGGCCCTCGAGGTGCTGAATGAGGAGTCTGAGCCGTTGGGATTACGGGTTTCTTGGGTCAAAACTAAGATCCAGGCTTTCGGTGACATCTTGGATGCTGCTGTCCTGTCTGTGTCTGTTTGTGGTGAGGATGTTGAGGTCGTGGAGAGATTCACTTACCTTGGCAGTGATATTCATGTCTCTGCTGGCTGCGAGTCAGAGGTCAATAGACGTCTGGGTCGGGCCTGGGGAGTCATGGATTCACTGGATCATGGGGTGTGGCGCTGCCGGTACCTGTGCGGGAGGACGAAAGTCCGAGTCTTCAGGTCCTTGGTACTTCCAGTCTTGCTCTATGGGTGCGAGACTTGGACTCTGACCAAGGATCTGAGACGGAGACTTAATTCCTTTGGTACCATGTCTCTTCGGAGAATCCTTGGCTATCGCTGGTCGGATTTTGTGTCCAACGAGCGGTTGCTGAGAGAGACTCGGATGAGATTTGTTACCTGCATAGTCCGTGAGCGTCAGTTGCGGCTGTATGGACATGTGGCTCGTTTTCCCGACGCTGATCCTGCTCACCGGATTCTCTCAGCGAGTGAGTCTCATGAGTGGAGGAGGCCAGTGGGCCGACCACGTGCCTCATGGTTGCAACAGGTTGACCATCATCTCAAGGAGATGGGCCTGGCATCTGCCTGGGGGATGGCCAGACGGAGGCCCCTGGAGTACCGGTGGAAAGTGGACGCAGCGACGCGCTGTTCTGGCACATGCTCCCTTACCTGACCTGAGGCCTTCGCCGAGGTACGGTCCCTCGGTAGGTTACCCGCGCAGGTACTTAGGTATGTCGAGCATTTACCGCTAGTGCGTGCCGACTTTTACAGGTCAATTACTTTGGTAATTACCTCCCAGTCTATCAAGGTTCAGACAATGCTGGATCAATGGAAGGAAAGGCTAAGTACAGACAAGTTGAAACGTCAACAAGGAATTTATTAAGAAGGAAAAAAAATTAATGAACTGAAGAACTTTTTATTTCTTTGTAGTGAAAATGGGTAAATTCAAATCAATCAAAATAATCTCAAGCAAATAAATATTTAATCAGGCATTGACAGATTACCAGACAATAAGCAGATGTGTATCACTATGCCTTACTTTACGATAAAACACAGAGAATGGTACCCAGCAGATCATTCAGGTGGAAGAGAAATCCGGTCTCGCTTCCCAAGGTAGAAGTCATCGTGGATCAAATAAAATGTCCCCGAATGTGTGAGCGTGCTACAAACAGGCTTGAACACCAATCGACGTCATGTCATCACCCCCAGGAACCAGGCACGCCAAGAATCAGGTCCGCCAAGAGCAGGTCTCGAGCAGAACCAGCATTAACGGTCCTAGCATCATCCACCGTCAGGAGTCACCAGCAGCCACAACCAACGGACAGCTGTGAGGCTGCAAGGCGTCCAGCAACTGTCACCAGTTCACCAACCATCGAACTGGAGCTGAAAATAGCCGTCACCCAGCTGTCACAAAACTCTCAGAAAAACGGTCCTCCTGTCCTTATTATAGGCGGCCAGTCTGGACGGAGCCTCAAGCAGAGTTCAGCCAAATCCACCTTGCCTATCAGTGCATCGTTGCACATCACCAACTGTCAACCTCACGATCATTTCTTTCTTACCAGAGCAAGATGCAACCCCAAATCAGCACAGGCCGTTTTTGTGGTGCTGGACGAATGGCAGAAACCAGCCATTTGCCAGAATTACCAAGCGAAAACGTGAATAATTCATAAAACGTCAACAACCCTCACCTCTCAGTTCAGCCCGATACTCGCAAGAGCCCGCCAGCATCCACAGAGCTGCAAAATGGGGCGTCAAGCATCTGGAAAAAGGTGGTCGCCAACGTTGATGAAAGGTGGGTGAGGTAAATGATCCACAGTCATATTTGACCACAGAATAACTGCTCAGGAAAAGCCTGCGGTGTGGTTAATCAAATGTCCTGTAATTCCAATGTGAAAATAAATCGTCCACCTCCAAGCCAGTGTCCTGATTGAAAGGGGGTAGATGAGCCTCCATTGGGCTAACGGCTATCTCACGTGCATGAATGTGCTTGTCAAGAGAAAAAGGCCATCCCATAAAGGGAATCTATTCTTTACCCCTCTCAATGCATCAAAGTTGGAGTCCCACCAGACATGGGGATGGGTTTATCCTGGACATGCATTAAGGGAAATAACTGTCTGAGGACCTAATTGTTTGAATGCAATAGTTGGATCCGATTCTGAAATCCATAACACTACCCCTTTCCCTGTCCCAGACTCGTCCCGAGTCCTCCAACAGCTGGAGACATTGGTTAAAAGTTCGTATTACCGTGTGACATGCAGGTGAAGTTATCCCTACCAAGTACGTTTTAACTCTACCCTTTACTGTGTGTGACAATTTAAACAAGATATGTCCTACCTGATGTGTTGGGAACTAGATAACTGACTCACACAAACAATCTTATGAACACCGAAATTGCCGGGATTTTGAAACAAACATATAACAGGTGGGCTTTAATAACCAACACAACTATATACAATTTCTGACCCAGGACCGACAAATTCAAAAGGAAAATTGTGGTGGTGGGGGGGATGGACACCTGTTGACTTCTTGCAAGCTTCATGCTCTTCAGCACACTGAACAAAACAAATTGGCAGGCCAGTGACCGGCATACAGGCCATAAATGTTGTGGCCTTCTCAACAAATATGATAAAAGGAAGCAGCAACAAGAACCGAGCCACGTTCTCCACCGAGTTGCGTTTGTTCAGTTCATGATCGTGGTAATTGGTGGTATAAGAAGTGAAGCGGAGTGGCATGAGACTGGTATGAGGCTGCAGCAAAAGGGGCAGTCCATAAGTGTGGTAGCATGTTGCCGGAGTAAATGCAGTTCAAAAAAAAGAAAACAAAACAAAACTACCATAATAATTGGAACAGTGTAACCTGGTATGAGGCTGTAACGAGTGGCAGTCCACATAACAGGTGAGGGTGAAACACAGGCTACTGAGCAAATGGTGAAGTGAGCTGAGTGATGCAATGGACCCAGAGCAAGTGATCCAGCAAGGTGAGTGATACCTTTATGGTCCTGGGGATGGCGAGACAAAGCAAAACGAGAAGGCAAACAGCACGAAAGGAAAACCATGTAATGCCGTCAAACACCAGGTCCAACCAACATGGTCAGTTGGTCCCTGGTGTGCACATATCTGCAGCAGTGGTGGTGGTGCCGGGAGAGAGGGAGAGATCTGGAGGTTGGCCCAACTCATCCACACCATCCAACGTCTTTTCCGACATATACACTACCTTTGCCCCCCTCTTTTTACAATTCGTTGCTACCATGTCTCCGATATCCCACTATCCCCATTGTCAAATTCATACCCAATCCCCACAACGTTCTCTGGAAAGGAAGAGCAGAACTACATGCAATCTTACATTTACATTGTGACACGTCTCATTCTCAAGTCCTTCAGGAGGGCAAGTCCAACAGCCGGTGATCATCCCGACAGTGGATGGTGCGAAGGGGTCTTCATCAATCCTAACTATGCTAATATTGTTACACTTTTAACAGTCCCCAGGGTTATACCCTGCCAAGAGGCCCTTGTTAAACTATGGGGTTCTAAAAACCGAAATTCCCATCGCCTGACTATGCCTTACTTAACGATAAAACATAGAGAAGGATACCCAGCAGATCATTCAGGGGGGAGAGAAATCCGGTCTCGCTTACCAAGGTAGAAGTCATCGTGGATCAAATAAAATGTCCCCAAATGTGTGAGCGTGCCACAAACAGGCTTGAACACCAATCGACGTCATGTCATCACCCCCAGGAACCAGGCACGCCAAGAATCAGGTCCGCCAAGAGCAGGTCTCGAGCAGAACCAGCATTAACGGTCCAAGCATCATCCACCATGCCTGGTGTTGGCTTAATGGTTAGGGTAGCGGGCTTTGGATCCTAGGGTCCTGAGTTCAAATCCCGTTCAGCTGTTGAATTAATACTAGGTGGGGTTAACTCGGCCTGTCATCCTTCCGAGGTCGGCAAAATGAGTGCCAGCATGCTGGTATACTGTGTCGGAGTGGCGACCCGTCCAGGATTGTGCCCAATCGCCAAGGAGACTGCTTAAGCAGCACCAATGCTCTGCACAGAGTATGGTCCCAATACAATACATCATCCACCGTCATGAGTCACCAGCAGCCACAACCAACGGACAGCTGTGAGGCTGCAAGGCCCCCAGCAACTGTCACCAGTTCACCAACCATCGAACTGGAGCTGAAAATAGCCGTCACCCAGCTGTCACAAAACTCTCAGAAAAACGTTCCTCCTGTCCTTATTATAGGCGGCCAGTCTGGACGGAGCCTCAAGCAGAGTTCAGCCAAATCCACCTTGCCAATCAGTGCATCGTTGCACATCACCAACTGTCAACCTCACGATCATTCCTTTCTTACCAGAGCAAGATGCAACCCCAAATCAGCACAGTATGACATGTTGGTGCTCTTGCAATTTTGGGCCTTGCCCACCAAATTTTCTTTCTGTGCCATCGCACAATTTCGTGGCTGGGTAGTGTGGCTCCACTAGCAGGTCTGCCCACCTGCATACTCACCGTTGGCACCCCTGGGACGTTGGAGCTGCCTCTGAGCTTGCCTGCTCCTCACCCTAACATGGGTGATGTCCTCACTGGCATTTCCCCCCTCGATGCCCACGTGGCATTTTGGCGCTCCAGGTCCCGCTGCTCGGGCACCCGGGTGCATTGAACACCACACTAAGCCTACACTGGCACGCCAGGCCCCTCTCCTTGTGTACCTGTGCCCACTAACACACTACTGGCCCCTGGTTTTACCTATGGCCTCACCTGGCTGACGAGCCCCCAGCGCCCGGGGTGCCTGCTTCATGAGAACCCTACGCTCACAAGCCACAACCCCAGCCGGTCAATTATCTCTTACACCTGACACAAAAAAATGTTTTTTAAAAAAACTTTCCACAATCGGCACCAACCGCAGAACGACATCCATGTGTAAATTTATCTAATCCCTCAACCTAACTTTAAACTAAACCCCGGGTTTCCTTGGTGGGATCCACTCCCCCCCCCCCCCCATTCATTCCTTCACACTATGCATTCCATGACTCGCATTCATACCGGCCATTGCCCTGCCCTTACACTCGTAATTCATCAACCACACATAAACACATTTCCATTGACCTACACATCACCACCTAACTAATTTCCCCAAACAAACTCATGCACCCTCGTCTTCTCTTGTAATACGCATGATCCCATTTAACTCTACCCTCTCTACGTCCCCACTACATGTCCGTTGTCTCCACCAAAACAGTCTCTATTGTTGCTCTCGATCCCTAAAAAAAATCCTAGCCCTCCCTCATGGTCACTGCTTCGGTATCCACATTGAGGCGGTATCCCTACCATCACTGGCACCCCCATGTGGGCCTAACAATGCCACCCCCCTTGGGCTAGTACTCCCGGACCCTTTTGTGTCGGGCGGTTGCACCAGTGCGCTCCACACATGGGCGTTACTGTCGCTATCTCCTACTCCTACCATAATGAGCCCTCTGCATCCATGGAGGTGCTCAGTCATATGTCTGTCGCAAACCAATGTTTTTAATTTTTTTCCACTGGGAATTAGGGTTTTCCCACGTGGAACCAAGCCGTGTTCGCCACGCCCACTGTTCATGCTGGGCGTACCGAGCACATTGAAAAAAATTTTCAGCCAAATTCCTTTTGTTTTGCCGTACGTGCTCCAGTAATTTATCTGTCATGGAGCGTTTACACGTTGGCCCCTCAGCATTTGTCACTAAACCAAGCAATCTTCCGTGCTTGGGCGGTTTGCGAGGCACGGATTGTGCACACTCCCAAACATGTCGTGCAAGCGTCCCTCACGGGGCCAGCATGGATCCCAAATCCATGATGATTTTCCCACGTTTGAGACCAGAACACATCCGCATTTTAAATTTGTTGCTCACGGAGGGCTCACTCCTCCCATCAGTCAAGCTTACAGCTACCACCATCTGTGTCAGTGCATGTCCTGCGCTCTTACACTCGCTCATACACTCCACACCACTCGTTCCTGGCACGCACTCCATCACGCTTGCTTTCTGCACACTCGGCACATTGGGCACTCCAAGAAACCCCGGGTCCTTTATTCCCCCCCAAGCTCGACACACACCCAATCACATCATGCACGTGCCTGGTCTTGCCATGACTCACCTTCACTGGACTCACCTCCTCCCGTTTTGTCTCAAGGACCTGTATCCTCTTCGCTTGATTTTTGAGCACTTTGTCATGCTGTAAATATAACATGTTCATGCATTCCATAGTCTCCTCCTTTACTCTACCACCTGTTTCTACCTGTTTTGCTTTAATTTCAAGCATCTCGATTTTTACCTCATCCACCTCCTCGTTTACCTTCGTTAATTCCCGATGCGCCCCTTGTATGTGCCCCTCTAACATCACCTGCGTTGTCTCTATTTGTGTTTTCAATTCCGGTTCCTTTTCCCCCCCATCATTTGTGCCACCTCCTCTACTCTCTTCGTCCGTCCCTCTTGTACCATTTTACATTCCTTTTTAATTGCAGTCATCTCTGTTGTTTCCTTCTGGGCGACTCAGCTCGTTTATCGCCCCTGTGCTCTTCTCCATTTGTTCCTTCAATTCATTCTGTCCTGTCATCAGTCCTTCTACCTCCTTCGTTATGTTCCCAATCTCTCCCATTAGCCTGGCCTCGCTCTCCCTCATCTCTTCCCAGACACCGATCCTACACTACCTAACCTCCCCTTGTAGTCCAGCAGCCATTTCTAATATGAGGCCAAATTAGGAAATTAGTTCAATACCCACTACAGAAAAGGTTTGACTTGACAGGGTGGGAGAATAGACCCTATAGAACACCTCCAGGTAGTATGTGGTTTCAAATTGTGGTATCATTAAAATTCGACAGGCCATCCCAAGGGTACTTACCAAGAGGGTCACTGTGGGCTAGAAAATTTTAGGGGGAGGGGTAACGTAAACGTGAATATTGTTACGGCTGTGGAAATTCACAATACACCATAAAGGTCCCCAGCTCAGTTATGACGCTAAGTTTACGTGCAGATAGGTCCCCACCGTTGTTTAAAGAGTTTCTTCGTGTTCACCGGGCTGCGACCCTTTGAGATAGCCGTTTTTCTTTATCTATCGTTATTTTGAGCCACCATTGCAACAAACCTCCACGCAAACAACAACCGCCACCAACTATGTCACAACGACCACCACGCTCACACCACCCCCACAACAATCACCACCATCTTCGCCACAATGCCCGCTTACGAACGCCATCCTCTGCGGACCACGGTAAGACGGTTTCCGCGTCGGAAACCGTCCGAGAAGGATTGGCAGAACAAAAGCTCTGTGAGGCCTGTGGGGTTTTTTCCCGCCTGTTTTCCCCGCGCTTGGTGTGAAGGAAAGGTGGAGGGCAGCTCGCCGCCGATTGGTGGATGCACGGCGTGAGGCGGTCTGGGTGAGGGAACGCCCCTTTTTGGGAACCTTCTCGAAGGGAGGCGGAGCCGAAAACGGGGCGGAGCCCTACGCTATATAAGGCGGACCGCACGCGGGGCTCGCTCTCTCTTGGTGGTCGAGGTCAAGTCCTTTTTTTGTCTGGGTCGTCGACGTCATCCTCTCTGCCGGGGTCGTGCTGGATCTCTCTTTCTTTGTCGTCGAGGTCGAGTTCTCTCTCCCTCCCCCTTGTCTTGGCGTTGAGCGACCTGTCGGTGAAGGCGCGGGCTGGTGGCGATTCCGGGTGACGCCTCGGAGACGATTTGTCTCGGAGACATTTAATGCTATAGTCGGTCGCAACGTCTTTCATTTCTTGCTGTACATATTGCATGAATGCCCTTGCTTGTTTGTGTTATATGTGTAACAAATGTGCTTGTGAAATGTTTCCCGTTCATTGCGTCCTTCCCCTCTTTTGAAAGTGCCATCTTGAATCGTGGAATGATTGGTAGTGGGTTTTAAACACCCGATAAATAATCTGAACCGTCGAGGTTGGCGATAACTCCGCTCGGTTATCCCTGCAGCACGGAACGAGCCGCTTTAGCGGTTCGCGTCCGGAGTCGACCTGCGGCGTGGTAAAACTCCTTGGTACGCTACCCGCGCGGGTACTTAGGTATATCGACATTCGGCGATTCACCCTATTTCGCGCGGGTAGAATGCGGACTGGGTTGTGATGAGGTTAAACCCCCACCCGTGGCTAGCTCCTTGGCGGTAGTTCCAAGAGGGTCACGACTGAATTGTCCGTTCCGGTGGGTGACGCGTCGCGATTTGAGTCACGTCGTGATTTGAGTCACGTGGCCGATCGCACGCCGGGCGGGCGAAATTCGTAACTATATATATATATATATATATATATATATATATATATATATATATATATATATATATATATATATATATATATATATATATATATACCGTAACTATATATATATAGCCAAGGAGCAAGCCATTGATTGATATATATATATATGTGTGTGTATATATTGTATATATGTATATATTGTATCTCTCTCTCTCTCTCTCTCTCTCTCTCTCTCTCTCTCTCTCTCTCTCTCTCTCCTCTCTCTCTCTCTCTCTCTCTCTCTCTCTCTCTCTCTCTCTCTCTCTCTCTCTCTCTCTCTCTTTCTCTTTCTCTTTCTCTTTCTCTTTCTCTTTCTCTTTCTCTTTCTCTTTCTCTTTCTCTTTCTCTTTCTCTTTCTCTTTCTCTTTCTCTTTCTCTTTCTCTTTCTCTTTCTCTTTCTCTTTCTCACCCCCTGCTGGTCGTTGGTGAGTCGTGCATGGGTGTGGCGTCATGGCGGCTCTGTGTGTGCAGCTGTGAGTACTGTGCTGTGTTGTTGTTCCTGTCCCTATTTCGCTTCCATCTGTGTCCCCGTACGTGTTTGTGGAGTTCTTTCCCTGTTTCCCTTCCTGCTGAGACGAGAGAGAGAGAGAGAGAGAGAGAGGGGGAGAGCGCGCACGGTAGGTGCTTTGTGGATTTCCTTGAAACCTTCGGGTTTCCGGGCCTACTTTTTCATCTGCCTTGTTTTCATAGGCCTGCCGTTTATCAGTGGTTTCGCTTCTTCCTTATACTCTTCCTTTCCCTTATACTTCATTTGACCCCACTTGCTGGTTGCTTGTGACGGTTTTCCTTTGTTAAACTTAAACTTCTCTTATTTTGCTTTAAGCTATGGCAAACGGACGTTTGCACAATAGTGTGTACGAGTCACTCACTCGGAAAACTGGAGTCACAATTACTCCACCTGATGGAGTTAGTGTTGAGAACGTGGTGATGGCTCTGGGAGAGCTCGTAGGAATCGAGAATGTTCTCGCCGCTTCGAAAATGAGCCAACATGTCGTGGTTTTCTTGTTGGAGGAGCGACACGTGGCTCAGGCGGTCGAAACCGGTCTATCCGTTCCGCCGGACGTCTTCGTTAACGTTAGTTATCTCGATACGATGGCGGTAAAATTAACACTGTCCAACATCCCGCCCTTCTTCTCGAGTGAGGAGATTGTCGCTGCATTAAGCGTTTTTGGCACAGTTGTATCACGAATCTCCATGATTCCACTTCGTCTCCGCTCTGACGCTTCGGTTCGCCACATTATGTCGTTCCGACGTCATTGCTATATCATTCTAAAAAACAACGCTCAATCGCTCAATGCAGTTATGACTTTAAAAAATAAAAACCGCAATTACCAGATTTATATTGCAACGGAGACCACAACTTGTTTTATCTGTGGTGAATCGGGACATCTAAAAAGCGATTGCCCCAAGAATATATTAAGTGGAATATCTAGTGTGGTCGAACCCATTGAGACGAATAGTGGTATATCTAGAGTTGGGCACGTTGGTGACGCTTCAAACTCGAACAATCTGCCTGGGCCGTCGAGAGTCGAGGTAAATCCCCCCCTGACAGATGACGAAAGCTTCACCGTTGTTCCTTCAAAAAGGAAACATAAATTGAAGCATCTAAATGATAACAATAGTCAAGATGTGACGGCGAGCTGTGCAAAAAAGATGGCGCCGGCTGCCGAGAATAATGACTCGTGTTTGGAAGCAACAATAGATGCTCTTTTTAAAACGAAAAATCGATTTGATGTAATTGCTCCAGAGGATGATGACTTTTTTGTCGGTGGGGTTAGTGAACATGAGCAGGAGATTGGTTTTGTGCAGCAGGGAGCACACGTGACCACTCCCATAGTCACAGGCACCTTGGATATTAACACCGAACCCACTGTAACCCCCCTCCCTGAAAAGACCAACAGTGAAATGTGTACCGTTTCTAAGTCACCAATAACTCCAAACCTGGTTGAATCAGGGTGTAAAGCTTCAACTAGTGAAACACCAGGTTCATCTCAAGCGGAATATAACGTTCCTTCCATTAGTATTCTTCCTCCTCCCCGTTTTCTTCACCCTCCCACTCCTCCTCCTCCTCCCCTCCCACTTCTAATCTTCTTCCTCTTCCCACCCCTCCACCTCCCCTATTCCACCTCCCCCACTCCACCTCCCCCTACTCCACCTCCCCCCACTCCTCCTCCCCCCACTCCTCCTCCCTCCACTCTTCCTTCCCCGACTCCTCCGACTCCTTCTCCCCCTTTGGAAGCGGAATGTGAGGCTTCCCTTATTAAACCATCAGCTCCATCTTTGGAGCATAACGATAATGTAATGGACACCAATCAGTACTCGGATTATGATTCAGACGGGGACTCATCACTTGCTTCTTGTGGCAGTGCTGAAGCATGGAATGATCCAGTTTCCCAAGATTCGGAGAGTGTTACCAGTATTCCACCTGCTGATATCATAAAGTTTCTTCATGACACCTTTCGCAAGAAACATGTTAAAATTAAAAACTTTTTCCCTGACTTATCCGGCTTTATAATCTCTGCGAAGCTTTTGCTCCTCAAAGCCGGACAGCTTGGTGTGACGGAATCACAAGTGTATCGACTCCGGAAATGCATCCTCAAAGCAAAGAATGAGCTGCAGACACAGAGAGACTAAGTTTTTGACACACCCTAACTCTATGTTAGCCTATGGCCTTCTCTATAGCGAGTTTAAATATTAATGGGGGACGCTCCTCCATCCGTAAAGCAGAAGTTAAACAGTTTGTTGAGACAAATCACATTGATGTTTTGCTTTTTGCAAGAAACAAGATGCAGCTCCTCTTGTGCAAGTGAATGGCAAAGAATAATGAGGGGAAAATGGTTTTTTAGTAGTCTGGAACACCCAAGGGCTGGGGTGGCTGTTTATATACAACCTTCCTTTTGCAGTCCAGTGTTGTTTTTAATGAGATTATCAAAGGGTATTTGATTTCACTCACCTTCACACACAATGGCTTTAAACACACCGTACTGAATGTCTACGCACCGAGCGATAGCACGGAGAGACTCGCCTTTTACACACACTTAGAAACGTCTCTTGTACACATTGATTTTGATGGACTTGTCTGCTTGGGTGGAGATTTTAACTGCACGATGGACCCCACCATTGACCGTAATGGAGAGGAGCCACACCCAGCAAGCGCAGCGCCTTTGTTGAGAGCCTTGTCCAAGTTTTCCCTGGTTGATGTGTGGAGAATCCGCAATCTTTCTCTCCGCCAATACACGTGGAGTCGGTGTTCAAAAGGCCACCTATCACTTGCAAGATTGGACCGTTTCTACATCAACAGTACCTTTTTAAATGTTGTGAGCAATATGAACATTATTCCAAGTGGCTTCTCAGACCATCACATGGTCGCACTTCGGATTCACCAACCAGTTCGGAATCGTGGTGCTGCCTACTGGACCTTCAACGCAAGCCTTTTGGATGACCAACTGTTTGTCGATGCCTTTGGTGTGTTCTGGAGAGCCTTGCTCCAACGTAAAACTTCCTTCCCCTGCCTTGGAAAATGGTGGGACAACGTCAAAGTGCAAATAAGATCCTTTTGCCAACAATATGGAGCCTACCACACCAAATATGACTCTGCCCTTCAATCCTTGCTTGCCAAAGAAATATTATATTTGCAGATCAACCTCTTGGCCTCAAATCATGAAAGAACCAACCTCTTGCTGGCGAAGAAAAAAGCTCTTCTTGCTGGACTTTGTGCAAAGCAAGCCAGAGGAGCGCTGATTCGTCTCCGACTGGAGAATTTGTGCTACCTGGACACCTCCTCGAAGTTCTTTTTTGGACTGGAAGATCAAACAAAGAGAAGTCAGCAGATAACTTCAGTAAGGACAAAGGAAGGAAGAATAACACACAATCAAAAAGATGTCAGAGCCTCACTCAGACACTACTTTACTGAACTTTATCATGCTCCGAAAATCGACAACAAAATGGTAACAGTGCTGACTTCTTCCTTACCTACCTTGTCAAAATCTGCAGTTCTACAAATGGACAAGGAAGTAACTTTGGAGGAACTCCAAGCTGCTCTTCAAACTCTACCCTCGGGTAAGGCCTCCGGCCTGGATGGAATTCCTGCGGAATTTTATAAAACCTTTTGGGACCTCCTCGGACCAGAACTACTTGAGGTTATAATCGACGGTCGACGATCAGGCTCACTGCCATTAAGCTGCCGGAGGGCTGTCCTCGCCCTTATCCCCAAAAAAGGAGACCTTCAGCAACCACACGACTGGCGTCCCATCTCATCACTCTGTGCAGACTACAAAATATTTTCCAAGGCCCTTGCCAACCGCCTTAAAGCCATAATTAAATCGAGGAGATCGTACACCCAGATCAGTCTTACTGTGTCCCGAAGAGGACAATTCATGACAGTATCTTCATTGTGCGTGATATAATTGACATCTGTTCTCTTGAGCAAAGAAATGTCGGGTTGGTGTTCTGAGATCAAGAAAAGGCCTTTGATACCATTGATCATTTTTATCTTTTCTCTGTTTTACGGGGGTTTGGTTTTGGGGAAAATTTTATCTCTCATGTGCAGTTACTGTATAACAACACTTTTAGTCTCTTAAAGGTTAACAACATTTTATGTCCCCCTTTCCCGGTTAATAGAGGCATTCGTCAAGGGTGCCCTCTTTCTGGCCTCCTGTACTCTCTTGCGATTGAGCCTTTACTCGTTCGGTTCCGTGCACGTCTTCTTGGTTTCCTTCCTCAACCAATGGCGAACCCGTTTAAAGTGATTGCTTATGCAGATGATCTTTGTGCAATCGTTCGCTCGAATGAGGACGTCTCAGCCTTGGTCCGTTGCATTCATGAATTTGGTTTGGCAAGTTCCACAAAAGTGAACTGGGGAAAAAGCAGAGCTCTCCATCTTGGTCCACAAAATGGCGCCATTCCTCCGACTCTTCCCGAGAAACTTAAATGGGAAAGGGATGGAATTCTTTACCTCGGCGTCTTTCTTGGAACTGAGAACTTCATTTTAAAAAACTGGGAATCTCTAATAATTAAAACTGAGAGACGTTTACGAAAGTGGAAGGGCTTACTTTGTCAACTCTCCTATCGGGGCCGAACCCTCATTATAAACAACCTTGCAGCATCAATGCTTTGGCACGTTTTTATAGCACTGCAGCCCCCAGATTTGTTTCTTAAAAAATTACAATCAATTCTTATTGACTTCTTTTGGGGAGGAAAGCATTGGCTCCAACCTGGTGTGTTAAACCTGCCTGTTTCTGAAGGAGGACAGGGGCTGATTGCTATTACCAGCAAGGTGATGGCTTTTCGCCTCCTTTCGCTTCGCAGACTGCTGTACACGGACGTTTCGTGGAAGGCCTTGGCTCACTGCCTGCTTCGGCAGGCGGGGAAACTCGGCTACGATCAGCAACTGTTCCTTATTGACACCAAGAAAGTTGATATAGCATCAGTCCCCCTGTTTTATAGAAGCATGCTGAAGGCATGGCAGGCAGTCACTGTTCACCGAAATAACAATGACTACTCCCTGGAAATGTTCTTAAATGAGCCTATCTTTTTAAACCCCATTTTTGAAGGAGTCTGCAGCAATTATATTCTTGTGCAGAAGTTTATTGATGCTGGATGTACGAAGGTAAAAGATCTCAGAACTCCTTCTCCTTATAAGTGGAAGCCAGCTGCTGACGTCGCTGTGGCCACTGGAGTGAGGTCCATTCGAATTATTGGGAGAATCTTTTCTGTGATTCTGCGCCTTTTCAAGCAAACCAATCTGAAATGGATTCCACAGGTAGAAGCTAACCTTTCTTCATCCCAACATCCCTTTCCAGAGCTTTTGCTTCATTTTCAAGGTTTCACCTCCTTTAAATTGATGGAAAAATCTTCTGTTTACGCTTTGTGTGTTAAAACCCTTGTTCCCGATAGACCTGCGGAACCACAAGCACATTGGGGGAGAATGCTTCAGACCACTCATTCTACTTCGATCAACTGGCATGTTATGTACAAGGCACCCACTGCCAAGCGCTCCGGAGATTTGCAGTGGCGACTGGCACATTACATTTTACCATCCAATGTTTTATCTCATCGTATATCTCCCGATAACACAGAATTGTGTCCCTTCTGCGGTGCCACAGAAACTATTTTTCACATTTTTATTGATTGCTCAAGGTTGGCACCCCTTTTTACATTCTTATCACGTGCTATCCGGGGACTCGGCCTAACTTTTACTTGTTGTGGTTTTGTTTACGGTTTTAGCATCTTCCACCAGCGTAAATACGAGTGCCTGTTAGCAAATTATTTGTCCTCTGAAGCGAAGCTTGCTATATACATGTCAAGGAAACGCAAAATTCAAGATGTTTGTGATTCTGTTTCCGATGTTGTTTACCTCTTTAAAACCTTGGTCACAGCACGAGTGCACCTTGAAATTCATTCCAGTGATTGTACACTGTTCTCACAACAGTGGTGTGTGAACACATCCTTATGTGAACTTGTTGATGGTGTACCTACCTTGAAGTTTTAATTTACCTTGTTTCTTTGTTGGGCAATGCTCAGGCATTTGCTTGTACTGGTATAACTTCTCTTGTCACATCATGATCCCAAACAATCAAGAGGGCAAAAGTGTCTGTGTGTGTCTCTCTCTCTCTCTCTCTCTCTCTCTCTCTCTCTCTCTCTCTCTCTCTCTCTCTCTCTCTCTCTCTCTCTCTCTCTCTCTCTCTCTCTCTCTGTCTCTCTGTCTCTCTGTCTCTCTGTCTCTCTGTCTCTCTGTCTCTCTGTCTCTCTGTCTCTCTGTCTCTCTGTCTCTCTGTCTCTCTGTCTCTCTGTCTCTCTGTCTCTCTGTCTCTCTGTCTCTCTGTCTCTCTGTCTCTCTGTCTCTCTGTCTCTCTGTCTCTCTGTCTCTCTATCTCTATCTCTGTATCTCTGTGTGTCTCTGTCTCTGTCTCTGTCTCTGTCTCTATCTCTGTCTCTATCTTTGTCTCTCTCTTTGTCTCTCTCTCTGTCTGTCTCTCTCTCTGTGCGTCTCTCTCTCTCTCTCTCTCTCTCTCTCTCTCTCTCTCTCTCTCTCTCTCTCTCTCTCTCTCTCTCTCTCTCTCTCTCTCTCTCTCTCTCTCTCTCTCTCTCTCTCTCTCTCTGTATCTCTGTATCTCTGTATCTCTGTATCTCTGTATCTCTGTATCTCTGTGTCTCTGTGTCTCTGTGTCTCTGTGTCTCTGTCTCTGTCTCTGTCTCTGTCTCTGTCTCTGTCTCTGTCTCTATCTTTGTCTCTCTCTTTGTCTCTCTCTCTGTCTGTCTCTCTCTCTGTGCATCTCTCTCTCTCTCTCTCTCTCTCTCTCTCTCTCTCTCTCTCTCTCTCTCTCTCTCTCTCTCTCTCTCTCTCTCTCTCTCTCTCTCTCTCTCTCTCTCTCTCTCTCTCTCTCTCTCTCTCTCTCTCTCTCTCTCGATTTTGGAGTGTCTTAAGCAAACTCCAACTGAGATGCTGTATTTTAACACAAATTGACTTAAACCAATTATCATGGTGATGTTTGTGCCCAATGTGTCCACAAACCTTTTGTCCAGATTAATTCGATAGCTTTTTGTAGTTGGGGTTTTTTTCCCTTGTTTTTGTCCCTCCCCCACCCCAACCCCCTAATCTTTGACTGCTGTGACCTGGTTCTTGGACCTGCATCTACCAGAATTTAACTCACCAGTTTCATTACAAGTGGTGTAGTAGAAACAAGTTCACTACTTCCTATTTAGATTAGATTACATAAAATTTGACCATTAAGCTGTGACCTTGACTTTTGCTTTGGACCTAAACTAAAAGCAATTTCATAGCTGCATGATAAGGATTGCATTGGGTGTTTTGCCCTTGCTTTTCCAGTAGTAGTCAGGGCAGGAATTTTGCCAGCTCGTTGGAGACAGTGTGCCAACTCTTCGTGAGGACGCTGATATTTTACATGGACAACTAATACCACCAGATGGGATGCCTATTTTAAAGTCCATCTAAAAGATAATGCAGACATTGAATTTCCCTACCTGCCAAATATCAGGATGACAGTTTATAGCTGGGCTTGTATTTGAACTCAGAGGTTTGTTTGTTTACCTTTCGATGCTGTCCTGCCAAGTTGACCATGAAACGTATGCAGGCCATAATTGAATGGTTTTACTCTTGGCTGTAGGCTGGCAGGATTGCCTAGGCTCAAGAGGTATGCACATTCTCCTCTGAGCTGTCTAAACTGGGTTCAAATCCTGGCCCAGCTGTAAACGTTTACTCTTGTGTTTTGTATGCTTAGGCGATTAGATCACTGTGTGCATCCTCCCTCAGATGGACATTAAACTGAGTGTCCCATTTAGCATAAGCAGGTGGACGTTAGATCACACGGTGTCTTTCATTAAGATCAGGCGAGCTATCGCTGGCAGCCTGGCGAGATTCCAAATTCCTACTCCTACAGGTTACACTGCATTGTCAACACCATTTCCCTGTGCAACCGCGATTCACATGCAAGTAACTTTTCTGAGAATTGTTACCTGCATTGATTGAATGAACGTATCAAACATCAGGCATTTTCAATCGATGGCAAAATACCAGTCTTTAATAAGAACATAATATTTTACCAAATAAGTGTGAAAATGCAGGGTTAAAAAATTAGGTTGAGACAATCGTGACACATACGAATGAACATCGATTCCTATTACTATTCGTTGTTTTGTCATTGGCTTATCCGCCTCCATCTGGTTGAGGGTCATGTTCCATTATCTTTTGTCATCCAGCTCTTCCATGAGCCTTCAAGAGTGGCAGAATCCTGCTGAGAAAGGAAGGTGGATGTGGAGAAAGTGGGTTGGGGGTGGGAGTGGAGGGATAGATTGTGTGTGTCTGTGTGCATGTGCACGCGCAAGTGTGCCAATAGAACTACAATATGAATATTAACTCATTCCGACAACTCTGAGGGTCATGAATAATACTTTATTAGTCATTGACCAATTGCTTAACAAACGTGTTCGTTAAACACGTTACCCCATGCATCGTTCAAACATACACTTCAATTTAAATAAAATAATTATTTTAAAGATAGTTTAAAAATTCCTGAAGTTTAGCACTATTGATGCAGTGTCTCAAACACCACCTTATTTAACATGTCCAAGCACTGCTAAACTGAAAGGTTTTGAAATTGCAAAGAAGGCAATTTGTTTTCTCATGTTCAAGTATATAGCTTAATTTAATAAAAAATAAATATTGTAAAAGTCATATAAATAAATTGATTCCGGCATTTACAGACGTTGATGCGGTGTCTTATACACCAGCCTATCTAACAAAGTTACATTAGTTCTTCGTGCCTCTTGTTTGTGTCCTTTATGATGTCCTTAAAAACAGTAAGTTTCTTGTTTGGAATGATTTTCAATTTCGTTTCACTGTCAGGCAGGCAGACTAAAAAAAATTATCTCACTCCTTTGTGTGCTTGTGCAATTGGAAGAATTCAGAGACAAATTCCTGCGAAACTGCATGGTTATTTTCCGACTTGTGTTCAAAATATAACACTCAATTTAAATTAAGCTGTTCCTTTATCATAAACTGGCATTTACAGGTGGATGCACAGACATGAACCAAATGCTTAACCCCGCATTTCGCTTCACGTCCGTGGGGTAATTACATCTCTATGTATGGGAAGGTTCATTTTTTTTCTCTCCACTTTGTCAATCCCCTTCTCTGCTTGTTATTTTAAAATGTCATTATTCTTTAGCTCCACCACCTAAAGTGGATGGAAGTTATGTTTTCACTCCTGTCCTTGTTTTGTCTGTGAGCACGATTTATAAAAAGTTACAGATGGATTCGGACGAAATTTGGGGGACACGTTGAGCGTGTGACAAGGACGAATTGATTAACTTGAAGATGCGAAACCGGATCCGGTCCGATAATAATTTTTGAAGTGATTCTTTACAATTGAGAGATCGGGTTAAACTGATTTAAAGCATGATATCTCAAAAAATTGTGGGCGAGTTGTGGTAAAACTTGGACGGTTTAGTTAGGTGATGAGAACAAGCTGATTAGATTCTGGTTCAAATCCAGATCCATCCTATCAGTGGATACAAAACGTAAACTGTTCAGTCCAGTGGAGGTATACATTTTTGCGAGTGCTGTTCGAGTTCTCTCTCGTGTTTTTCCTGAATGTAGCTTCAGTCCTGCCAAAGCAGCTTCGTGGCAAGCATTGCACGAGGTGGTTTCCCTTTGCCATCCCACTGGTACTGGAAGTACCTCACATACTCTTTGTGAAAAACATTGTAGTGGCTTTAATATCCATAAACCAATGCCGGAACATGGGATGCCCAGTTTAACGTCCATCCGAGGGAGAGCACACACATTGATGAATCACCCTACCTGTGAAACTCCAGGGTGAGAGTTTATAGCTGGGTCGAGATTTAGACCTAGGATAGACAGCATAGAGGTGAATGTGCATACCTCTAGGTCTTCCTGTCAGCCTAAAGGAGAGATACGTAGTCGTAGTAAAGGAGTGTAAGCAAACAAATGAGGAAATAGTGAGGTTGTCCATGAAATTCCGTAGGAATTTGATGCCCAAATTAAGTTAGGGGTGGATATCGCGTCTTTAGGATATAAGAAACACAAAAATGGAAGGTGACAATTTTTTTGACCCTGTTGAGGGAGTCATGTGACCCCTTTATGACCTTGACCACAGCTATATTGATGTGGAAAATGGACATATTACAGCAAGGCATTATCTGATTGAGAAGATCTAAGAAAGTAAACTTCAAGTTTTGAGGATGCCAAATTGATTGAGACATGTTCCAAGGCAATATGAATTCAAGGTCATGCCTGAAGGTCAAGGTCAAACCCAAAAACAGTTGTTTGTTTTTTTCAACATATTACAGCAATGCATGCTCTGAGAATGCCTAGGCATGTAAACCTACAGTTTTTAGCATGCCCAATCAATTGAGGCAGGCCTTCCGAGGTCAAGGTCACCCATTTATGTCAAGGTCAAATATATCGGGTGTATCCCAGCAATGGATACTCTGAAATGATCTAAATATGTGAACTGATAGTTTTTAGTGTGGTCAATGCATTTAGACATGTTCCAAAGCCTTTTAAGGTCAAGGTCAATATACATATGTAGATATATATATATATATATCCAAGTGAATATCTCTAGTACACTGAGTCAAGACCACTGCCTTCAATGAACTTTGCCAGGGTATGCAGAGCAGCTGAGAATATCTACAACTCACCAATAAGGACCACCCAATTGGTCTTGCCTATGGACTGCTGTATCTTGTGAGCACACTCATAGAGGTCAACATGCAGAGTGATGACAGTCTTCCTGGGTGAGCATAAGAACCGTATACAGAGTAGCAAAGTCTGTTGGCGACTGCTCAAATAAAGGAGCAGTCACTTTACTTTTTCTTTTTTCATTTTAGTCCCTCTTGCAGTATGGATAAAGGAGTTTGTTGCAGCCCATGTTGGCATCACATCTTGCTTTTCGGTCTATTCTGACTTTTTGCGATATTTTCACACTTTCAGAATACAATCCCTCTGGCCATTACATGGAGCACCACTTTTCTGACCATCTTTGAATGGAGAAAGATCTAAAGCTGCATGGACTCATTTGGATGAGAATGAGAATAGAGGCATCAAGCGCTGTATTGTTAGAGAGCATTTGGTCATTATCCGGGACCTGGTTCGCGAGAGTTGTGGATTGTTTTTTCTGGTTTTTGAGTTTGCACATTGCCGAGGTAGTTTACTAGTGCCCATATGTGGTCTTTATGTATATACAGTCAACAAATCTGCTCTCGTCCATGATATAGGTATCAACCATAACTAGTAGTGGAGAGCTGATGGGCTCATCATGGGATACTTCTTCAATGCAAAGCATGGTTGTGGCTTCAAGGTTAAATTGGCTGGCTTAAGCTCTTAGGGTCTTGAGTTTGAGCCCCTGTCATTCCTTTGAAATAACACCAGATCGGTTGACTCAACCTGTCATCCTTCTGAGGTCGGCAAAATGAGTACCAGCTTACTGGTGATGGTGTAATATTACCGGGAACCAGTTGGAGCATCTTCCATGGTCAGCTGCACAGCTGTGCTTCCAGAAAATGATGCAACCAGCAGCCACAGGCTGCATATGAAACAACAACTTCAATGCATACTGGTGATGGCTCATCCGGAATGCCAGTCTGTCGTTGAGAGGCTCTCCATCCTCGTTCTCCTCTTGGTTGATCACAACCAGACTTCCATGAGGGTGTTCTGCCAATATTCAGTGTCTTACATTAAGTCGATGTTGTCAATGGTGAAATATAAGGACTTCGTCTTCTTTAGGAATTGAGGCAGAACATAACAACCTGTCACCTTCATTCTCTTTACAACAACATTCCACCCTCTTTTCAAGATGCAACACAGTCATAATAGATACATAAGCGCAGGTCAGACAAAAAGGTAAATAGACGCTTATCAAAAAATTTATTGGGAATAGTAAGAGGTAGACCCAATGACACACGTGTTTCAGCTCTTTGAACAAATCCTGTATCATTCTTTGGCTTGTGCTTGACTTGACGGTTCGTCTTCACATTGTGTAAAAAAAAAAAAAAAAAAAAACCTGAGATAAAAGATCAACGGTTTTGCAGGGATCATCATTCCGTTGACCTGTAATACCTGTTGGCATAAGGACCAAACAACACCTGCTTTAGAAGAAATTGGAGTATCGGAGGACTATCAAAATCATCAAGCTTGACTTTGAACGTCCATTTGTCTCTATACTCAAGTTGTTCATTTCGCAATGTACAAGAATATTTCACAATATCATCAATTATGGCATTGGTATCCTGCTTTATGGCATAATCAACAGCATCTCCAACAGAATGGGAAAGCATCACATTTTACTGTCATTGTGACGGGGAGGCTGCACCAACTCCACGTTTGGTATGTGCTTCACTGTAAGAGTCATCAGTTATTTCTTCTGATTATCAGATTTGTTGATTTTATTTTCACACAAGATTGCAGCATGATCATTGTTTATATCAGTCATGCTCAGCACAGCCCTGTCCTCAGAGAGGGAAGATTTGACACACATGAGTCGCTGAATGTCGAGATACACTGCCTGATTTCAAGATCAGTTTGGGTCTCATCTTCCCCAGAAAGTGCACGTCATCGCATCTTGCACACAGCTCGAGTGATACCATTTTCCTGTGCTGAAGCATCACCGGGGTCATTCAAACGACACAAACCTGCTCTAATACAGTCATCTGGTGTTTTAAGCTTTTATCTAAGAATGTTTGTCCTCTATTTTCACTTTTCATGAAGTGACGGTCCTTTTTACCCTCATATAGACAAGGGGGAAAAAAAAAGCCAATTTTTATCTTGCCAAAACGAAGTTTTGCAAGATGTTAGTCAGTTTGTATGTTTTTTTTTGTTTTTTTTTTGTTTGTCTGTAATCACGTATAAAAAATTCTGCAGAGCACAGTTATCATCGGAAATTTTTGTAACTTTGCATATCAGAGGCCTATAGAGGTCCCTTTCAGTGCACAAAATTTTGAAGGTCAAAGGTCAAGGTCACTTTGGCGCAAATCAGGGGAGTCGACGAAACCCTTATTTTTTGAGTAATTTTGATCGGATCGTCTTCAAACTTCATGGGAATATAGTTCATGGTCTGGTGCTCAGATGATTAACTTTTGGTGGTGATTGGCCTTGACCTTCATGGTTAGCGCCTGAGGTCAAACATATTTAACCCCAAGGTCAAATTTTCAAGTTTTAAGAACCATATCGTGTAGTACCTCAAATTGAACACCTCGATGAGTGCTTTCTAGATATGTCAAGCTTGAGACATTATGACGTCATTTGGTGACGTTATGAGGAAAACGCATATTTTTCATGGTTACTCTGTAGAACGATACTCATCGGAATCTCTCGTAGGCAGATATTCCTCAAGGAGTCGCTCCTCGCGGATAGCAGCTCTGTTCACCTCAGTGTGACCTTAAAGAAGTCACACGTGGTCACCTTTCAGCAAGATACAGGTCACCCTGCGGGTGACATTGGTTTATTTTTTATCTTGGGTTTCACACCACAAACACGCTGTGGATGACCACAATCGTGAGAAACAGATGGCCAACCAACTTTTGGTGGACTGTCATGCTAGTAGGAGAACAGAGCCTCCTTTTTTAAAATTCTCGTTCAACTAACAGCCCGTTTACCACTTGTTTCCTACAACGTCAATGATAAGTTACAAGGCTCAGCTTAGCATATGATAAGCTTGCCATATGGTCAGCAAGAACCATGCAACATATTTCTCAGCATATTCCTTGATCAGGAGTATCTTATCAAGACCAGGATCAGGCACTAGTTGGTCGGGAGATCCTTTTTCTTTACATATGAGACATATCAGTGAAATATTATTTGCCATTCTTCTTGATTTCTGTGATTTCTTCTCATATGAGATGATAGATGATTACAGAGGATTAAAGATGAGGAATCTACGAGGTTCTTTGAAGATCTGAAAGAAAATATGTATCAAATTGCAGTTATGAGAAGAAAAAAATGTCTCTCTTTGGGTTTGACATTGACCTTAACGCATGACCTTGACCCTGTAGGGCCTGACCAATTTGTGTAAAGCAGAAGATGGAGAGTTATATAGACACATCCATGTGGTGAAGGAGTAAGTGAAGAACCTCAAGGAGGTAAGGAAGCAAGCGTGTGAGAGCATGGGGGTGTTTGTGGAGTAATGGTGTGACAGTGAGTGTGTATGAGGGAGGGGGATGAGACATGCCGACGTGGACACACTTGGGATTCATTTTCTTTGAAGTTCATGATTATATTGGTTATGTGACACAGTAAGCTTGGCAAGTGTTTGAGGTTGGGCATAGTAAAGAAAAGTGGGTTTCTGAAAAGGGCTCAAACAATCTAATTAGGTCAGGTAGGTTACAAATGCTTGGCTTTGCAACTAAATTGCACCTACCTGTCAACACAGCTTTTAAAGTGTAGTTTCACAAATCTTAGTTTGCAACATCATTTGGTTTTGCTCTTGGTAACTTCTGCTTGCAAAAATTGACACAATCTCTCTAATTGTAATTGGACTGATTTGAATGTTTTTGTGTATATCTATCTATCTATCTATCAGAGAGTGCATTAGTTCTCTCTATGTAGGTAGGGATGGCATGGAAAAAATGTCGGTCCCACCCGCTATGTATACAAAACTAAAGTTGAAACATCTTGTCTAAAAAGTCCCTTTGGCTACATATGAGAGCTTATCTGGCTTGTTCAGATGAGTATTTAGGCAGAGGTCATTTTTCAGTACACAAGAGCATTGCAAAAGCAAAAAAAATCGACATCGGTCAAAACTATCATAATCATAATAATCGTTCATAATAATAACAATCTTCAGACAGCGTATTTCTGAGCTGCCTTTCTCAATGGCAATGACTATGGTACCATTTGGCAGAGTTTTACTTGGTGCAGCATCCTTTGCCATCGTAATTTTAATAGCTTGAAAGTATTCCACGAAAAGTACACAAAACTGCATTCCTTTGTAAAGGAAGAGGAATAGAACAGAGGGGTGGGTGGGACTATGACTGTCAATCTACCTGATGGGGGCAGGGCCACTAGACACATTTACCATTGGCCCAATCAGACCGATATGGATGTCGTTAATGGTGGAATATTACCGGGAAGTCGGTGTTTCTTCTCAATGTTTTGCTTCTGAATCAGTTTTGTAAAAGAGAAAAAAAAAAAGGGGGGAAGATTTTTTTTTCCATGGCAGCCTATGCCACAGTTTGGAGAGGAACTTTGGCCATGGCAAGAGTAAGACCTACTTTTTATTTTCCATGAAGCTAACAATGTTCCCTAGGTGTGTGGTAGCTTATGTACCTGATAAGTGCCACCATTATGAATTTTGTGATGGTCCGATACCGGCAGTGCGTGCAGTGAGGTGTACAGTGAGGGATACTTTCCAAGGGTGATGACGTTCATTTTATCCATTTTTAGTTTTTTGGGGGTCTGGGACATATTAACGTTATATTGCTTATATTTTGTGTTTAACGTGATAAACTAGACATTGGTGCACATTCAAACAAGACAATCCTTAACCTGACGTGTCCCTACTTACTACATTGAGATTGGCTAACTACTCATACATGGACATTGCTACTCTATACATTTGTATCTGTTCTGGGAATGTCTAACCCACCCCACAAATGTAACCCTATTTAGAACCACAAATGATACAACAGCACCTTTTGATATATATGATACAGGAACTCCTAAACTTTTGTGCACACCATCAATACACTTCAATGTGAGCTCCGTTTATCATGTGCAGGACAGCAAGTCAGTACACGAGTTCTTGCCGTGTTTGGCTCAGCATGTTTGCAACCACCAGTGCGCATGCAGCTGTAATCTGAGAATGAAGATCCTGCAGATTAGCCACCTTGGTGTTGCCGACACCATCTTTGGCAAACCTCCACAGAAAAAAAATCAAGGTTGGTTATGTCTGGTAATCGTGGGGGCAAGCGGTTGGTCCTTCTTGGCCAATCCAGCGTCCTGGAGATTTTTCATTCAGGACGGCTCAAACGGCCAATGCCCAATGAGGGGGGAGCGCTGTCCTGTTGAAAAATGATATCAGGTTGCAGGTCTTTAATCTGTGGGAAGGTGAATCCTTCCAACATGTTCATGTAAATTGTTGAGGTCACTGTATCCTCCGCAAAGGAATACGGACCCACCAAGTGGTCATGGAGAAGGCCACACCAGACGTTGACCTTTGAACTGTTGCGTATATGTTCAATGACCACGTGGAGGTTTTCAGAGCCCCAGATCCTCACATTGTGCCAACTGATCTTCCTCGATACATGAAAGCAAGCTTCCTCTGCAAACATAACTTTTTTCAGGAAATCTTCGTCATCCTCTATGCAACTGAGCATCTCCAAGGCAAATGCCTTGCGTTTGAGTCTCTCATTTGGTTGGAGTTCCTGCAGAATCTGCACCTTATAGGCATAAGCTTGTCTTTTTTTTGCAAAATCCTGTGCAAAGTGGTCTTTGTTAGTCCCAGTTCTCTGGATTCTTGTCAAATTGATTTTCTGGGACTTTGTTGAAATTATTCACACACTCGTTTAACGTCTGCTGCATCAATGCTTGGTCGACCGGTACTTTTCTGTTTCTGACAACTTCCAGTTTCCTTCAACCTCTTGTACCACTTTCTGATATGAGTCTGTGATGGCAGATTCCTTCCATACCTTGTACAGAAATTACGCTGAACTTGCTTGAAGGATCTCGTTTTGATTAACCATTCGACGCACTTTGCTTTCTCGTGTGGAGTCACCATTTTCTTTTACATTAAACCACCAGTCCTGAAAACAAAGAAAACTTTATGCATTTCTGTATCATATAAAACAAATGGTATCGTATAATTTTTTGTATGAAATATAATAACAACCAAAGTTGTCCATGTCTTTTTGGAACACCCTGTTGCAGTATATCGTTTTTGGCCCACCTCTCAATGATGAACAATCACTTAAAAAATTATAGTATCCAGATCTGGATCCTTACCAAACTTACTCTAATCATTTCATCCTTGTCACACACCCAAACTGTCCAACAAATTTCATCTGAATCCATCCATAACTTTTGAAGAAGTCCTGTTCCCAAACAGACAGACAACCAGACATCGAGACAGGGTTTAAAACATAACCACTGTCCACATTCGTTCTCCAGAATGTTTTGGAGGATGGCACAGAGGTAACGTACTTGCCTTTCAGCTCTGTATCGCTCCCAACAATGGTGCTTTTCAGGCTGGGTATTATATTGATGAGTGTGCCGTCCTTTGAAAGGACATTATGTTGGCTGTCCTGCAAAACAGTATTTGCTTGTGAGCATTGAAGATCCCAAAATATCTTTCAAAAGGAGTAGACTATTGTGTGCTGATGTCCAAGCCAAATCGAAATTCTTGCTATGAAAGGAATGTTAAGCAAGGAGCTGATACTCGAGGTCCCCCACCTTTTAGGTGGTATGAGGAATAGATCTGTGTAATCTTGAACGTTTTTTGAAATATCGAGTACACAAGCCAAATTACCGAGATGGTTGCCATGGCAACATAATTCAGCCAATCACAGCCGTGATCTAATGAGGTTGAGATAATGTCATTAGGAATAGATATCTGCAATATGAAAGCTAAATGTTGAACGGTTTTTGAAATATCACATACACAAAAGTACATAGACAGATGATCGGTCCCAGTCGGTTGGTCGGACGGACGGAGCTCATTTTAATGTCCCTCGTCTTCGACCTTGTCGGGGGGGGGGGGGGGGAAGAAAAATAAATGTAAAGCCTTGACTACCACTCGGAAAATCAATGTAAATCTCTGCTAGTGCATCTCTGCCTCATGATGATACATTAGATTTTAGAAATAGCATTGCCATGAAACTAGTGTCTGGCTACATGCTAAGGGTTTTTGTTCATGTAAATGCATAAGATAGTTCCAGAAAATTTAAAGAGGATTAGCATACACTGTGAGTGCATTATTTATTTTCCAAAAATCAATAAATAAAGAAACCAAAAATCTGCACCAACAGCCAAAGCCTGCTCTCTGTAGCACTTGTTAACCTCAACCCAAAAATATAACCTGAAGAATGAATAAAAAAATATAACCTGAAGAATGAATGAAACCTAACTGGAAGAATGAATAAAACATAACCTGAAAAATGAATTGTTAACGTTTGAAGAACCACATCCTGTTATATCTTATCGGATACACTAATTATTCCACATCATGAAGGTGATGCGGCAACACAAACCAGTAAGGGTTCTTAGCCAATAAAGATGAGAGGACCAGGATCAAAGGCCAACTTGTTGCAATACTTTCCGCAGGATTTTAACTTCATATTGCAGATAGGAGCTTAAAAGTCAGCTTAACATCCCTTCTGCCCTTGTTGACATTACACTTGCATTTGACTCAATTAGAATCACTACCAAGTCTACAACTCAAAGTGAGCATGTCATTGCAAAGTTAGCCAACCACAAATGACCGTAGCTAGTACAATTGATAAGAAAGATTTTTGAAACAGGTGAGATTTCATACTACATAAATGCTTAACCTAGACACATCTGGAAGATGGGAAAGTGGAGTCAGGGCAGGGTTTGGGGTGAGATGGAGAGGATGAAGCAAATGAAAATAAGAAGGTAAAGCCATTTGATTTTTAGAATGTCTTCAAAATTGTGAAACGTATCCCATCTGGACAATCTGCGAAGGTATCGAGTTTGGAGAGACAGAAGGGTTTGAATTACCATGAGAGAGAGAAGTCAACATTTTTCATTTTGGAAGAAGTGACAGGTGTAATTACAGGGAAGAACTGTAATAGATTTGGATCACAGACTTTCGATGTGAAAACAGAGTTAGGACACTCGTGTCCTGCTCTGGCAGTTTCAAATCTTTTGTTTTCCTTTCAAAGCAAAGGAAATATTTCAGAAATTAAGTCTCCCTGGACACTTGACAAGATAGTAACTCATCTAGATCTCGTGTAATTACCGGTTGAAGCTGATTGTTTCATTATGCATCGGAATAGTAAACGAATGTTTTCTGCTCCGATGAAATGTTTACTGTTAATATGCACTTAAGTTGTCTACTTCTAACCACGTTATGTTTATTGTCTGAAATATTCCAATAGTTGCTGCTGTCATTTTCCACATTTAATACATGGTTTTAAAAAAATTAAGATCATTTAAGTTGGATGTTGCAGCGATGCAGCTGTTCTTATAAAACGATGTCAGTTTATTCTCAGTTCCTTTTTTTTTAATGTAAACCAAGTAATTGCCAGGGGACTAAAAAGAAGGGTAAGGCTCATAGTCATTAATAATGACCTCTTGTAAACAAGAGAGGGGAATAAGAGTCAATTCTCCAATATTTCCAAACACTATATATATATATATATATATATATATATATATATATATATATATATATATATATATATATATATATATATATATATATATATATATATATATATATATATATATTGTTACGTTTGAGGGGGGGTATGCATTCAAAGGGTAATTAGGATGTTTAATTAGGTATGCCATGCTGTTCGAGTGTACCAGGATCTCGATGTAATAAGTAGCAATTCAGTGGCGATAAGTTGTCTAGTAAATGCCCATTTCTTCAAGGGGGAAATGATAATTGTCACGTAATTAGATAGGGATACGGGATAGGGTAAGTGTGTCTGCGTAAACCCCTGTTAGTATTCCCTGGAGGCTTGCCGTGACGTCACAGGACAGTGCTGCGGATGGCTCCGCCCCGTGATCACGATTGGCGGAAGGCGATGGCGGAGGGCCAATAAAATGGCTCGATTGGAAGTGACGAGCACTCGAGGATAAAAAGGCTCCGTTCGGGGAAAAGGCGAGGAGGAAGAAGATCGGGACAGAAAACCGTTCTGGAGGAGGCTGTTGTGCTGGGAGCGTGCTGTGTTGTTGCGCTGATTCGATCCTGGTTTCATCGTGTTTCGTGGCCTTGCTGTGCCTCGTGCCTCACCTCGGTTGGCTCTGGGGTACTGCTGGCTCGGAGTACGGGGTCGAACGGCGGGCGGAACTGCCTCCCTCTCCTGCTCGCAACTTGGCGCCAGAACTGTCTTCCTGGCGGCTGTGAGCGGACTTGCGCCGACACCAGGAGGTCGACAGCACCACGGTGTCTCCTGCACCAGACGAGCGCAACGCCAGCTCGTCCAACGCCAATCCAGGGACTGTTGCGTCACCACCACGGGCCAGCCTGACCACCAGGACCAGCTACGTTGTGTGTGTGTGTGTGTGTGTGTGTGTGTGTGTGTGTGTGTGTGTGTGTGTGTGTGTGTGTGTGTGTGTGTGTGTGTGTGTGTGTGTGTGTGTGTGTGTGTGTGTGTGTGTGTGTGTGTACCTGGCGCCTTAGAAGGTTTGAGATTGGTATATCCATTGGAATTGTTTGTGTTTTCCCCATGCCTGAACCCACACCACCATCCCGTCGAATCGCCCCGGATCCCTCCTCTTGCCATCTTGTTATTTCTGGTTTTTTTTTTTTTTTTTTTTGTATACCTTGGTCGAGGCTCGTATGAGAGCTAACACACAACTCACAGCAAGGAGGCATGAGACAAGAGGGGCGGGAGTGGAAGGGACAAAACAGTGGGGAACAGACACATTAGGTGAACTGTGGAAGGGAGAGGGATGGGGATGGGACGGGGAACATGGCGAAGAGAAGATGGACATTACAGGGACTTTCAGGAAGGAAAGCAGGAGAATTGAAGGAAGTGGGCTTGGGTGGATTATCGGGGGTAGAAAAGATCGAGGATTTGGATGGGGGAAGATAAGAGGTGGTGGTGAACAGCTGTTTTGAAAGCCTGGAGGGAAGAATGGGAAAGAATAGAGTGAGGAAGTTTATTCCAAAGGCGGGAAAAAGAGGAATGAAAGAGTGAAGATGAGCAGTGATTCGTGATTTTGGTAGTTTTACCAGAAGGGGGTTGTTGGCGGACCTTGAGCGCCCTGTGGAAATGTGGTTGGGACAAATCGCAGAGAGAGCAGGGGGGCAAGGCTGGAGAGGAGTCGGTAGAAGACAGAAAGACCACCGACCAACCTGCGGTGATTGAGTGAGAGGCCCAAAGACTCAGCTTCATTGCGGGAGATGCCAATGATCTTAAAAGCCCTGGTTTCGACAGCGTGAAGCCGAGAAAGGTGGGAGGCAGGAGCACCAGCCCAGAGGGGAGAGCAGTACTCCATCAGGCTACGGACAAAAGCTTTGTAAGTAGTCAGGAGCTCAAGAGGGCCGAGGAAGGACTTTGCACGACGGAGGATTCCCAGTCGGCGACTGGCTTTTGAGGCAAGGTTGGAAATGTGACTTTCCCAGGAAAGGTCATGGCAGATAGTGAGACCCAGAAGCTTGAAAGAAAAGACTTCTTCCAGAGGATTGTTGAGAAAGTGGATGGGGGGGTTTCTAAACGGTCCTTTCGAAGAGACATAGTGAGAGTGTGAGATTTGTGTGGATTGAAAGACATGTTCCACGTGTTGGACCTGTTTGTGATTTTATCCAGATCTGCAGTGAGCGAAGAAGCTGCTGCTTGCCGGTCTGAGGGATGACAGATGGTACGGCAGAGGGTGGAGTCGTCGGCAAAGAGAAATAGAGGATTTTCCAGAGAGTCCGAGAGATCATTGATGAAAACCAGAAAAAGAACAGGGCCCAGAACGCTACCTTGAGGAACTCCAGCCTGCACAGGAAGAGGGGATGAAAGAACTCCATTTAGGGCCACACGTTGACTGCGACAGGAGAGGAAGTCTGCGAGCCATGAGTGGAGATGGCCTTGAATACCATGGGAAGAGAGTTTGGTGAGTAGTGCAGGGTGCCAGACTGTGTCAAAAGCACGTGATATGTCCAGGGATACGGCTCGGATTTCCTGTCTGGCATTGAGGACCTCCATCCATTGATGGGAGAGCAGTAGCAGCATATCCAGGGTAGAGTGACCTGGTCTGAAACCAAATTGATGATTGGAAATCAAGCCATTGGAGAAGAGGAAGGATTTCATGTCTGAAGCGATGATGGATTCCATAACCTTGCTGATGATTGGGAGAAGGCTGATTGGTCTGTAGTTACAGGGATCTGTTTTTGCACCTTTTTTATGCAGGGCAGTGATGTTAGCAGATTTCCAAGTAGATGGCAGATGACCTTGGGAAAATGAGAGGGTGAATAGAACAGAGAGAGGGTGAGCAAGAGCAGAAGAGCAGGCTTTGAGGACACGTGGGCTGATGCCGTCTGGACCGGTTGCAGAATCTGACTCGAGGTTTGAAAGCAAGCTCTCCACCTTGTCAGGAGAAAAGGATACAGAGTCCAGGGACAGTTGGGTGCGACTGGGTAAAGTGGGTAGAGATAGTGATGGGTTTGGGACACAAGATTTAGCTGCAAACACCGAGTTTAGACATTCAGCTTTATCACGTGTGGAATCAGCAGTGCGGCCATTTGAGGTAAGGGAGGGGATGGGGCAGGGAACATCCACCAGAAACAGATTTGATTAAACGCCACCAGGATTTTGAGGAGGGAGAGAGGTTTGAGAGTTCAGACTTGAGATGAGAAAGATGTTGTTTTCTGGCTCTCCTGAGGGTAGATACACACTTGTTCCGAGCTTTGTGGAAAGAACTGAGATTGCCCTCAGTTGGGTTTGCTTTCCATGAGGCAAAGGCAAGTTGTTTCAGGACAACTGCCTCACCACAAGCTTCAGTAAACCAAGGGCGGGAGGAAGGGTAAGACAACTGAACACGAGAGGGGATAAATCTGTGCATGAGGGAGAGCAAGTTTCTTTGAAAGAATTCCCAGGATGAGTTGATGTTTGAGAAAGTAGTGATAGGAGACCAGTCTGTAAGTTTGATGGCTGCTCGGAGACCCTGCCAGTCGGCTTGAGTGAAATGCCAGACTCGACGGCGGTGAGGTGGTTCTCTGATAACAGCCAGAGAGATGTCCACTTTAACAAGGACGTGGTCAGAAGAACCAATTGGAGCGAAGGAAGAGCAGCAGATATTGTCAGGGAAATTTGTCAAAATCAGATCCAGAAGAGATGGAGTACCATTGGTTGAGATCCGGGTCGGGAAGTTGACCGATTGAGTCAGTCCCAATGAGTCACAGAAAGCTTTTGCTGATGTCCCATGGCAGGTGAGAGAGGTACCCACACCTAGCCAACTGGCGTGATGACAATTGAAATCGCCACATAAGAGGAAGAGAGAGTTTGGATGAGAAGATAGAAGATGGTCCATGTTTTCGGAGAGTGAGGTGTAGATGGAGTCATCACTGTTCGGTGGACGGTACAGTACACATATAAACATGAGGTGGGAGTGGAGTGGAAGCCGAAGCCAGAGGTATTCCTGGGGGTGTGGGGGAGTGAGAGTAGTGCAGGGAGAGTGAGGAATAGAGTCTTTGATGAAGAGAGCAACACCTCCACCAGGACGAGGCTCAGGTCTGTCATACCGTAAGAAGGAGTAACCAGGGAGAGATACTTGGGAGTCAGACACGTCTTGGGAGAGGAAAGTTTCTGTTAGGCAGATAATGTCTGGTTTGTCAGTGGCAACCTGTAGGGAAAGATCTGAAAGGTTTGAGCGAAGGCCCCGGATATTTGAGGTCCACACTTTTAATGAAGAGGTAGGGGAGGAGGCTTTGGGTGCAGGAGGTGGAGGGGCGGGGGAGGGTAGGACGAGGGACGAGGGGGAGGTAAGGAGGGTTGCTGAAGGAGTGTGGGGTATTGCAGAATAGCGAGGGGAGGGGGCCGAATGAGGAGGAGAAAAGGCTCTGTGGTGCTGGGAGAGAGGGGGACAAGAGACAAGGAAGATGGCAGTTGAGGATTTGAGGAGGTGGAGTGAAGAGATGGAGGTGAGAGGGCAGTGGAGGGAGGCAGGTTGTTGGATGAGAGGGGGCAACTTAGAGAAGGAAGAGTGAGGGGGATGAAAGGTGGGAGAAAGGTGAGGGGGATTTTTGAAAGAGGTGAGAGGGAGGCTTGGAGGGAGAAGAGTGGGATGGTTGCTTTGAGAGTGAGAGTGAGGGGTGAGGGGGTGAGTTGGCACTGAAGTTGGAAAAAGAATGGTTGATGGAAAGCGAGCATCCATGGCAAACTGTGGTTTTTAAAAGTTTTAGGTCAGAGATGCGATTTAACACAATTCTTGATGGATGCAATGAAGGCGAATTCAGAGCATGGAGAGAAGAAGCGCTGTAATAGTTGGATTTTTTAGGCAAGGAATGAAGGAGAGGTCGAAATGAGAGCAGTCTGTTAAAATAGCAGAAGAGTAGTGCATTGTGAAACAGTAAAGAGTACCACATGTGTGAGAGAGGAAGATGAAGCATTATGAGATCGTTTTTGTTGTTAATATTAATGTATGAGAGAGTTCAACAGATTAGGTCATGGAAGTGTAAAAAAAAAGAAATCGAGGAAGACGAGGAGGAAGTTAAGAGGAAGAAGAAGTAGCAGAATCGGGAGAAGGTGAGCGTGTTGTTGTTGTTGTTGTTGGGTATTTTTTTTTTTTTTTTTTTTTTTTTTTTTGAGATAAGAAAGAGATTAGTTGGGAGAATGGGGGATGTTTGGAAAGTGGGGAGGATGAAAATTGAAGGTAATGGGGAGGATAGAAATTGAAGGTAATGGGGAGAAAAAACAAACAACAACAAAAAAAAAACGATCGAACACCGAGTGGAACCGGTAGGCCTCAAGCCTAGGACTAGGCCTCAAACACCAAGTAAGAACGTCGACATAAATACTCACAAAATAGCACGATTTTTGAAACAAAACCGAACTAGGAACACACATTAACATGTAGGTGAGAAAATTAAACAGTTAAAACGGGACAAATAACAACCGGAACTTAACTTTGAGAACATCAGCAGGGAGCCCCGAAGGAGACCTCTTGCCGCTCAAAACCGGAACCGGAAGTCAGATTCAATGGTTATTGAATGGTTAGAGATGGTCAGATGGTTAGAGAAATAAACATCATTAACTCAGTGAAAAGCGACTCGTGCCACCTTCCTCATCCCGTTTGCGGTAGAGCGATTAGAACCGCCATCTTTGGGTTGTAAAGGATAAACTGCCTCCATCGTTTCGGCTCATTCTACGTTGGCGGGACTGTTCAAGTCCCGTGGACGTCACAATATATATATATATATATATATATATATATATATATATATATATATATATATATATATATATATATATATATATATATATATATATATCTCCTATATATCCCCTTAATGATTGGCAGATACTGATTTGCAATGGTTTGTTTCTTTTCTTGCTCAACAAACCCTAATGAGGAGAGTGGTTTTGCTGTAAGAATAAGTGATGCTACAGTTTGTACCAAGGTTACACACAGACATATATCCGTACTATAATTCAGGGACCGGTGTTTGTGTGTGTGTTTGTCATGCTACTCCTCCTACAGTTCTGGGCCAATTACACCCATATTTGCTACAGAGGATCAGCATGACCCCAGTTAATGTATCGTGCTGTTTTTATCTTTGCTGTGATCTTGGAGGGTGAGGGGGAGGGGGGGGGGACACAAATTCTCGATGTAAATGTGTATCATGTCGATCACGTGCTGTTACCTCGTCAATTAACACAGGTGGCTTTGATTATCAAATAAATTAACTCCTATCATGCTCTTCCAGCCAAAGTAAGCTGCATAAAAAAAAACCAAGAAAAGCTACACAAGGTGAGCCCTTTGCTGTTTCAAAGTCTACCGAATAGTATGTAAATGATAATCCCAATTAAATACACCCCCCCCCCTCAACTACCGCACCTGTTAAATCACTTGTTGGCAAGTAATCAGCAACAGCGGAGACAGAAACGCACATCACCTAGGCTCCCACGCATGTACTACATGCAATGTCAATAGCAGTCAACATTTAAATAACAAGACCCAATCACGCCTCTCACCCATAATTGCGGGGAATAACCAATCAGCTCTCTTCTTGGACAGGTTGGGCGTGTGACAAGGATGAATTGATTCGATTTTGCTGAAGATCCAGATGTGGATACTGAATATTTTTTTTATTTTTTAAGTGATTCTGCACCATAGAGAGAGGTAGTGCCACAACTACATAGGGCATGATACTGTGACGGTGGTTGTTCATGAATAACTCCAGACAGCACATCAAGGCTTTAAAGACCATGATCGTCTTCCATACCGTTACGTTAACCTGGAGCCAGCTTCCAGGTCCAAAGTCATGTTACTGTGACCAGTGAGGTTACTGTTCCAAATGGGCATCGTACCGGCAGTTATGTGACAGAACTTACCTGATCAGCTGAGCGTGACCACATTACATACTGCATTCTTATATAGTCCAATTACACTAGACCAATACATCATCAGCTGTTATGTGCCACCACCAAGATGAGCAGGAAAAGTCAGGACATGGATGTGTTTTATAAATGTAATCAAATCTGAAACATATTGTTACGGAAATGGCCCTTATTGGACTACTAAATATAGGATTAACTCAGATCCCTCATTAAATGCATGTTTAGCTAGGTTGTATGGTAAAATTGACGTTACATGTGTGTTGGGAGACGTAAAAGGCTGTTTTATTGTTTGTGCGGTGGTGGTGGAATGAGAGCTCCCTCTTGTTCCTTCCCCATCCCGGACGAGGCCGCGCCCAGTTGGCTGAGAGGGTGTGGCCAAAAAGAGGAAGTGAAGTTAAGGGGAGGAGTTTGTCGGCTTCGCTGAGAGAGAGTGCTCATGTGTCGAAGGAGCGAACGAGAGAGAAACGAAGGCTTCGTAAAAAGGTTGAGTTTGTGGAAAACAGTCGGGTTTTCGAGACGTGCTCGGGTGGCTTCGAAGCGAGTGAACGAAGGCTTCGTAAAAAGGTTCAGTTTGGCAGAAGTACAAAACTGCAGTCGGTTGAGAGAGTGCTCGTGTGCCGAAGGAGCGAACGAGAGAGAAACAAAGGCTTCGTAAAAAGGTTCAGTGTGTGGAAACAGTCGCTCTCGAGGCGTGCTCGTGTTTTCGAAGCGAGCGAATGAAGGAGGCACAGTGTTGGATCTGCCGGGAGAGACGCTGAACCTGCTTGCACGTCGAGTCTGCCTTTTTGGGGCAGTGGGAGAGGCGGCTGTACTCATCATGGTTTCCTTTTGAGGCGATGTTTTTATGGCCGGATGCCCTTCCTGACGATTTGTCTTGCTGTGTTCGATCGAAATCGAAAGAGAAAGAATGAAGGGAAAGGTGTATGCTTCATGTGTGAGGAGTACGATGATTTATGGGAGTGAGACATGGGTACTGAACATGGAGCAGCAACAAAGCCTGGAAAGGGTGGAAATGCGAATGGTTCGGTGGATGTGTGGAGTATCGTTGAGAGAGAGGAAGACAAATGATGACTTGCGAAAGATGATGGGAATAGAGTCTGTGATGGAGGTTGTGAAGAGAAACAGGTTGAGATGGTTGGGTCATGTGTTGAGGAAGGATGAAAGTGACTGGGTGAGAGGAGTGTTGGAAATGAGTGTAGTCGGAAGTAGAGGACGGGGAAGACCGAGAAAAACTTGGCTAAATGTGGTGGAAGAGGAAATGTGGGCAAGGGGATTAAGAAGGGGAGATGCAGAAAACAGGGTAAAGTGGAGAAGATTGTCATGGGGCCCGCAAGGCTAACCCCCGCTTTCGCGGGGAAAATGGCCTTTAAATGCTTGTGTGTGTGTGTGTGTGTGTGTGTGTGGGAGAGGCGGCCTGCACGTCGAGTCTGCATTTTTGGAAGTAAGAGAGACGGCCTGCACGTCGAGTCTGCCTTTTTGGGGCAGTGGGAGAGGCGGCCTGCACGTCGAGTCTGCCTTTTTGGGGCAGTGGGAGAGGCGGCCTGCACGTCGAGTCTGCCTTTTTGGGGCAGTGGGAGGGGCGGCCTGCACATCGAGTCTGCATTTTTGGCAGTAAGAGAGGTGGCCTGCACGTCGAGTCTGCATTTTTGGGGCAGTGGGAGGGGCGGCCTGCACATCGAGTCTGCATTTTTGGCAGTAAGAGAGGTGGCCTGCACGTCGAGTCTGCCTTTTTGTGGCAGTGGGAGAGGTGGCCTGCACGTCGAGTCTGCCTTTTTGTGGCAGTGGGAGAGGTGGCCTGCACGTCGAGTCTGCCTTTTTGGGGCAGTGGGAGAGGCGGCCTGCATGTCAAATCGGCGATCGACTCTTATGAGGAGGTGATTCTGCCGTGAGAAAGACGGCAGCCAGCTTTGAGAGGCAAGCGTGGAAAAAGAAAGAAAAGGTGATTCGACAGAGAGAGAAACTGAGAGGACGGAGTTGAGAACTCGGGCTTCGAGGTGGGAAGGCAAGAGAGGAGACGACAGAGCCTCTGATGCAACCTGCTCACACCAACGGCTCGACACGTTTGCCAATCCGCTTGCCGGAGCCCGGCACCTCGATTTGGGCCTTGTCTGGTGATCAGGCCAGGCCTGGATTTGTATGCTGGATCGAAAGAGAAATCAGCTGAGGCCCATCGTCGACCTTACGCGGGGTCAGAGCGCGCGGAGACTGCGTGCGGTGCGGAAAGGAAAGAGTGCGGCGCCGTCATCTTGCCACGTGGCGCGTTCGAGCTGGGGCTCAAATCCGTGGACATCCGCCTGTTGCGAGCGACATTCGTGCTTTTGACACTGTCCTCTCGTCCATGAAACATCACCAAGTACTCTGTCTTGTCTTGCATGCATGCTGTCTGTCTGTCTTTGTCTGCACGTGTTGTATAAGGCATATCTCGGTTTGGACCCCCTCAAGACATGTAGTCCGTAGTTCCCTAGTTAAGAATGGGTTAAAGATTGTTAATAAAAACGTTATCGTGAAAGTTTTGCTTGTGTCGTATTCTCCTTTGTAATAACTGAACGATGGATCAAAGTACAAAGTGCAGACATCTGGTGTGATATTAATTGTGTTTTTTTTTTTTTACAAGAGATCGCAGTTTCCCCTTTTTGTGCGATCTGCTTTCATTTAGGATGTTATTTCATTTCATTAGTAGCTTGGAGCGATGTTATCTTCTATATAAAAGTGAATGAGACATTTGTTTGTTTGTGACACGACTCCTCTGAGCTCCCAAGGTTAATCACCACAATACTTATTAGGATCACATTTTTTACAATGATACACCTCACTCCAGTGTGACCACTCCTTGGCTTTTTTCACAAAATCTTGGCTGTTCATTGTTCATCTTGGTATCTTGGTTTTCTATAGGCTTTCTTGGCGTATAGGTTTTCTATTATCATCGCTTTTCTGAAACCTTGTGAATTATTGGGCTCACCTTGGCATTTATGAAAATGAGGAGTGGTCACACTGCCTCACTCAGGGTTTCAAGCAGTCATTTCTTCACAATTTATAACTTGTAAACATGCAAACCACCACCTGTCGCTGGGAAGGGGTGGGAATCCAGAGGGGCGGGTGGGAGAAAAGACCCAGTGTTGCCCAGCAACGGCGGGTACCTTTGCGAGCATATACAGTAAGACCCTGACATTTACGGGGGATATGTTCACATTTATTGAATGCTGCGTATGTCAAACCTGAAAAATGCTGTGAATGTCAAATCCACAAATGTCAGGGTTCCACAGTATATAAATATACATATACAAATCGAACCCCCTAACTTGACGAGGCAGCAGGGTACATATGGAGTCCCATCACAGCGCTTGCTGCACAACCTGCCAGCAACAAGTGCCGCCTGCCATGCGAGCATATTGTCTCTGCCCTGCTGATCACCAGTCAGGAGGTTTGCAACCAGGAACATTAAATTCAGCAAAAGAAGTATGTTGACTATGATGAGATGATGACATCATGTGCATAAATTACACAAACACATCACATCCAAACTAGGAGGCATCCTCCGTATGGTCCTCAAGCTTTTGCAGACTGAGAATAAAGCCTGTGGTCATGAATAGACGAAAGCAGAGATGTCAATCTAGATTTCGCCCTTGTGGGCTCATCAGGACAACAGCGAGATGATGGTCTCACATGAGCATCACATTGACAAAATCTGTGAGATCAAGCAGTAAGTAGGTAATTGGTTAGAAAAGAAATACTTTCTATTGTAAAGGAAACAGCAAATAATTTCTCAACATGCAAAGACTTGGAAGAACAAAAGCTTTATGCCATGAAAAAAGAAAACTGAACAGCCCAACATTCCATGTCATGTATGCTCTCCTGAACATAATATCTGGGTTTTTGGAGAATATAAACAATCACATATGACGACAATCAAAAAAAATATAACATACAGCGACACGATAGACGATGTTACAATGGATATTTTGTGTTGATGCCAGCTTGCATTGGTTAGGCTAGTCCTAAAGCTATCCATCAGTGCGACGAATAGGAAACGACTTGAGATGGCAGTGAAATGCAACATTGAAGCATTTGGAGAGAAGAGTGTGATTGGACACAGGGAAACAATTCAACAGGCAGGAGAAAAGAGCAGCATCGTGCAGGTGAACAGAGAGCCCAGATTCTGGAAGATTCACAAGGAAGGGGTTGCTGAGTGAATATGTTCATTGTCTCAGGGTTGGCAGATGGCAGGAAGGGTAGGTCGTGCTCAACCAGATCAACTGATGTTTTGATGATGTTTAAATAAAATATTGGTGCTTAAATCGTGAAACCACCAAACTTTATTCCGTTGATGCGATCAATTGATGATCAACAATTGATGTTTAAATCGAGAGACCACCAAACTTTATTCCTTAAGACAGCAATAGGCCCTCCCCTTTGTTCTCTAGATGGGTGATAACAAAGATTTTCAGGGTTTGGGTTTATACAATATTCAGGAGTGAGAGGTGGGATAAATTGGGAGCACTTGTCCAAAAGGAAAAGCAAGATCCATTGTGCTTCATGCAGGGCCACCTTCGAAATGATGAACCTTTTATTTGTATTGTATGCTGGTGAGTATGTGTAATTATTAGCATCAAACATCACATCATCAATCAAGAGAATCCTTGTGGAGAGGTTATTCAGTGCCTTTTTGTTTAGTCTGCCATTGTGGAAAAAAAAAAACAGTTGAGACTACTGGATTGGACTTCAGTCAGCATTCTGAAGTCTTTATCTACATCTTAATGTTCAGATATAAAGGCATATTATAATCAATGACTTAAATGGTGTTGTAAACAGAAAGAAAGTTAGGTGTTGTTGTTCTAAAAATCGATTTGTGAAGTGGCACTGCATAGGAAAACAAATCCTCATGGAGGAGACAGCCCTCAACCTCATCTTAAAAATATGACATGAAGATGTTACATTTACTTAAATAATAAATAAATAAATAAACAAGAAAGATGTCGTGCACAGCACGATATTCACAAAATCCAAATCAACAATACTAGCCATGGAAACAGCAATTTAGCAATTTTTGAAAATTTGACATGTCAAGTGTTTTACATGTTGATTGTTACGTACAACAAATTTGGTTGATACCTTTTATAATTGAGGCCGAATAGGTGTTTTGCATGTTTCGGATGGCCTTGACCTCCGACTAAGTTTGACCAAGTTTTACTTGCATACTGTATCCTACACATATGTACAGTACAAACAAATAAATAAGCTGCGTAAGTTTAAAGTTGATATCTTGAAAAATTATTGAGGTATGGTAATAATAAATTCACAAAAAGTCCCATTTGAAAATATAATGGGGGTGAAATTGCTGTCACAGAGCTGATGCTCGCGATTACAGCCAGGAGGAATGATTAATGTTTAAATGATAAATGTGGTGATCATCGTTTAGATATTTATACGGTATGCCGTCATGATGAGGGTAAATATTCCCAAATTCAGGATGGCATTCCGTTGAAGTCATGGGGACTCACTTCGACGAAGGGCTCCAATTGTATGACCATACATTCTGGTCCTTCTGGATAGGATGTATGTGTTTGATTGACCATGTGCTTCAGCCTTTGTGCTGAGGGGCATGTGTATGCCAACGGGACAGTCTTGTTGGACCGTGTACTTTGGCCATGGGGTCAAGGTGCATGTCCAAAGCTGTTTTTATGTTTTGAGGGTTTTTTTTCACCTTTTTAGATAAAAAGGTGCCTTCATAATGAGGATAAATAACCCAGAAATCCGGATCGGTGGCACCACTTGATGTTTAACCAATGTTGACCATAAAATCTCTGTCTTTTTGACAAGTTCGCCAGGCTGAGGCCTCCGGGTTGGAGGTGACGCTTTGGTGTACGACTGTATGTCCATTGGAGATGGGGGAGCACTTCTCATGATGCATTTCAATATTATATATATGTGTATATATGTATATATTTATTGTATTGTTGCAGACACGGGATCGGGGGTGAAGACCACGAGGGGTGAACTACGTCGGGTTCCCAGCAGACTCACCGGAATTGCAGGCAATCGCACACGTATAATTTTATGATGCGGCAGGTCGCTAATTGACCGCGAACACCAATAACTTGACCACATGACTTAGGGTTCTCCATTTAATACCGTTTACCTAAAGCTAACATGATCTAATTACCGGGGTACATGCCTTCAGTACGCACTTGCTTAAACCGGATCACCTTACCAGATCAGAAGCAGCTGAGCGGAACTGCCAAGCATGAAGTGGCTGTGAAACAGGTCGTTGGGGAATAATGTCCTGGCTAAACTCAGGTGCGGGCCATGCTGGACCAATGAAAGAAAACACAAAAACGAGTTGGGGACATTTCTATACAACACATGTGTTTACAACCAAGCGAGGAATGGTATGTGGCACAGTGAATGGGGTTTTATTTTATGTACAGCAGGGGATAAGCAAGGAATTTGTGGGGTGTGGCAAAAGACAACTTACAAAAGCGGACACAGAGCAGGATCATCTTGACTATCTTCTACAATCTTACTTATGCAAAGACAGGCCACATCACACGAACACACACACACACACACACACACACACACACACACACACACACACACACACACACACACACACCGAGGAAAGTTAGATGGCAAAGAAAGAGAGAGAGAAAGGTGAGGATAAGCACCCTCAAAATACCTGGTGTGGTCGGCTGACCAACGCGGCCCAGGACACTTGAGGAGTGGTAAGTGGGAAAGATACTGGTGTCTATGATGTGGGAGTGGGAGGTGTGATGTATGCGACATGAGGGGTGCCGTGCAAGAGGAAAATGTGATTGCGTATCAGTAACGCATTCTTCTTTGTGCGTCAACAGTAGAAGGGATAGAGGAGTGTATCGTGAGGGAAGACTAGATGTGTGAGAAGGAAGATCCCTCACCTAACCATGTAAACATCTGGATATGGGGGGACGCTCCATGGGATGCTCCGCCTGAGCATTCCCACCTCGTGAGATGGCACGTTATCTCCTCCTTATTTATTCACCTGGACTCATGGCAATGTGCTCTTTGCTCTTCCGTCTGTGGCCAATGGTGAGCTCATCTGGCTTTGTGGCGGTGGCGGCAGGTCAACAGCATGGCAGGGAGTCCACTGTATGTTCTCGAAGGACGGCAGCCACACTCGAATAATGTTCTCAAAGAAGAATCTCTTTCAGGATGGCAGCCTCACACGAATAATGTTCTTGACGAAGCTCTCCCAGCGGCTCTGTGCTGCTCCCTTTTATAAGCCCTAGGGGAAGGATAGGACGAGGACCAGAAAGCAATGTGCTATGGCCCAAATCCTGCCCCTCCATTAGGCCACAGCGGCTCTAGCCATGTCCCACCAAGTTCCGGTACCGGAAACAGACTCAGATGCCCACCAGCCTCGGCAAGGTTTGGAGCTCCGGGCCTAACATGGCGAGCATGCTCCTTGAGCTGGCACCCCAGGCCCGAACGTGCACTGAGTGTAGTTCATATGTAGGATGGTAGCGGACTTTCTCCGCTACCCATGGGCTCCTTCACAAGCCACAATGCACATTCGGGACCCGAACCAAGTCCCTGGATCGCTCTTCCCGTGACCCCAACTCATTGCTTACAGTGTTGTCATGGTCTGATGACTGGATGAGAGCTGTGATAATTCTGGACACTCACCCAGAACGTTCCCGGTGAGATGAGGTGGAGAATAAAGTGTCTGTCCCATGGTCGAGCAGCACATGACATCAAGAACAATGGCCGACGCCGCATGCTGCTCAAAATAGAGTGGTGAATTGTGGAAATGCAGAGGTACAAGGGGTGCGGGAGTATTTTTCCCATGTGCAGGAGGCATTTGTGGTCACAGTGGTGAGATTTGGTGAGTGAGGTGAGGAGTAAGATGAGGTGCCGGTTGGGAATTGGCACACAGATTTGAATAGAAAATGGCGCGCAAATTCCCGAGGAAGGTTGTCTTGTGTGCAACGAGGACGATCCGGGTCACTGGAGGCATCACAGTGTGCCTATTAAAAAATTGTCCATTGAATTGTGTGTGTGCTTGCATGCTTGTTGTGTATTATGGCTAAAAGGAAAGGGTCAGAGTACGGATCAAAGAGTTATTTATTAAACCTAACTACGAGTCTCACGCAACACAATTCGTCCCGTTTACCCACTAGACATGAGTGAAGGACTAACTAAACGAATACTAATGAAATAACTGCCTGGGGATCACTGTATGTTGGGTGCCATTTCATTACAGGCATGCGGTTTTGCAGAACCGCAACAGTATGTAATCAATCAGATGCACATTGATGATTTATGACCTTGAGCTTTGACCTATTGACCTCAAAAACAATAGATTTTCAGCTTTTGACTCGCTCGATCAGTTGGTTATGTTTCATGAAGATTGGTTTGGAATTGCGACCTGGAGATGACTTACAAACAAACAAGAAGGCGACAGGCGATATCCTGACAGGTATGACGAAAATTATGCAAATGACGTCACTGTCACCTTGACCTTTGAACATGGTTGCAATTTGATATCTGTATCTTGAAGCGTTTCCGAGTAATCGTATTTTTCGTCCCTAAGAAAAACCCCTATATTTAAACATGGGTGACTTTGTTGCCATGGAAACACCAATATATGTCAACAGATTGCCACCATTTTGAAAATGCGTCATCTGTCCCCCATCCCCTGCATAAATCTTGCGTTTTAATAACGATTGGATTATCAAATCTACTTGGAATTTGTAGGTGATGTTTGCCAACTCATTTGTGTCAAGTTTGACGTCACATACCGCAAACACTTTTAGTCATATCTGTTTTATGCAAATGATGTCACTGTCACCTTGACCTTTGACACATATATATATATATATATATATATATATATATATATATATATATATATATATATATATATATATATATATATATATATATATATATATATAGTCCAAAAATATTGACATTCTCACTTTTATCCTTCAGAATCCTCTGGTAAGGTTTGACGAAGACAGCTGAAAGCGTTCAACTCACAGACAAACATACAAACAAATGAGACCGACTGACATATTGTTGTGGTTGTGTGGTTAGATAAAGGAATTTAATACTGAAAGTTAGGACTGAATCGAGTTGTTTGGTCTGTGGGCGTGTAGGAGACATCTCGATGTAATTAAGTAAGGAGACTGTGAGTTTGAGTGTTACGGGGGTGGGGGGGTGCAATGTGTGGTGTTAATTAGATAGGGATTAAGCATAAGTTCCCCTAATATTGATGTGTTGATGTGTCCATGTATTTGTCCTAGGGTTTGAGAATAAACCCCCCTGTCCAGTGCTTCACTGTGCCTCCGTCCATCCATCATACGCCCCGCCCCTTCCACGCGAGTTATAATCTCTGAGGATCAACGTGTCCACCTCCTAATAAGGAAAAAAATGCTCAATCCGGGCTGGTGGTGTTTACCGCTCGTCAACACAATTTAGGGTAGAAGGTTTAACCTGGACTGCTAGCACTGAGACAATATCATGAATTTTTCAATTTTCCTTATAACAATAACTCAGGAAATGAATATACTGTACTTATGAATCTTCAATTTCACAAGTAGTAAATATACAAGTCGTGGGGATCGTAAAGTGTACATAAATAAATAAACATTTCAGGCTGGTAAGGAGGCAGTGGAGTTGGGAAAGTATATATAAATAAATAACCGAAGGTAGCAGGGAAAAAGTATAAAAATATAATTAAAAGTGTTATTTGTCAATAGTGGAGATAACAGCTCGGTTATGGATAATTTTCTTTACATCCATTTAAGAATTGCCTCAACAGTCTGATAAGAACAAAGAAGACCATTTGATACCCCTTTAATCTGATTGTGCAACAAACATGGAGAACTTGTATCAATTGTGTGGTGCAAGTAAAATGTAAACTTTTCAGTCTCAGAATTTAATTTTCCAGTGATTCTTACAAAGGTCTGCTTGAAGCTTCTCTGTGAATTGCAGGGGTTCTTGTCCTTGTTGGGGAGGCAGCTGCTTTTTGTTGTGGCATTTTTAGACCAGACCCCGCGCCACCCTGTCTCACCACACGAGTTTTACTTCTGCACCTACGCCAGACAGCGTGGAGCCGGATAGAGTCAGGTATGATGGCCCTGTTATAACAAGCCAGGTCCCCTCAAAACATTTTTTTTTAAACTCTGACGTCACACATCCTTTACACCCTTGATTATCAGGATAAATATTGGCTTGCAAAGTTGCACGTGACAGAATAACATGCAATGGATAAAGCATGATGTGGCATCTGTCGGAGCGAAAGAAGCATCGAAGAAACCAACGTATCGGGTTGGCGTTTTGGAGATAAAGATGCATTGTGTTCGTTGTTGGAATGTGCCAATAAAAGAAGAAAAATGTGAAAAGTAAATTCTAGGGTACACTAAAGTAACATTGAATTAAGAAGTACGTGCTGCGGTGTAGAGTAAGGTGGGGAAAGGTGCCCCCTCTCCTTTTGCATAACGTGGTGTTGCATTTGGTATGCAGAGCATCCGCATCAGAGGGCTCTCTGGCTGACCTTGCAGCGGAAAATTTAACGTGGAAAAAGTGTTCAGGATACCGAACAAAATGTCTATCATCCCATCCTTTCCGACAGGGACATCTTGCACCACCTTTACTCTGCAAATGTCACAGCAGTGTCATGCTGCAGCACTCATCATATAAGTAAATGCTATTGTTTTTGTTTTTTTGTGAATCATTGAGACTGTGGACGTATAAATGGAAAAGCGATGTAATGAACAAGCACAACACTTGGAAAATTTCCAAACATCATATCACAGAGTATTCGAAGTGAGACTATATGCAGGTGTAAACGATGTTATGTGGAAGTGCCAAAGTGACATATGGTGACCGAATGGTTGCAACACGTCCAGCGTACCTGCCTCTGTGTTTGTGAATCCGTGCTTAAAGCACCGAGCGTCGAGGCCATCACGGCCCACAGCACATGGGATGCGAGAATGCTGTGCTGGAAACGTGATCTCTCGAGTGGCGTTTATGCAAAGCTGCAAAAGCCGCTAAGGTTTTGTTCACCAATCCAGGGGCTCGGACTCCTTATGCACCTTCTTGGTCTAAAAAAGCCCCTTTGAGAGACGAGTGGTGGGAGGGCCCGCTGCGAATTAGAGGATGTTGGACAGACAGCCTCCGGCCATGCCTTTCATTCTCCTTGGCCTTTTCATGTCGGTGGAGGGAACTGGAAGGATGGGTGGGTTTGGCTTTTGGGGTGCTGTTCGTAAAAGGAAGGCTGAGAGGGAGCGCGATGAGAGTAATTACAGACCAAGATGACGCTGGCTTCAGTCTGATAGGCAGGTCAAGGTTGGCAATTGCAGGGCGGCAGGTCTTCAGACGACATAGGCTTCTGCCCGCATGACCCCTTTGTGCCTGCTGTTCGCTCCAGTGTCTCTACCTGGTTCATCGTTTGAAGCTTCGCTTGTTGATGTAAAGAGAGCTCCTTGCCCCGAACGGCGAATTAAAAAAATATCAGCTTTCATCTCTTGAAAGGTCCTTTTAGCGATGGTTATCTCTGTGTTTTTAATTATCTCTTGGTGACGTCGCTGTTGAGGCACCGACCCAGCCGTTTTGGAGCCTGGAAGGAGAACCCATCTATCAGTAACATCGTGTTTTAGCCAAAACCTCTATCTCAATTTATCTTTGAACTCATGACAGATGCTTTGTAACAAGGGCATCAAAATGGCCAGCTGGGACATCCTTGTGAAGTTTGCCTTTCTTTGCGAATGGCTTGTGTTCCTTGGCAAAATGCACAATTGCGAAGCAGTTGCAAGTTATGATGATACTTTCGTTTATTAATCTGTAATTGCCATTTCATATGAGCTGCAGGATATCTTTGAAGAAAGCTACAGATCTTGCTTTGCATTTCTGTACAAGGGGCATCCAAAATGTTGATGGAACAACATACTCACAATATCCCAAGACATGACAAGGTTTTGTTTTTTTTCCCCCCGATATACATATGTATAAAAAATATATATATTTATATATTGACACCTCCCATGTTCCTCTCATCGAAGAAGTTGCATAAAGCAACCAAGAAGGCCGACACAAGGTAAGCGCTTTGCTGTTTCAAACCCTTCCCAGAGTTCCTCCACAGCTCTAAAGACATACACAAATACTGCACACATGATAATCACAATGTGCACACCCCCTCAGCTGCCGGACAGGTTTCTCCACTTATTGGCGAATCATCAGTGACAGCACAGACAGCAAAGCATAACAATGAGGCTCCCCAAGCAGGTACCACATTCAAATGTCAAAAGCAGTCATTATATAAATCATATAGACCCACCCACATCTCTTCCCTGTGAATGGAGGGAATAGCCAATCAGCTCTCACCTAATCAACAAAACCAAGGTGGCTAGGATTATCTATCTATAATTCCAGCAATGTGTGTGCATGCGTGTGTGCGTGCGTGCGTGCGTGCGTGCGTGTGTGTCTGTGACCGCTGTTTCCCAACAACCACTGGTCCGATTTAATTGAAACTTGCCAGGTATATTGCTGGGGCCAGGTATATTGCAGACAAGTGCTTCCCAAGTTATGGCCATTTATTTACCAACCAATGACAAGACACGTTGCTGCCTGGGCGTGGCCAATGGGGGAAGGGAACCTCAGCCGCGTTCCCCATTACGGGTTGCAACGTACGGACTTCCGGAGAGTGATGACTTCGTGTCTTCTAATAATTTCATTTATAGATAAACACAATGCCCCAAGTTATGATCGTTTTCATATTAGACGGTGTATAAATTTCGTCAACATCAGAGTGAGCTGGTATGCTCCGAACCAGGAAGTTAAAAAAAAAAATTTGCACAAACGTTTTTTTTTTCTTCTTCTTCTCTTCTCTTTGTGTTTTTCCTTGCGACGACATTGAAAAAGGCAAAATACGTTGGCGCTAATTGAATAATTGGCCATTAAAACGAATAATTTATCAAAACGTTGGCAGATCCAGCAGCCTCCGCATTCTTGCCCTGGACGAGGAAACAAAGAAGCGCCGTTTCCTCAGCGATGTTGTTTATGAAGAGGTGCTAACGAGATAAAGGTGTGTACAATGTACATGGAGACAATTTTTATTATTATTTATTTATTGAAGAAAAATTGTTCCGAAAATAATTTATCAAAAAAAGTGCACAAGATTTTTTTTTTGTTTCCAATTGTCAAAACGGTGTGGCCTCTGGAAGTGATAAGGAATTCAGCTCCACTCAACATGCTTGGCGCTTGCCAACGAAATACATCTCACTTTGGTGGTAAAAACGATTCACAACGACGGGTTTCCTTACTCATTGCTCTGCAATCTTCATTCTACCCCTTCATTTGTCATCTCATTGACCTCATTTCATCTATCTATAATTACAGCAGTGTGTGTGTGTGTGTGTGTGTGTGTGTGTGTGTGTGTGTGTGTGTGTGTGTGTGTGTGTGTGTGTGTGTGTGTGTGTGTGTGTGTGTGTGTGTGTGTGTGTGTGTGTGTGTGTGTGTGTGTGTGTGTGTCGTTTACGAGAGTGAAGGAACGGCCTGTGTGTTTGTTATTTCTGTCACGCGGTTTGAAAGTTTTTTTTATTTTATTTTTGCACCTACGGCCACACACGAGTATAAATAAATTGACATCTCCCATGCTCCTCCAACCGATGAAGCTACATAAAGCAACCAAGAAGGCCTACCCAAGGTAAGCGTTTGCTATTTCAAACGCTTTCCAAAGTTCCTCCACAGCTATAAAGACATTCACAAATAGTACACAAGTGAGAATCCCAATGCTACACACCCCTCAGCTGCCGGACCAGTTCATCACTTATTGGCGAATCATCAGTGACAGCACAGACAGCAATGCATACCAATGAGGCTCCCAAGCATGTACCACATACAAATGCGCATGACGTAGAATGCTGTAATTTCACATGCCAATGGACATCAAAGCCGATACTCCAAAAAAAAAAAAAATCACCGAACCATCGGAAAGTTTCCATAAATGAAAATATAAACTAGAATGCACCCGGTGGAGAGCATACCCCCGCCAGGCTGATTAGTTTGTTTTGTATTCCACCGAAAGGCTGGAACTGGATTTCGACCTGAACTAAAATTCAATCGGCTTGTTCTTCTCACCTAACCAACTTACCCACCTAGTTTGGTCCGAATCCCTCCATAACTTTTTGAAATATCGTGCAAGACATCGTTTTCGCCCTGTCACTCATTGGTGAAGAATCACTTTAAAATAATATCGGATCTGGATCCGGATTCGGATCTACACCAAAGTCGAAACAATTCTTCCTTGTTACAAATCTGACATGCCCACTAAGTTTCATCTGAATCTGTCCCCAACTTTTTATGATATCCTGCGATATGTCGATTTAGCCCAATCACTCAGTGGTGAAAAATTAATCACTCAGTGGTGAAAACTCAGTTAAAAAATTTTGCATAAAATTGTACATCTGGATCCGGATTCAGATAGTCACCAAAATCTAATCATTTCGTCCTTGTCACATACCCAAGCTCGACACAAAATATCGTCCAAATCCGTCACACAACTTTTGAGATATTTTGTTAAACAAATATACAAACAGACAGACAGACAGGGATAAACATTCGGTGGTGGAGGTAATAGATGAAAATATATACGTGCAGGTGAGCGACCCAGGACAATGGGGAAGCATACAACTCTCGTATGTATGTATATGTATATGTATATTTATATATACATATATATATGGATATGGATAAATATCTACGAATACACACGCCCAACAAGGGGACGTAACGACCCCCATAAATGTCGGTCTTCCGCTTTCTGCCAACATTCATGTGGGCTAAGGCCAAACTCGTTGGCACACTGGCGTAACCAAGAAAGTCTTGGGCGTCCTCGAGGACGGCACCAGGTTGGATCGGGTCGCTGACCATGGTAAAGATTAGTGACATATTCCAGGGAAATATGAGCCAGAACATGTTCATTTAAATGGCAGATGTGTCCAAACAGAGAATAGCGTCTCCTTGGCATATTGAATGTGATGGGGGCCTCGTCCAGTGATCTCACAAATAGTCCTGCTTGAAACTCGGTCATACCTTCGTGCCCCAAGGATGTGATGTGACGTTGACATCACATGTGGAAAGCTTGTAAAGTGTATTGGTCCTTTTTCAAAAGAGTCCATGTCTCACAACTATAGGGAAGAACAGGAAGGACACATGTTCTGTAAATGTGGAGCTTTGATGGTAAATGAAACCGTTGCTGTTTCTCGACAGGGTCTAGTTTCTCCATGACAGAGCCAGCCATACCGATTAGTCTACGCACATCAGGGCTACAGTATCCAGATGAATGAATATTGGAGTCCAGGTAGTTCAAATGGTCCACTGACTCCATAACTACAACAGAGATAGGTACTGGCAGTGGAGAAGGACCAATGGTAACATTCTTTACTTTGGTTTTTTGCCATGAGGCCTTCGGCCTTGGCTTTAAGCAACCGATTCAAAGCGGTTGAACACAGCCGGCCAGTAAACAGGGTCTCTCACAAATGGAGCAGCATCTTCTGCATCAAGTAGATTGGTGATGATTTCTCCGCTGACACTGATTCCAAGCTGATCTGTACACCTTTCATTATGCAGTCCATGACACAGCAGAAGTGGGAGGGAGCAAGGACACAACCCTGACAAACTTCAGAAGGCGTGGGGAAAGGGGATGATAAATTGGTGTCCACTCTGACACAGGCTGTTGTATGTTCGTGGAGGTTCCAGATCAGGTTGATAAGTGATGATGGAACTCCATTGCCTCTCAGCATCTTCCTCAAGGATATTGTCAACAGAGTCAAACGTGGCCTTGATGTCAATGTATGCCACAGTAAAATGGATACTGAAATTTCAGATGAAGTTCTGCAAGAATACGGAGGGCTAGTACGGCATCCGTTGTAGACCTGTTTGGAGTGATACCAGATTGCTGGGGACGTCTATGTTTTGCAGGAGGGGGGGGGGGAATATGGTTCAAGAGAACATGAGCAAAAACCTTCCCAGGGACTGACAGCAAGGTGATCAGGCGATCGCTACTGCAGTTGGTACGGGGGCCTTTGCCTTTGTAGATGGGGATTATTATGCCATTTTTCCACTCGGCTGGAACGTCCGCAGAATTCCAGACATTTATAAAAAGCCAGTGTAATACATCACAAATTGGAGTCTCCACACATTTCAGCAGTTCAGCGGTGATGTTATCACACCCAGCATCTCGACCATTTTGAGTTTCCTCACTGCGCAGCGGACGTAAGACAAGGATGGAGGATCCATACGCACAGCGACATCATTGCCAACTATGGTTGCCTCTTTTTCCAAGTCGAGGGAGTGTGTACCAGGGGGAAAGTTAAGCACCTGCTCACAATGTTCTTTCCAGCAGTTGAGGATTTCCTCACTGGTATGGCAGGGGGTGTCGCTTGCCTTCCTGATTGGAATGCTGATTTTGTTTTAATTTGAATTTCGACCAATACGCATGCGCTGGATTGACCCGAAGGCAGGTCTAAAGATGTTTTGATGAATACCTTCCTCAGCTTCATCAGCCAGGTGCCCATACCAAGAGTCAAGATATTTCTTAGCCTTCGCCCGAGAGACAACTCTCAGGCGACTTCTTTCTCGGATGATTTCTTGAAGTCGTGCTTGCATCTTCATATCAATGACGGTCAGGATATCAGCCAACAACCAGGGCCGTTTCTGTTGCCCACTAAATCAAACTGTCTTGGATGTTGTAGAGAGGATAGTGTCACAGATCAGAGGACAAGACTTCTCAACATCATCTGAGAGTTTGCCCAAAGCATCAAAACAGTTCTGAATGGTGATGTTATCTTGACAGCTCTGGATCATAAACCACAGCTTCCACATTCAAATGTCACCCAGGTCTTGCCTGATCATGGGTGTACAGAGTGCAGACATATATCAGCCACAACTAGTCTGTGGTCAGTGTTTGCCAGAGCTTTGGCGCCTCTGAAAAAACGATACGATTTGACAATTGAACGATCCCGTGATAAAATGTGATCCAGTTCTTTACGGGAGTAATCATCATGAGAGATCCAGGTGAATCTGTGTACGTCTCTCCTTCTGAACCATAAACCCATAATGGATAGGTTAAGAGAGGAGCAGAGGGAGATCATACGAAGAGAGTTGTCATTCAAGTAGCCTGATCCGTAGCTCCCGATAACACTTTTGAACCCTGTATGATCAGTGACGGATAATGCATTCAGGTCACCGAGAATCAAAAGTTGGTCATAAGGGGAGACCGATGCTACAAGAGACTACAATTGCTCATAGAACATGTCTTTCTCTGAACTTGCAGAGACCTTGGTAGGGGCAAATGCCACAATCAGAGAAAGGGCACCATGCCGATGCTTTAAGCGAGCCATAAGTAGACGGCCTGAGACAGGGAGCCATGACATCAATGAGCGGCTCATAACATTTGCCAATAGTGGGGCTTCCCCATAAGTTGCACTGTGACCCTCCTGAATGGATGAATGTGTAGTTACTGACGTGCTGCTGTCCACTTCCAGGTATTCTTGCCTCGGACAGGCCTGTGACTGATATTCGGAGCCTTGTCATTTCACACACCATAGCTAACGGATATCTTAATTGGGCTAATGATAATACATTCCATGTAGCGACACTTCCAGTATGTTGAAGATCAGGAATTGGTGGAGCCGAGGATGCACTGCATCTCAACCTATCACCTCCCCGAGAAGGGGTTAGGGTGGGAGGCGTCATACTCGCTGGAGAACCAGCCCTGGGTTGTCCTACGGGTCCGAGATAGTCAGGGGCTCTCACCTTGGTGCTATAAATACCTACCATCATAGAACAGTGTGTGTATGTGTGTTTGAATTTTTGAAACAAACGTATAACAGGTGGGCTTTAATAATCTAAACAACTATATACAATTTCTGCCCCAGGACCGATAGAAATTCAAAAGGAAAATTGTGTGTGTGTGGGGGGTTGACCCTTGACACTTCATTCCCTTGGGACAGGGAGAACATGAAGTACAATGGACAACCAGTTCTTCATAAAGTTGAGTAATGTGTCTCCATCTATGTCAGCCATTGCCATTGATCCCAAAAGGAATTAATGCGCCAGTGAGTGGCTCAAGGCATCGCTGCTGCCCGGTGCTGGGCTATTTAACCCGTAGCTAGTGATTTTAAATCGGAGTTGATCTTCTCCAAGGTTGGCTGCCATTCAAGGCTGACAGGCCCCACCTGCCCGAAGCAATCTGGTTTTGCGGAGCAAAGAAACCCACCTTTAACACTTCTGCCATCTGTTAGAAATGGGGTCAACACGAGAAGCTAGGCAGGAGGAGTTTGGTAAGGAAAAGCTGCCAGAGACGCTGACGATATGGGACATTTCATAGATGGGGAGTGGCTCAACTCTCCCAACCACCCCAGTCAATCCTAACCCTTTGATGATTATTTATATATATATATATATATATATATATATATATACATATATATATATATATATATATATATATATATATATATATATATATATATATATATATATATATATTGTTGCGGTATTTGCGCCCGCCGGCGTGCTGACGGCCACGTAACTCGAATCGCGGCACGTCGCCCACCGGACGGACAATCCAGTCGTGACCCTCTCGGACTAACGCCGGGAACCAGTCACGGGTGGACCTTTCGGTCTCACCGCGATCGAGCCAATCAGCCCCCGCGTGGGATAGGGTTGCTCGCCAAATTCGACCGACCTAAGTACCCACGCGGAGGGTAGACCGGGCGATCGCACCTCGCCGCAGGTCGACTTCGGACACGGGCCACTTAAGCGACCCGTTCCGTACTATCAGAATAACCGAGCGGTGTTATCGTCGACCTCGACGGTTCGATTAATTATCGGGCGTATTCAGCCCACTACCAACCCTTTATGTGAAGCAAGATGAGGATTCAATGGGAGAAATGACGAAGCGAAGCGGGAAACAGTTCAACACAAAGCACATTTATTCGCGGCACACGGGAAGCACACATATACAATTCCACCAAAAGCACACAGAAAAAACACAATTCCATTTACACAAAAAGCAAATATAAAAGCGAAAACACAATGCAGAGCTAATACCGACTACCGAGCACACGGCAACACTTATACAATTCTACCTCACAGACGGCGCCGACAACACATACCCAAAACCAAGGAAAAGAAATACCCTCAAGGATGAGGCGGGCCTGAGGCCGAGACCGGGTCGCGCCTACCCGTCTGGTGATGAGACGCGGAGCGGCGATGGCGCCCCAACTCCGCGGACCTCGCGGACAGTGTCTGGCAGGGGGTGGGAAAGGGGCCCCCTTGGTCGCACTATCTCAGCGCGGGGGGAAACAGGAGGGGGTTGCTGATGCTCGGGGTATAGAGGATCTTTATTATCCCTGGTGTGCGTCTCCACCTCGGCCAGGTCGCGCTGTCGGCCTCCCTCGGGTGCAGCTCCCTGCACGACGCGAGCACCCCCTCGTCTGGTGTCGCCGCCTTTCCACAGCTCCGTCCCCTCCGTTCCGCACACGACGAGCAGCTCCACCGCCCGCGAAGTCTTGACCCTCTGCTTCCGACTCTCCTACTCTCCGCCTCTCCGCCTCGGGACTCTCCGACTCTGGACTCTTCTTTGGACTCTTCTTTGGACTCTCCCCTTCTCGACTCTCCTGACTGACGAACACGGTCCTTTTATCCCCCCGTAGCTTCGCCTTTGACCCCCTCCCTTTGACCTTTCACCTCGCTCCCCATTGGCCCGAGAAAAAGTGGGCGTGAAGGCTTTTTGATCCACAAATTTGCATATATCGATCGTCCTGGAGGCGGGGCCAAATCGCCCCTCGCTCACCGATTGGACGGCAAAAAGTGGGCGTGTGTCGTTTTTGATCCGTTTTTGAAGCACAAAATCCGTGATTTTGTACACGCTGTTCGACGCGCGCCCTGCATGAGTCCAACACCGGTACCCACAGCGGGGCAAGAACGGTGGCGATGCTACGGTTGCGAGGTGTGACGTGAAGGTCGTGGCGGTTGTGGTTGGTGGTTGATGTTGTGGTTGTGGTGGTAATCATGGTGGTTGGTCCAAAATAAAGATAGTAAAAGAAAAACGGCTATCCTGAAGAGTCGCAGCACGCATAAATGACATGTATTCCCACTAGACAACGGGTTCGGGCCTAACTACACATGTACTTACCGAGATACCTCACCTAAGGGACCTGAATGGTGGTTTGCGAATTTGGTAACCACAACAATATATATATATATAGACCACAAGGGGAAAACCAGAGATGTCACTTTTTATAAATTTCAGGGTTATTGCACCTGCCAATAGTTGGCAACATAAGGTTTCCTCTCACAATATTACTTTAACAAATAACCAGGGGTGTCACATAATTTATATGGTATAAAGTTTAGCCGTGCAATGAAAAAACAAGTGTTGTCAAAGCTGAACAAGTAGAAACCCAGAGTTGTCAGTACTTTACTCCTGGTTATCTCCCTTTCATTCATGTTAACTGTTCCACCATAATATTCAGAGTTGAAAAACTAAAAAATGAAAGGTTGTAAACCTTTCACAGCATAAACTCTGAGCACTACAATGGCCTATTTGGTTATATCATGGGTTATATCATGGTGCATATCGTGGTTCAAGCCTGGTCAAACCTTTTATTGTGACTTTTATGGGACCCATGCCATGGCTTAATGGTTAGTGCATCTGAGTACCCATCCTCATTCGATGTACCCACCGCCTAATCAACCTGGTTAGGTATATGAGGGAGTCACATGAGGTGACTTCGGCTATCGCGGGGGTGGTTTATCCTTGGTTTCCTCCCGGTTTTCCATCATATTAAGTAGTACGGAGTAAGAAATGGAGAATCCGTCGTCATATAAGCGAAATACCCTTGAGTATGGCGTTGAACACCAATCAAACAAAAAAACAATGACCGTTTAATGTTGAAAATAATAATCTGATCATCAAAGTCATGTCATGTATGCTAATAACCAACAAGCATGAATTTGCTACACATCCTGGGTTAAAATTGCATGGCAATTATTAAACAAGGGAATAACCAGTGATGTCAGTTTGCAACATTGATTCGTTCTTTGCTCTTAAATTAAATAACACAGAAGCTTGGCAAATGCTACATGCTTAATTTGATCGGCCAATGATCACTCTTCCTTTTACTGGAAAAGAAATCTATCTGAGTTATTAAACAGTCCACCAAAGTCTTGAAACTTTGTTTTTCAGTTTCTTCAAAATTGACTTATCCTGACATCTCTGGTTTTCCCCTTGTGGTCTATATATATATATATATATATATATATATATATATATATATATATATATATATATATATATATATATATATATATATATATATATATATATATATATATATATATATATATATATATATATATATATACAGGGTGGGCCATTTATATCTGACACATTTGCAATCTTTCTAGCCGGAAGCAGTCTTGGCATAACTCATTATTGTTAACTCCACCAGATTTATTCCGATGGGGATTTCTGACAGGCAAAGTTTATTAGGAACATCCAACATCGATTGATGAATTGAAGGCAAACATCGCTGCAACCATCCGCTCTATTGATCAAGAGACATTGCTTGCGGTAATGAACAACATGATGATCCGCTGTCGTGAATGCACAAATTCGAAAGGGGCCCATTTGTCTGATGTAATTTTTAAGAAATAAAGAATCAAAATTGTTTTTAAAAACTTGAAGTATGTGCCTATGTTGTATAGAAAATTTATTTTATTTGGTTTAGAAACAAAAAAGTTATAAGGATAATAAAACAGTCATATAAATGTCCCACCCTGTATATATATATATATATATATATATATATATGTCTCTATATATATATATATATATATATATATATATATATATATATATATATATATATATATATATATATATATATATATATATATATATATATATATATATATATATATATTTTGCACTGTTTTGTCATGTCTTGAACAATTGTGTGTATCTTTTATGTAGAGCCTTTTAAAATACCAGGAGTGTTTGTATGTTTGTGTATCCTTTCGAATGCGGAAATATGTGTTTTATAAATAAGCAGGTTTTCCAGCTTAAATTATGAATTCATAATGAGAGACTGCCTTTTGTCAGAAAAATGAAATGTTCTCCAGGCACATATTGGAACAAATTGCTCTCTGCAGGTTTCTCTCCTGCACTGCATGGTGTTCCCCACCCACCACTAAGTCTTCTTGTGAAAGCATTTTTCTCCATCCTATACACTGTCATTGTTGCTGTAATTTTCCACCTTTGTTTGCTTCTGTCCTGTTTGCCTTTCTCTATCTTCCTGTTTATGTACTTCTCTATTTTACTTAGTTTTTTCCTCATTATGATTTTGTATTTTACTTTCATGTTGGCAGTGGTCCATGATCCTGGAAAGGCTGGTAGGATAGCCGAGAGGTACGTGAGGTCAGCACACTCACGTCCAAGCTGTCCTTCCTGGGTTCGAATCCCGACCCAACTATCAACTGTCACCCTGGTGTTTCACAGGCTGGGTGATCATCAATGTGTGTGCCGTCCCTCAGATGGGCATTAAACTGGGTGCCCTGTCTGACGGCATTCGTTGGGAGCCATTAAAGATCCCATGGTGTTCTTTGTGAATAGCAGGGGTGTTATTGCCAGCATCGTATTAAACAACTTACAAATTCCTGTCACCTTCAGTCAAATGTCAGGCCTGGCCAATAGGTTCATGAAAAACCTTAGCCAAAAACGTTCCCTGGCTGATCCATTGAGAATATGGGAATAATTGGTGCTTTTAAATAAATAGCATAGTTGCAGCAGTAGAAGCAACATCAGCAGCAGATTGGCAGTGGTCCTGGAAGCCATTTTGTATGCATTTTCCACTGCAGATGCGTATTGCTTTTGTTTCCATTTTTACCTCCGCCAAAAAAGGTGGACGGAGGTGATGTTTTCACCCCTGTCTCCCTGTCCATGAACAGAGTATTTCAAAAAGTTGTGAACGGATTCAGACAAAATTTGGTGGAGAGGTTGGGTTTGTGACAAGGACAAAATTATTACATTTGCTGAAGATCCAGATAGTCGAATTTTTAAAGTTACTCCACCATTCTGTGAAATGGCGAAAAACGATATACAGTATAGCACGATATCTCAAAAAGTTATGAATGGATTCGGACAAAACTTGGTGGGCAGGTTGGGTATGTAACAAAAATATGCATCGATTCGATTTTGTTGAAGATTCGAATCTGGATCTGGATATGAGAATATTTAATTTTTTTTAATGATCCTTCGATCACCATTGAGAGATTGGGCCAAAAACGAAGTAAAGTATGATTTCCCAAAAAGTTGTGGACGAGTTATAACAAAACTACGTGAATGAGTTGGGTCGGTGACAAGAACAAGCTGATTAGACTTTGGTTAAGGTCCGGATCCAGATCTGGCCTATCAGTGGGATACAAACCGTGAAGTGTTCAGCCTGGTGGGGGTAATGGGCTCTACCGAGTACCGTTCTAGTTATTTGAAAGATTTGCTCCATTATAGGGCCTTGTCTTCCTCAAGAAAACAAGTAAGTAAATAATTATCACATAATAAGTCTTTTTGTGTACTTTATCATTTGGAGAATAGGAAAATGGCATGTGGAGCAAGCACGATCCAATGAGTAAGATTCCAAAAGGCTGTGATTGGTCAGAAAATGGTGTTCACTCCAGGCATCATCATACAAACCATGCATTTGCAATGTTATAGGATATATTGCATGCACATTAGTCTGTAGCCCATTTTTAAGACCATACAGTCCAGTCATTCCAGTTTTAAATTTTTTTAGATCCTCGTGGAGGATCTCAAAGTCTTACTCACGTTGTTGTTCTTCATCTTCTTCTTGTGGACTTTTTAGATCCTCGTGGAGGATCTCACAGTCTAACTCACGTTGTTCTTCATCTTCTTCTTGTAGACTTTTTTGTTTCACAGCCTACAGGCAGGTCAGGTATGGGAGCATGTGCCAGAACAGCGTGTCGTTTTCATCAAAACTTCCTGAAACTTGGCATATATATATATATATATATATATATATATATATATATATATATATATATATATATATATATATATATATATATATATATATATATATGTAAAAATACCCTGCGCAGACAGTAACCATCTCCGATTTTGAAAATTCCTTTGAGAAAAAAAAGTTATGAAGTCAAAATATCTCCGCTAATGGAAATCGCCGAAAAAATTATCTCCGAAACTAGGCAAGCTTTTTGAATTCTGTTTGCGGGAATCGAACAGGGCATTAGCAGAGATGAATTACCGCACATATGATACATCACTATGACGTCATATCAATTTTTATGACGTCATTCCTATTTTTTGACATTTTTTGTTTCACAACCCAGAGTTTTCATCGGATCTTCGTGAAACTTGCCATGTATATGCAGAAAGCCCACGCGCAGACAGTAACCATCTCAGATTTTGGAAATTCTTCCCAGAAAAAAAGTTGACGTCATAATATCGCCGCTAATGGAAATCGCCTGTACCATTATCTCCGAAACTAGGCAAGCTGTTTGAATTTTGTTTGTGGGAATCAGGCCGGGCATTAGCACAGATAATTTATCGCAAACCTGATACATCACAATGACGTCATATTCGCTTTTTATGACGTCATCATTAAGAGGATGAGGATCTTAGCTCATTTGAACTTGTTGTTTCACAGCCTACAGTTTAAATTGAAACTTCCTGAAACTTGGTGTATATGTTTCAAAATACCCTGCGCAGACAGTAACCATCTCCGATTTTGGAAATTCTTCCGAGAAAAAAAGTTATGACGTCAAAATATCTCCACTAATGGAAATCGCCTAAAATATTATCTCCGAAACTAGGCAAGCTTTTTGAATTCTGTTTGTGGGAATCGAACAGGGCATTAGCACATATGAATTACCGCACATATGATACATCACTATGACGTCATGTCAATATTTATGACGCCATTCCTATTTTTTGACATTTTTTGTTTCACAACCCAGAGTTTTCATCGGATCTTCGTGAAACTTGCCATGTATATGCAGAAAGCCCACGCGCAGGCAGTAACCATCTTCAATTTTGGAAATTCTTCCTAGAAAAAAAGTTGATGTCATAATATCGCCGCTAATGGAAATCGCCGACAACATTATCTCCGAAACTCGGCAAGCTGTTTGAATTTTGTTTGCGGGAATCAAGTCGGGCATTAGCACAGATAATTTATCGCAAACCTGATATATCACAATGACGTCATATTCGTTTTTATGACGTCATCATTAAGATTACTAGGATCTTAGCTCATTTGAGCTTGTTTTTGCAGTGAGGTGCCACTTCAACATGGCCAGAAAACCCCTACTCTCTGAGCGAAAGACCCCTGCCTTACTACCGTCCTAACTCTGCTCTTATTTACGCTGAAACTCTGTTCCCTCTCCTGCCAGTGTCCATTTTGCTGAAAAACAATCTTCTACCCCAATTTTTTCTCCACCCTTCATTATCTTAAACATCTCTATCAGATCCCCTCATAATACCCTCATGTCGAATGAGTAACATTGTGTCTCCTTCAGCCTTCATCATACCTTAGTCTAGCTCGGCCTGTGTTTAACACTCCATGGCAGTCAGTCATGTCCTTCCCCACATGTGGTGACCAAAATGAATGCAACATTCTCAACGAGGCCTTATTAAATTTCCAACACAGTGTTCACACTAACTTTTATGATTTATAATTTATCCCCCTACCAATACAAATTTATTAATATCGTTATTATTTACCTCCGCCACTGAAGGTCGAAGGAGGTTATGTTTTCAACTCTGTCTGTGTGTTTGTTACTTGCAAAAATCGAAGATTTTTCAAGTGCATTGTTTGGTTGCATGCGTTGTTCTGTTTGTCTGTTTTTTTTTTTTTCTTTTTTAATGTGTATCACCTATAGGTCACAATTTTAAACTGATCTTCAAGAAACTTTACCACATGGTAGGGTTTGGCGTAAGCGAGAAGCCAATTGTTTTTGAGGTCAAAAGGTCAAAAGGTCCAAAAAATAAGTCAACAAATTTATCAGATTTATAAAATCCTCAATTTTCATCCAATTGGCTAGAAAATTTAAGAAGATTTTTTTTTTTATATCAGCTTACTGAATTCAACCACCAATTATTTTTGATGTCAACATCGGCCAACGGTAAACAACTTAGGTGAGATTTCTAAAATCCTCAATTTTCATCCCATTGACTTGAAATTTGAAGAGGATTTGCATATCAGGTCAATGAATTCAACCACAAATTATTTTAGAGGTCAACATGGACCAAAAGGTCAATGTAGATCGAATTTCTCATTTTGTCAATTTTCATCCGATCGACTTGGAATTTGAAGAGGAGTTGCATATTTGGTCATTGAATTCAACCAATAATTATTTTTGAGGTCAAATTTGTTTTATGGATTTTACAAGTATTGTGCAATGCATGACATCTTTCTTGTTACTTGGGGGGATTTGGTTTTTTTTCACAAGTATGTTGATCACCTCCGTTTGTTTGTTTGTTTGTCTGTCAGCTCTCCTCCAGCCCAAAAAGCTCAACCGATCGTTCTGAAACTTTTTGAGATTATGGTCACCGATGCTGTGATGGTCTCGCATTGAAGTTTCGTAAAATTTGGTGGACCAATAAGGTCAACATCGGCCAAAAGATCAATTTGGGCCAAATTTACTAAAATCCTCAAATTTCATCCGATTGACTTGAAATTTGAACAATATTTGCATATCATGTCAATTAATTCAACCACCTATTATTTTTAAGGTGACCATAGGTCAAAAAGTCAAGATAGGTCATCAGGTCAACCCAACAGGCCAAATTTTTCAATTGTTTCTAAAATCGTCAATCTTCATTCGATTGACTTGAAATTTGAAGACCATTTGCATATCAGCTTAATTAATTCAAGCACCTATTATTTTTGAGATCAACATCGGCTAAAAGGATAATTTGGCCCAAATTAGGCCAAATTATCTAAAATTCTCAATTTTCATCTGATTAACTTGAAATTAGAAGAGATTTGCATATCTGGACACTGAATTCATTCACCTATTAATTTTGAGGTAAACATAGGCCAAAAGGCCAATTGTGTCTTTCCTCCACCTGTAGTGAGAAAAGTATAATGGGAGTATTTTAGTTTTGAATTTGCTGTAATGCACTGTATTTGCCATAATTGGCTGCACTGATGTGTGGAAAAACACATCTGCTGGCACATATGATGTTTTAATCCTGAAACATCACGAATATGGCTGAAAGGATTTATTCTAGTGCACCTCTTTATATTTATCCCAGTTTACATTGTTGCCATATCTATCTGGGGGGTGGCGGATCGAGGCCCCGTCACCGTTCATGCACATTTACAATAGCTGAGAATTGACCCTGGACAGATCGATCACAAGGTGCTGTTGAAGTAACCCTCAACCAGGGAGGGAATGCACTCATAGAATTTTGCCAGAACACCAGAGTGCATTGGTCTACTTTTTGAAAACTGTGCCGTGGAATATTTAACATCCACAAGCCAATGCTAGTTTACAGGACACCGATTTGAATGTTCCATCCAAAAAACTATGATGTACACACTGATGTGACACCCTATCTGTGAAGCAACATAATGGCAGTTCATAGTTGGGTCAGGAATCAAACCCATACTAGGCAGCACAAAGGTAGGAATGCTATGTCTGAGCTATACATTCAGTCCGCATTTTCCCTGTACACCTGCATAAAAGTATGACCATGCGTGGTTTCTCATAATGGATAAGCATTCTGAATTTGGACTGGCCACCCACATCCTTTACAACAACAAGAACATATTAGTCTTAGGCAGCAAAATTGACCAACTCGTCATGAATGTCCATAAGCACGTTTGCTTCTTTAAATGAGAAGAGGAACATTTTATTCTGCTCCATTGGTTTCAATTGAGAATCTATCATGCAGAGCAGCCTACAACCACGGGCCTTGCTAATTGCACAGGACAGAGAATGGCCGAAAGGCTCTGATTATGAACCTACACCTGTCTAATGGAGCGAGCTCTCTGATCGCACACAGTTTGTTCAGCGCGACTTGACTGTTGTTTGAGCTGCTCGATTAAGTGGGCAAATTACGGTACACACCAAGGGGTCCGCCTGTTGGGCACATGTGTATGGTCAGTTTTCCATTAAAGAGAACAAAAATATTACTTTAATCTAAAGCCATACATTTCATTATCAGACCCACCACTCAGGTTTTCATTTATACTTTTGGCAGTGCAATGGTTGGAGCGTCCCATCAGAATCTGCGATGTCAGCGGTTGGAGCCCCGGATGGCCGAGTCATACCCAAGACTTTTTTTCAAATATGGTATGTGCTGCTTCTTTGCTTGACGCTCAGGATTTTAAAAAGACTGATAGGGATAAACAACCATCTGTTTGCAACCTGCTCGGTGGGCCGAATAGCCTTTTCCTGCATTTGAAGTTCCTTGTGGGGGAACTCATACAAGAAAGTGGAAGCAAATGTAAATGTTGGAAAAGTTAGCTTTGCTCATCTCGCTTGTATCGCCTCCCATGCTGCGTTCAAATAACTACCGAATAGCAGCTGAAAAATCTTACAAATGACATGGGTGGGAGGGAAACAACAGGTCACAATGAATGGTCATGCAGGAAAACAACTTTAGGGAAGCACCAAAGACATTATGTTTGCAAGAAACGAGAAAACAGAGACTTGAGGATTCAGAAAAGGGTGCTTAGGGTGTTTGGGAAAATTAGGAAAGGAAGTTGGAAAAGTGTGCTTCAGATATCATTAAGGAGAAACCAGCTGTTGTATCTAACACACACACACACACACACACACACACACACACACACACACACACACACACACACACACACACACACACACACACACACACACAATGCCTGGATGGCAGCCAAATCCCAATCACATGTTCAAAGGTGTTTGATGTGCACAGATGCACAAATACACATTCAAAATCACCCATACATGATATTTGACACCACAATGACTCTATAATGAGTGCCCTGACGTTCTGTACCATAAGCCGAATTTAATAACATAGGTTAATTTAATCCATTCCAAAATAACAAAATATATAAAAAAATTAAGCATTTTATTTTATTTTTTTAAAGTGCAGAAAGAAGAAAAAAAAACTTTTTAAAAATGTAAAAACATAGAGGGATGAAATCTCAAAAAAACAACCAAACAAGGTAGGAATGACACCACATTGCAATGCCACAATACGACACCACACTCCTCCTATGGATTACCATCACAATATCTTTTGACATTTTGCTTTTGTTGTGGGATTGTGATGGATGAAGAAGAACAATTAAGAAGAATAACAATGAAGAATGATAACACATTACGATGCCACAACACGACACCACAATCCTCTTCTGGTTTAGCATCATGATATCTTTTGACGTTGTTCCATTACAATCCCACAACAAAACTAAAATGGCAAAATATATCGCGATGGTAATACACAAGAGAATTGTGGTATATTATTGTGGAGTAAATAAATGTATGGATGTATCATCCACTCCTCTGAGAGGATTTGACCTTGGAAGCTGAAACTTTATGGTTTCGTGCAGGCATCCTGACGTTGTGCATGGGAATTTTTTTTTGATTCAATCAAGTTTTGAAAAACTTTTTTTTTTCCACCAATCTTTGCATTTTCTTCCCTTTGGGTGGAGGGTGGGAGCAATTGGAATTATCTGAGCTATATAACCACAATGTATTGCATATATATATATATATATATATATATATATATATATATATATATATATATATATATATATATATATATATATATATATATATATATATATATATATTCTGGTGTTGGCGCAGTGGTTAGGGCAGCAGCTTGGGATCCAAAAGGTCCTGAGTTCAAGCCCCGTTGGGCCACTGAATTAATACACCAGGAGGTTGACTCAGCCTGTCATCCTTCTGAGGTCAGCGAAGTGAGTACCAGTATACTGGGCCAGTGTATACCCTGGTTAAAATAGGTGTACCATATCCCTGTGTCATAAGAGGCGACCAGGGTTGCGTCAGGAAGGGCATCCGGCGTAAAACATGTGCCAAATCACGATGCGGATCATACGGATGATCCGCTGTGGCGACCCATAACGGGAGCAGCCAAAAGAAGAAGAATATATATATATATATATATATATATATATATATATATATATATATATATATATATATATATATATATATATATATATATATATATATTGTGACGTTCACGGGACTTGAACAGTCCCGCCAACGTAGAATGAGCCGAAACGATGGAGGCGGTTTATTTATTTATAACCCAAAGATGGCGGTTCTAATCGCTCTACCGCAAACGGGACGAGGAAGGTGGCACGAGTCGCTTTTCTCTGAGTTGATAACGTTTATTCCTCTAACCAAAAATAACAAGACTCGGCAAGAAGAGGGATCCGGGGCGATTCGACGGGATGGTGTGGGATCGGGCGTGGGGAAAACACAGACAATTCCAATGAAAAGAAAAATCTCAAACCCTCTAAGGTGCCAGGTACACACACACACACACACACACACACACACACACACACACACACACACACACACACACACACACACACACACACACACACAACGCAGCTATTCCTGGTAGTCAGGCTGGACCGTGGTGTGGACGCAACAGTCCTTGGATTGGCGTTGGACGAGCTGGCCTTGCTCTCGTTAGGGGGGCAGGAGAAACCGTGGTGCTGTCAACCTCCTGGTCTTTGCCCAAGTCCGCTCACAGCCGCCAGGGAACCAGCTCCGGTGCCAAACCGCGAGCAGGAGAGGGAGGCAGGTCCGCCCGCCGTTCGACCCCGTACTCCGAGCCAGCAGAACCCCAGAGCCAACCAAGGTGAGGCACGAGGCTCAGCAAGGCCACAAGACATGAAGAAACCAGGGCCGAATCAGCGCAACAACAAGCACGCTCCCAGCACAACAACCTCCACCCCCCAAAAAAACGGTCTTTCTGTCCCGATCTTCTTCCTCTTCCTGTTCGACCCCGTACAGAACCTTTTTATACTCCCGTCCTCGTCACTTCCAATCGAGCCGTTTATTGGCCCTCCGCCGTCGCCTTCCGCCAATCGTGATCACGGGGCGGAGCCATCCGCAGCACTGTCCTGTGACGTCACGGCAAGTCTCCAGAGAATACTAAAAGGGGTTTACGCAGACACACTTACCCTATCCCGTGTCCCTATCTAATTACGAGACAATTATCATTTCCCCCTTGAAGAAATTGACATTCACTAGACAACTTATCACCACTGAATTACTACTTATTACATCGAGATCCTGGTAAACTCGAACAGCATGGCATACCTAATTAAACATCCTAATTACCCTTTGAATGCATACCCCCCCCCCTCAAACGTAACAATATATATATATATATATATATATATATATATATATATATATATATATATATATATATATATATATATATATATATATATACATATATACACACAGCTATGGAAAAAAATAAGAGACCACTCCAAATAATATTTGAATCAGCATCTCCACATGTATGGCAGCCATTCCATTCCAGTGTCTGTTGAATTCCAACACAGGCACAGCTCATTCTACTTAGTGAGGTACTGATTAGGTGATCACATGAACCGAATCTTATTTAACAAGGAAAAGTATAAAAACCACTGCTGTGGTCATCACTATCCTCTTGCAATAGGACCAGCTGGATGGCAAAAACAGTGCTAGTAGTACCTCAAAAGTAATTGGAATCAAAGAAATAACTATTGACCATGCCAAAAGAGTTGAAAAGAAAAGTTTTGAGTGAGGAAAAGAAGGGTTCAATTCTGGCTTTACTGGCAGAGGGATACAGTGAGCGTCACGTTGCTTCCATTCTTAAAATTTCAAAGACGCGGTTCATAAGAACCAGGTCAAGCAGCAGACATTGGGGACAACAAAGCTACAGACTGGCAGAGGGCGAAAACGAATTTCCACTGATCAGGATGACCGCCAACTCATTCGAATGTCACTCAACAACTATAGGATGACATCAAGTGACCTACAAAAAAATGGCAAACGGCAGCTGGGGTGAAGTGCACGGGGAGGACGGTTCGAAACAGGCTCCTCGGGGCAGGGCTGAAGTCGTGCAAAGCTAGAAAAAAGCCCTTCATCAATGAGAAGCAAAGAAGAGCCAGACTGAGGTTTGCAAAAGACCATAAGGATTGGACCAGAGGACTGGAGTAAGGTCATCTTCTCTGATGAGTCCAATTTTCAGCTTTGCCCAACACCTGGTCATCTAATGGTTAGACGGAGACCATTTTCAGCTTTGCCCAACACCTGGTCGTCTAATGGTTAGATGGAGACCTGGAGAGGCCTACAAGTCACAGTGTCTCGCACCCACTGTGAAATTTGGTGGAGGATCGGTGATGATCTGGGGGTGCTTCAGCAAGGCTGGAATCGGGCAGATTTGTCTTTCTGAAGGACTCATGAATCAAGCCACATACAAGGTTGTCCTGGAAGAACATTCGCTTCCTTCTGCTCTGACAATGTTCCCCAACTCTGAGGATTGTTTTTTCCAGCAGGACAATGCTCCATGCCACACAGCCAGGTCAATCAAGGTGTGGATGGAGGACCATCAGATCAAGACCCTGTCATGGCCAGCCCAATCTCCAGGCCTGAACCCCATTGAAAACCTCTGGAATGTGATCAAGAGGAAGATGGATGGTCACAAGCCATCAAACAAAGCCGAGCTGATTGAATTTTTGCTCCAGGAGTGGCATAAAGTCACCCAACAGCAATGTGAAAGACTGGTGGAGAGCATGCCAAGACGCATGAAAGCTGTGATTGAAAATCAGGGTTATTCCACAAAATATTGATTTCTGAACTCTTCCTAAGTTAAAACATTAGTATTGTGTTGTTTAAAAATGAAAATGAACTTGTTTTGTTTGTATTATTTGAGGTCTGAAAACACTGAATCTTTGTTGTTATTTTGAACAGTTGTCATTTTCTGCAAATAAATTCTCCAAATGACAATATTTTTATTCGGAATTTGGGAGAAATGTCAGTAGTTTATATAATAATACAAAAATCTTCATTTTACTCAAACACATACCTACAAATATTAAAACCAGAAAAACTGATAATTTTGCAGTGGTCTCTTAATTTTTTCCAGATATAGATATATATATATATATATATATATATATATATATATATATATATATATATATATATATATATATATATATATATATATATATATATATATATATATATATATACACACACACACACACACACACACACACACACAGACACACACACACACACACACACACACACACACACATACACACGATGTCTGCATGGCAGCCAAATCCCAATCACATGTTCAAAGGTGTTTGATGTGCACAGATGCACAAATACACATTCAAAATCACCCATACATGATATTTGATACCACAATGACTCTAGACACACACACACACACACACACACACACACACACACACACACACACACACACACACACACACACACAATGACTCAATAGATATATATCCACACACACACACACACACACACACACACACACACACAATGACTCAATAGATATATATCCACACACACACACACACACACACACACACACACACACACACACACACACACACACACACACACACACACACACACACACACACACACACACACACACACACACACACACTCGTGGGGTATGCTTACACATTGTAAGCAATAATGAACCATGCTTCCCCATTGTCTTGGGTTGCTCACCTGCATTTATTTATTTATTTTGGTCCGCTGCTCGTGCCCTGCCTTGCTGTGTGCCCTCGAACAAACAGGCTTGAACACCAATCAACGTCATGTCATCATCCCCAGGAACCAGGCACGCCAAGAGCAGGTCTCTAGCAGAACCAGCATTAACGGTCCAAGCGTCACCCACCATCAGGAGCCACAACTAACGGACAGCCGTAAGGAGCTGTGAGTCGCTGTGAGGCACTGTGAGGTGCTGAGAGAAGCTGGAAGGCTGCAAGGCCATCACCAACTGTCACAAACTCAACTATTGCCAGCTCACCAACCGTCTGACTGGAACTGACTGGGAGCTGAAAATTGCCGTCGCCCAGCTGTCACCAACTGACCTCCAAAAAATGGCCCTCTCTTCTTTTTTTATAGACGGCCCATCTGCGCGGAGCCTCAGGCAGACTTCAGCCAAATCCACATTGCCTATTGGTGCATCGTTGTACGTCACCAACTGCCAGCCTCGTGATCACTCCTGGCTTATGTGGTGCTGGACGAACGGCAGAAAGCAGCCATTTGCCAGAATTACTGAGCAAAAATGTGAAGCGCTCATAAAATGTCAACAACAACCATTCACAGAGCTGCCAAACGTCGATGGAAAGAGGTGGGTGTCAACGTCGGTGAAAGAGGTGGGTGTGATAAATGATCCACAACCGTATTTGACCATCAGAATAACTGTTCAGGAAAATCCCGTGGTGTGCTTAATTAAATGTGCTGTAAGTCTAAGGTGTAAATAAATCGTCCACCTCCAAGCCAATGTGTCCTGGTGGAAAGGGGGTAGACGAGCCCCCGTTGGGCTAACGGCTATCTCACGTGCATGAATGTGTCTGTCATAAAGAGAAAAAGGCCATCCCATAAGAAAGGGAATCTAATCTTTACCCTTCTCCAACGCATCAAAGTTAGAATCCCACCAGACATGGGGATGGGTCTATCCTGGACATGCATTTAGGGAAATAACTGTCTGAGGACAAAAATGTTTCTAAGCATTCGTCGGATCCGATTTTGAAATACACAACAATATATATATATATATATATATATATATATATATATATATATATATATATATATATATATATATATATATTGTTGTGGAAATGGCCCTCAGCAGGCTATTAATATAGGATTAGCTCAGATCCCCTATTAAATGCATGTTTAGCTAGGTTGGTTGGTAAAATGGAAGTTACATGTGTGTCAGGAGGTGTAGAATGCATGCTTAATTGTTCGTACAGTGGTGGTGTGCCGAGGGCTCCCTCTTCTTCCTCCCCTCTGCGGACGATAGGCCCCGCCCAGTCGGCTGCGGGGGAGTGGCCTGGAGAGGGAGATGGAGCTAAGGGGAGGAGTTTGTCGGCTTCGTAAAGGGGAGGAGCGAGTGGCTTCGAGCGAGCGAACGAAGACGTAAAAGAAAAAGGGTTCAGTTTGGGCGAACAATCGGTTTTCAAGGCGTGCTCGGGTTTGGAAGTGAGCAAACGAAAATGGACAGTGTTGGATCTGCCGGGAGAGACGCTGAACCTGAGCGCGCCGAGACTGCATTTTTGGCAGTAAGAGAGGCTGCCTGCACGTCGAGTCTGCCTATTTGGGCAGTGGGAGAGGCAGCCTGCACGTCGAGTCGGCGATCGACTCTTATGAGGAGGTGATTCTGCCGTGAGAGAAACGGCAGTCAGCTTTGAGAGGCGAGCGTAGAAAAGGAAAGAAAAGGTGATTCTGCAAAGAAAGAAACTGAGAGGACGGAGTTGAGAAAACGGGCTTCGAGGCGGGAAGGCAAGAGAGGAAACGACCGAGCCTCTGATGGTCCTTGCTCACCTCACGGCTCAGCATATTTGCCGATCCACTTGCCGGAGCCCGGCACCTCCATTTGAGCCTTGTCTGGTGCACAGGCCAGGCCTGGATTTGTATGCTGGACCTTGAGAGAAATCAGCTGAGGCCCATTGTCGATCTGATGGTCTTGTGCCGTCGACCTTACGCGGGGTCGAGCTCGCGGAGACCGCGTGCGGTGCGGAAAAGGAAGGCGAGCGCCGTCTCGCTATGCAGCGTGTTCGAGTTCGAGCTGGAGGCTCGAATCCGTGGACATCAGCTTGTTACGAGCGACATTCGTGCTTTTTGACACTTTCCTCTCGTCCATGAAACATCACCAAGTACTCTGTCTTGTCTGCATGCATGCTGTCTGTCTGTCTTGTCTGCACGTTGTATAAGGCATATATCGGTAGCGACCCCCTCAAAACCTGTAATGTGTAGTTCCCTATTAAGAACGGGTTAAAGATTGTTAATAAAAACATTGTCGTGAATATTTTGCTTGTGTCGTATTCCCCGATTTTTCCCCAATAAATCTGGTTGGTTCATATGAAGTTGCCGCTATGGATTAATTTGTGTCGCGTCGAGGAACGATCCGTTCGATTGGCATATAAAACCAAAATGGTTGCAGACTGGCAGAAAACGCTCGGCATCTGACAAAACCAGTCTGTAACCGGGGTTCTATTTCCCCAACTGGTAAGGTTCAGGATTACGTTGGTATCGCGATTGAAGGCGCATGACCCGAGGCCTGTGCTGAGCCGGCCAGCGTTATAAACCCCGGAGACGGCAGTGGTGAGGGTGGCGCCAAGAGTCGGGTGAGAATCCCGCCACCCCGGATCCGCAACAATATATAGATACATATATATATATATATATATATATATATATATATATATATATATATATATATGTATATATATATATATATATATATGTATATATATATATATATATATATATATATATATATATATATATATATATATATATATATATATATATATATATATATATATATATATATATATATATATATATATATATATATATATATATATATATATATATATATATATATATATATATATATATATATATATATATATATATATATATATATATATATATATATATATATATATATATATATATATATATATATATATATATATATATATATATATATATATATATATATATATATATATATATATATATATATATATTCGCCAAAGACGAGGGCTTGTTTGTCTGCTTGTTTGTTTATTTTCCACAAAAAAACTTTCGTGTTGTTCTCTGCAACCACTTGTCAGATTGAGACTAAATTTTCACCATTGGTGTGACTACTCATGCAGTGTTTTAATGATAATGATGACATCATAGGTCACGTGGTTTGGCAGCCATGTTTGTAAACCGGGTATAAATTGGACCTATCTCTAAATCTGCACCAAGGAAAATTTTTTTTAACTTGGAGCATAGCAAGTACTCATGGGGAATAAGTGCGATTATTTATTATGATGTCATAATTGTACATGGAGAATGCTACATCCGATCAGTATGAAAATTTTTGTTGGTCATTTACGGATAAAATGGTCCACAAAATGTTTTTGATGATGTCACCGGTCACGTGATTCAGCAGCCATATTGTTTTTGTGTTTTTTTTAAACCTTCAAAAACATTATCTGAAATGGCTGAATAGATAAAGGTGAAACTTTACACATATGACTGCATATCCATGAGGAACAAAAGGTTCACACATATGATGTCACATGTCACATAGTTTGGCAGCCATGTTGAATTTACCCTAAAACATATAAAAGTCTTCTTCTCCAGACTAGCTGGACAGATCGAGGGCAAACTTCACATACATATTCCCCAAGACATGCGTGTACAAGGTTGTTTAGGAATAATGCATAAGTCACATGGTTTTGGCAGCCATATTGGATTTAAGAAAAATATTAAATAATGTTTTCTCTGGAACTGCTGAATCAGTCGATGTGAAACTTCACAAGTGTAATCCAGTTATGATGGGGAATACATGTTTTAAATTTCAACTTGATTAAATTTCAAATTTAAATTTTTTTTATGTGGGTTTATTTATTTATTTTTTAATGAGGCTCACTTGGCTGTGCTTGGAGGGCTTTGAGGGTAGAGGAGTTGCAGCTGAAATGCGAATCCTATCCAGGTTCCTACTGATGACTTCATCTTTTGCTTTTGCTTGTTTGGGTTCCTTCTGATTACTCCAAAGGACGACTGTGCCTATTGGTCCTTCCTTTTGATCTGAGTTGAATTTATTGTAATCCCTTTCTGAATTCAATCGAATATTAATAAATAAAACGTCATGGGTCAGGATCAGGTGTCCAATCAAAGCGGGGTTGCATCAAAGTGGGACGTCTTGGTACCCGGTCATCACTGCCAGCAGTTTTAAAGTGGCAGTTCTAACTATGTCTCATTAATTATTTAACACACCAGTGCATAAACACCACACAAAACTGCACAAACACCACACAACACACCACACAAAACAAGTCCTGGTGAGGGTCTGCAATCTCTGATTGCTCATTTTCTTGTTTCAATTGTTATGAAGTATTGAGATGTTGAAATATATATTTATTTTTTACAGAAATGAGGCTCATAGAAGAAAGAGCAAGGTAGATTGTGCAATGGGATGAACATAAAGGGAATTAACGAACAGGATAAGAGGAAAGGGAGGATGGGAGGAAACACTAAAACAAACAAGTAAGATTGTTGGGTTTGGAAAGGTTAATCATAATGGGAGTAATAAAGATCATGGGACAGAATTGGGATTGGCACAAGATGGTGATGCTTTACAAATTCCAAACTTTCAGTGAATCATCAGATAGGTAAGTAAATTACATGATAGTTCAGTTGTTGAAATGCTCACATTGTGAGTTGGAAGGTTGTGGCATCATTTCCAGGTGACGATGTTATCTGCTCAAAATTGTCACCCGGTGCAATGGCAATAGAGGATGCTGCATTGTGGAGCAGGCTGACATGCAGGCGTTTTAGCCTGACATCTATTATTTATTGTGAACGTCAAAAAAGCCATGGTATCTTTCACAAAGTGTGGTCCTTCGAGCTGAATCCGTGACCAAATGTAATGTTCTCCGCATACATCAAATGGAGCAATGACGCCCTTGCCTCTTGAGGACTTGCCTGTTCTCTTACTGCAAGGATGGTGCAAAGAATGGTAAGCCCTCAATGGGAGATACTACCACATTACAACATGACAGCTTTACCGAGTAAGTGAATGTATGAGGGACTTCAAATTGTTCTTGGAAAGAGGTACTTGGTCTAGTCCAAGAAAGGCCGACATTTTATTATCTTTCAATACACAAGTAAATATAATTAGTAAGGAAATAGTTTTCTTACATGTTAAGCATACATAGCTATGGAAGAAGAAGAAAAAACGTTGGCAGTTCTTCAACTACTCCAAGCACCTCATTCTAAGGATGCATTGAACAGAGCTCACACAGTTAAACCGACCCTAGCCTAAGTTTCAGTCATAGTATTCACCCCATTAATTGTTGGTGTATATTTACGTAGACCCCATAATTTATAGTATATTGTTCTTATTTATTGTATGTATATATATATATATATATATATATATATATATATATATATATATATATATATATATATATATATATATATATATATATATATATATATATATATAGTGTTTATAAGTCAGGTGACTGTACACACAAATCCTTGCTTTGTAAGTATTTGGTACGAGAGGCCGATTATTATGGGCGCAATCTCAATTTCAATCATTGTTCGTAAGAAGAAAAGCATGGAATAAATTTGTTTGTGCGATTTTGGAAATTGCGAGCCATGGAACGGTTTAAATGGAGACGCGGGGGCTGTTCAAATTGGACATCTGCAGGGAACGGCTCGCTTATCCGGAGAAAATGTAATGCACCTGCACGTGTTGAATGCGGGCTCTGATAATTGCTTATGGCACAATTAAGGTCTGCATCATGGAGGCATCGGTGGCCTCTGTGGCGAGGCGTTAACAGAGGCTGGCCTGTTGCCCTACTGGTTTCCACCTACAAAGCCTCAAACGTGATTGGCAAAAGCAAAATATGTCAAATGTTTGTTCTTTTTCACCAATATTGTAATATATTGCCAAACTCCACCAGTCGATCATGTCCTATTTTTTTATTTCTTTTTTGTTTGTTTGCAGGAGCGTGGCTCATGGAAGAGCAAGGTAGAAACAACCAACGACAAACAATGATGAAAAGCAAACTGACAAAGGAATGAACAAAAAGGAAAAGAAAGCGAGGATGGGAGGAAACGATGAAACAAACAAGTCAGAGTTATGAAAGGTTAATAAGGATAATAAAAAGACAATGGGTCAGAATTGGGGAGGACAAGGGATGGTCGTGCATGCACTGCTTGAAATCCTGAATGTAAGAGAGAGAGAGAGAGAGAGAGAGAGAGAGAGAGAGAGAGAGAGAGAGAGAGAGAGAGAGAGAGAGAGAGAGAGAGAGAGAGAGAGAGAGAGAGAGAGAGAGAGAGAGAACGAGAACGAGAACGAGAACGAGAACGAGAACGAGAACGAGAACGAGAACGAGAACGAGAACGAGAACGAGAACGAGAACAGCCTCTGGAAGGTGGTTCCTGAGATGGGAGAAGCAAGGAGTAAAGGAATTGAGGTGCGCACTCAGTCTGGATTTTGGAAGTTTAACCAGGAGGGACTTACTGGGAGGACATGGCATCTTGGAGTTCCTGGGGGAGGGTTTAAGGACTGAGAGCACGAGAGAAAGGGCCAAAACGATATATAGCATGATATCTCAAAAAGTTGTGCACGGATTCGCATGAAACTTGATGAACAGGTTGGGTGTGTGATCATGACGAATTGATTCGATTTTGATGAAGATCCGAATCCCGATCTGGATACGAGAATTATTAATATTTTAAAGTGATTGGCATATAAAACCAAAATCGTTGCAGACTGGCAGAAAATGCTCGGCATCTGACAAAACCAGTCTGTAACCGGGGTTCTAATTCCCCAACTGGTAAGGTTCAGGATTACATTGATATCGCGATTGAAGGCGCGTGACCTGAGGCCTGTGCCGAGCCAGCCAGCATTATAAACCCCGGAATGGCAGTGGTGAGGGTGGCGCCAAGAGTCGGGTGAGAATCCCGCCACCCCGGATGGTGGCGGGATTCTCAATCCATTGAGAGATGGGGCCAAAAAGGATATATAGCATGATATTTTAAAAATGTATTGGGCCCGATATGTTCTCGTGGATCAGGCATTGCGTGGCGAAGGTATGCACTCTACCGAGTGCCCTTCTTGTTTGCTTCTTTGTTTGTCTGTCTGTGAACAAAATACCACAAAAGTTGTTTGATGAGATTTGTTGGAGAACCTTGGTATGTTACACCGACATAATGATTAGATTTTGGTGAAGATTCGGATCCAGATTTGGATCCAAAATTTTTTTTAATGATTTTTCACCATTGAGAGATAGGGCCCAAAACGACATAGAGCAGGATTTCTGAAAATGTTGTGGACGGATTTGGACAAAACTTTGTGGATGAGTTGGATAGGTGAGAACAAGCCGATTAAATTTTAGTTCAGGTCCGAATCCAGAACCAGCCTATGGGTGCGATACAAAACGTAAACCAATTAGCTTGGCAAAGGTGTGTGCTCTTCCGAGTGCCACTCTAGTTTCATTTGGGATTCTTCGGCAAGTCATCTATTGCTACATTTGATTAGGCCTAAATAGTACACCCACTCCCTTTGGGAGCAACCAGGAGGAAGGGGTGGGGTTGAGGGGGAAGGGGATCACATGTATATGCGCACTGGGTATGGTGGTTTGTTAATATCCTTATTGTTTAACGGCCGCAATTATTCCCACATTAATGTGGGGTTGGCTGGGGGAAGCTTGGCCAAAGTCCATGAACCAGTTGGCCAGGCCTGACGTTTGACTGAGGTTAAGACAGCAATTTGTAATTTGTTCAGGGTGTCCCCAATAGCTCACCTACTCTTCGTGAAGGACAATGTGGGATCTTTAAAGTCCACTAACTAAGGCTGGTAGATGGGATGCCAGCTTATCCTTTTGAACCCTGGCGGCCGTTTCACCAGCCGCCATTCAAACTTCATATACTCTAATAGCCGAGATTTTCTCAAGGCAGGGGGAGGGGGGGCAAAAGTCCGAGGAGCTCAGGGTTCAAAGGGTTAACTATCATTGAAAGTATCAGACTGTGCATGATATTATAATATGTTGGATCAGGTCATTGAAAGGATCAGACTGTGCATGACATTATAATATGTTGGATCAGGTCATTGGAAGGATCAGACTGTGCATGACATAGCATGTTAGAACAGGTAATTGAAAGGATCAGACTGTGCATGACATCATAACATATTAGATCAGGTAATTGAAAGGATCAGACTGTGCATGACATTTTAATATGTTAGATCAGGTCATTGAAAGGATCAGACTGTGCATAACATAACATGTTATATCAGGTACTTGAAAGGATCAGACTGTGCATGACATTTTAATATGTTAGATCAGGTCATTGAAAGGATCAGACTGTGCATAACATTTTAATATGTTGGATCAAGTCATTGGAAGGATCAGACCATGTATAACATTATAATATGTTTGATGAGGTCATTGAAAGGATCAGACTGTGCATGACATCATCACATGTTAGATCAGGTAATTGGAAGGATCAGACTGTGCATAACATAATATGTTAGATTAGGTCATTCAAAGGATCAGACTGTGCGTTATATGATAACGTTAGATCAGGTCAATATGGTACTCAACCATTCTCCACTCAATTATTCTCCAATTAGATCAATAAAATTAAATAGTCAGGTTCCTTGTGTCCATAATTTGACGTTCGTTGGAATTTTTTGGAGAGTAGCTAACCCCAACATTTTTGGAAAGCTTAAACAATACCAAAACAGAAAATCCATGTTTCACATTTTTTCAATGCATATAATGTGGTCAAATAGGTCGTTTGGGGTAAAAAAAAACCAATTTTTTTAATTTCAGCTCTGAAAATTCAAAATTTATCGCAAGCAAGCAACTGATGATGCATAATTGTTAACTCGAGGACAGTTCTTAATATAGAATACACATATCTGTATTTTGAGTAATGGTTGCCATGGAAACGGCGATCATTTTGTCAAATTACCGTTTATTTAATGTATTGCTTTCAAATCTTGAAACAAGTAACGCATGAATATGGTGATCAGTGAAATGTACTTATTGTCAAAGATGAGTTTGTAGCCAATTGGCATCACTGTCTCTAATGTCACTCATCATTGCCATCGTCATCATCACTATCGTGGTCATGCCGTTCAATGTTTGAGTCCTCGTCATTCTCACACGAAGTGCTGCACATGCAAAGATCAGTGCATGTTAAGTTCTTGGCCCTGTAGGAACATCTCTGTGATGAACATTCTGTCTTGCACTGGCACCTTATCATCTCGATAATTGCCTCTGGTGCAGGGAGAATGTCTGTTGTTGTCGGTTTGAGTTTACCACTTGTGTCCTTGTGGAAGCCATTCTTTAATGGATCAAGAAATGTTTGCTGAGAAATTGCTGCTTGACCCCAAACGTATGCCTGGATATGTACCTGCATGATATGCTGCCTCAGAGCACCGCCAGTTGGTGGTAACTTGTCATTCTCAGCCATGTTCTTACAGAAGAGATGCCACCGAAGTTCAGGGATGCTGGAAATATTGACACCACTCGGACAATAACCTGAACAGACAAATCTTGCTAAAGTTGTGTATAGGTCCTCTGACAGTTCAGCATCCTTACAGATTACAGCAAAGGCATCTACCATGTCCTCATCGTCCTTCAAGTAGCACTGGAACCACTTTGCCTTACCATGTCGATCGAACCGCCCAGTATTATCGGCACCTGTGAATGCGTGGAAGGCTGGCAATGCCTGGGCTCTCTTCTCACCTCGGGCCTTCCAGATTGGCTCGATTGTGACAATGCGAGATGCCATTGAGATAGATGTGTGTCTTGGCAGGAGATGATAGTTTGCTATGGCAAGAACCAGAACATCCGTATCAGGTGAGAATATCGTCAGCTCAATATCTCCCGTGTGTTGCTGTGATGCAGCTATTGCTTGTAGTGGGGCAACTTAGCATAACAATTGTGCATTTTGTGAGGAAAGCACCAAATTTGGCACACTAGTAGCCTATCATATTATGAACAGATTTGGATATTGGGCCCTCTCAAAATTTTTGATGGCAGTGGAAAATGGCTGCCACAGCCATCAGCGGCTGAATTTGAGATGGCCCAATATCCAAATCTGTTCATAATATGATAGGCTACTAGTGTGCCAAATTTGGTGCTTTCCTCACAAAATGCACAATTGTTATGCTATATTTAGCTAAGTTGCCCCACTGGTGGGGCAACTTAGCATTACAATTGTGCATTTGTTTTGGTGTCCATGCCAACAATTTCACCCCCATATAATATAATGGAATATTTTTGTGATTTAAATTTTGCCAAACCTCATCAATTTTTCTACATTATAAGGTTGAAACTTACAGGTTATTTGTACATGTGTGTAGTATGTGTGAATAAAATTTGGTCAAAATTTGTTTAAGGTCAAGGTCAATGTCATCCAAAACATGTGAAACATGGCATTTAGAAAATGTATCAACCAAATTTGTTATCCACAACATTCCATCATGTAAAACACTTGATAGGTCAAATTTTCCAAATTACCAAATTGCTGTTTCCATGGCAACTATTGTTAATTTGAATTTCGCAAGTATCGTGCTATGCATGGCATCTTTCTTGTTTGTTTGTTTCTCTGTCCACACATAATGTGCCAACGTTGACCACGATTTTTACATGTTAACTTTTTTTAAACTGAGTACGTCGATAAAGTAAGTATGTATAATTAGAATGTGAGTATGTCAATAAAATAGTAGTATGAAACCACACAAACAAGTCCTGGCGAGGGTCTGCAATCTTTGATTGCTCTTTCTAGTTTTTTTTTATTTTTATTGCCGGGTCAGTTCTAACTTTAAAAGTTTACCTTTTTGATTTCAATGACAAATGGTCAAACTTCGGCAACTCTGGTTTTTTTTTTTTTTTTTGGGGGGGGGGTTCCAGAAAAGCCTTCAAAAATCTTCTCTGAAACGGCTGAACAGTTTAAAGTGAAACTTTACAGGTATGACCACCGATCCACGAGGAACAAGAAGTTCTCCACCTGTGATGTCATAGGTCACATGGTTTGGCAACAATGATTTTTTGAAGAATAAACCTTTAAAAATTCTCTCCAGAACGGCTTGACAGATCAAGGGGAACTTCACATACATGTTCCCCAAGCCTTGTGGATACAAGGGTGTTCACGAATAATTAATCGATCACATGGTCTGGCAGCCATATTGGATTGAATGAAAAACTTAAAAAAAAATGTTTCTCTTGAACCGCTTCATCATTCAAACTTCACAATTATGATCTAGTAGCGATGGCATAAATGTTTTAAATTTTAACCTGATCGGATGCATGGCCTTGCAGCCTCAAATTCAATATATTAAAAATATATTATTTAATATTTTGAATCTGGATTCAGTGATTTAAAAAGCCTGGTGTTAGCTTAGTGGTTAAGGTGGCCGAATTAGGACTTTAGTGTCCTGAGTTCAAGCCCTGTTGGCTGCTGAATTAATGCCAGGTTGGTTGACAAAATGAGTACCAGCGTACTGGAAGAGGGGCACAGCATCAGTGGCACAGCTGTGCTTCCAAGAAATGATAGCTACCTGGCAGCCAAGCTGCCATATGCAAGAACAGAACAGAACAGAAGTGATTGAAAATCAAACTTAGTGCAAGTATGTGTAATGATGTAATAATGTGGGTGGAGGCATATCTGTTGAAGATTGCCCTTGTAGTAGTCTCCATTTTTGTGTTTCTATTTTTTTCATAAAGCAGTCACAAAAGGCATAAATAAATATTATCCAAATGATAATTTCAGAAATACATTTTGCATTTGAGGAGTGTTCAAAAGTTCCACAAGTAAGACACTCACAACAGGCAAGACAGGCAAACTTTTTATGTTTCAATGTATAATTGTATATAATTAGCAGGAAAAAACATTTTTCTTACTCGTCATCATGCTCGGAGAAAAGTAATAAAAATGTTGGCATGTATTCAATAGCTGTATCTTGTTCGCATAACCTTTTGAAAGCCACACATGTAAATATGAATCAAACTGCAGTCCACAGGATGAAAGCCAAGGCTTTTTTGCAAAACAGCTACACTTACTCAGTCTTTCTCTTTTCCTTTTCACATATTTTCCAAATGGCAACCATTCTTTGTTAGATTTTGTCCTGGCAAATTTTCCATCCAGACTGTCCTGCTCTGCTGCTCCTTTTAGCTCTTTTGCTCATGTCCTTGTGAAAGTGTTTGTCTCCTTGGCAGTCTGGAGAGAGCACTGACGTGCATGGCATTTAGGCAATTCAGATTCGGCTCGTCTGGAATCAGCTATCTTCTTCACAGACTGGCTTATTATATCATTAGCTTCTGACATCAACAGTCCCTGGAATTCGTTCTTCAATGGTCTGCTTGCTCTCCTTCACCAGTTCATCCCGTCATGCCACTATCTTCTTAAACATCCTTACTGTGGTGCACAGAGGCAAGTGGCAAGGCAATCACGAAAAAGTAGTCTTCTCAAACTCTATGGCAAACCAAAATGATGGGAGACTGAAGTCACTCTGCAAAGCCAATATACTGTATAACCAACGTGAATCAATGTTGAGCCCAACACCAGAGAACGAGAGCCCAACATCGAGCTCATCTGTGGTCAAACCTATCAATATCTTCTAAAGCTTGGCTTCTCAAGCTGCTCAAGTCTGTTTTCTCAACACACACAATTTGGAGTCATGTTGGACGCTGCTTGGTGAAAAAAAAACTGACTGAGGTCTCCAATTCCTCCCTTCCCCAACACACCCATTCCGTAGTCACAAATCTGCAGCACGTGGACTTCTCTCCCACCAAGGTTGAGAATTTGGTCATCAATCTTTACACCACCTCTGCAGTTGGAACAATGACACTCATCCTCTGCTACATCGACACTGTAATCCTCAAGAAATGTGCTTTGGCCCGATCCTCTATTCCTTCATTACTCTTCTCAAGGTCTTTCTCAGATGGTCTCCTGCCTTTATCATCTTTGAAAATTGCAAGTGTCACCCCTCTTCAACAAAAGGGTTTCAAGCCTGATCAATTATAGACCAGTCAGCTTTCTACCCATCATCAGCAAAGTGATGAAATCTATCACTGTTGCAGACCTCAGATATTAACTCTTGTCCAACAATCTAATGTTAATCATCAGTTTGGTCTCCTCTCTGGCCGTTCTACTGTGGATATGTTGTTGTTTTTAATCCACCATTGAATGAATGCATTGAATCTCAAAAAAGAGACCAAGGCCATCTGAAGATCTCAATCCTGTCTGGCACCCAACCTTACTTTCCAAGCTGTTTGCCAATTGCATTCAAGGGCCCATCCTTGAATGCTTGTCCAATTTACTCTGCAAGTGGATAGAAAAGGTTATTGTTGATGGTGTTCTGTCTTGTGATCTGCTTATTGAGCCTGTTTTCCCACAAGGCAGCATTTTCAGAACGTCATTATTCTTGATTTACATCAATGGCTTTTCTGCTTCTGTGATAAATATTCTGGATTA
>NC_140968.1:62685616-62720616 GCF_056783735.1 Eptatretus burgeri
GCAGTCCTCATGAGAGCCAGTTTCATCATAGCGCTTGATGGTTTTTGTGATTGCAATTGACGAAACTTTCAAAGTTCTTGAAATTTTCTGGATTGACTCACCTTCATGTCTTAAAGTAATGATGGACTGTCATTTCTCTTAGCTTAGTTGAGTTGTTCTTGCCATAATATTGACTATGACGGTACAGACAAAATAATGGTCTTTTACCAAATAGGATTATTTACTGTATCCCAAACCAACCTTGTCACAAAACAACTGATCAGCTCAAACACATGAAGAAGGAAAGAAATTCCACAAATTGACTTTTAGAAGGCACACCTGTTAATGGAAAAGCATTCCAGGTGACTACCTCATGAGGCTGGTTGAGAGAATGCCAAGAGTGTGCAAAGCTGTCATCAAGGCAAGGGGTAGCAACTTTGAAGAATCTAAAATCTAAAATATATTTTGATTTGTTTAACACTTTTTTAGTGACTACATAATTCCATGTGTTACCGGGCGTAGTGGCGTGTGCCTGTAATCCGGCCACTCGAAGGCTTGGGTTGGAGGATCGCTTGAGGACGGGGGCTCTGCACTGGGCCACGCTGTGAGAGGGTGTAGGGCAGCCCGGAATCATGGCGAAACCCAATCCTTATTCCTGTGTCGTAAGAGGCGATCAGGGTTGCGTCAGGAAGGGCATCCGGCGTAAAACCTATGCCTAATCAGTATGCAGATCATAACGGATGATCCGCTGTGGCGACCCCTAATGGGAGCAGCCGAAAGACGAACAACAAGAACAACAACAACAACATAATTCCATATGTGTTATATCATAGTTTTATGTCCTCACTATTATTCTACAATGTAGTAAATAGTAAAAATATATAAAAACCCTTGAATGAGTAGAAGTGTCCAAAATTTGATTGGTACTATATATGTATGTATATATATATATAAATATATATATATATATATATATATATATATATATATATATATATATATATATATATATATATATATATATATATATATAGTTATGGTTGTGGAAATTCACAGGACACCACATATGTCCTTAGATCAGTTATGTCGATAAGTCTGTGTTCAGATAGATTTCCCCACCGATGTTTAACGGGCAATTATTCGTGTGCAGGGCTGTGAATCTTCAGTTAGCCGTTTTTTCTTTTACTATCTTTATTTTGGACCAACCGCTTCACAACAACCACCTACACCACCAACATCGATCTCAACAACCACCTCCACCACCAACACCGCTCTCATTAACCATCTCCACAACGACCACCACAACATCCCCTCACAACCTACGCAACAACGAACAGCAATGCCTCACCGTCATCTCCATTGCGCCACCATCTTTGCGCCAGCGATGGCGAATTCCTCACGAACAACATCTCTGCCACCAGACGTGGGGACTCCTTCGTTGGCACCAGGGTCGATGATCTCTGCCACATCCGCTCTCTCTCCGAGCTTCCGATCAAAATCGGATCAAAAGATTGAAAGGGGCGGAGCCAGCGGGGGGTCAGAGGTGAGGGATCAGAGATCAAGACCTCGCCTCACGGATCCCATATAAAGGTGCGCAGAGACGCCAAGCGAGCAGTTGTGAGCAGTTGTGTGGAGCTGCGTTGGGAGCTGGATCAGTCTGGAGTCTGGAGTCTGCAGTCGGTGAGGAGCTGAAGAGAGCTCTTCCCGGAGCCTGGAGCGCAGCCTGCCGTGCCGCGCCAAGCTGTGGGTCACTGGGAAGAGGCCGGAGAGGAGTCGCCAACTAGCAGCATAACGGTCCAAGATGATCAGGCCCCGGGACAGTCCAAACGATGCGGAGGAATGGACGGGCTCTTAAGAGAGCATCAACTCTGAAAGAGCAAAGGCCCGTTCGTTCCTCTGAGGTGTTGGCGACTAGGCCCGATCGATCGGGCCGCACGACGAGGCCTGGGCCGCGCCGCGGTCATGCCAGCTGCCGTGTGGACGGGACGCCAAGGAGCACCCAGTGAGTCGCCACGAAGGTGGCAGGTAACCAGCGTAGCCTCTCGGAGCTCCTTCGGTCTCCCAAGCTCTGAGAAACATTAAAGGCTTACGAGCCTGGGCCTTTTCTTTTCTGGGGTTTTGCATGAACTTTGTGGCGCCATGTCTTTAAGTTGAATTGTTAAGTGCATGTGTGTAAATAAATAATAAGAGATTATTGTAGTTCTTTTTCTTCCTTGTGTTTTGTCCCATGCTTGCATTGGTTGCATACGTGCATTGCTTGTATACGTGCATGTGTAAATAAATGTCATTGTTACTTACAAAATCTAAAGATTTCGTAAGTATATTGATGACTTCCGTCATCTGTTTGTGTGTTTGTTTGTTTGTTTGTGTGTTTGTTTGTTTGTGTGTTTGTTTGTTTGTGTGTTTGTTTGTTTGTGTGTTTGTGTTTCGGCACGATAACTCGAGAACGGAAGAAGCTACCAATGTCAAATTACACCACGTGATTCAGGAGGGTGATGGCTAGTGCTGCTTAGATTTTGGTCAAAAACGGTCAAAGGTCAAGGTCACAGTGAGGTCAAACATTCGATTTTTGATTGTTTGGTACAGAATCATCGTAGAAACTTCTGGTTTGCGTTGCTACATTCTCAAGAGACAGCTTTTATTAGACAAGGTCAGAGGTCAAGTTGACGATTTCGTAAGTACCAGTCTATGACTGCTTGTTTAAATGTTAACCCGTTCGTTGCATCCTCTTCCCTTAATTGAACTTCCATAATTGAGTTCGGAATATAGCTGGCTTTTTAATAGCCGATAAAAGAATCGGATCCGGCGGGGCTTGGCGATATACACCGCTCGGCAAATCGCAAACTGAGCGAGCTGCTTCGTGGCTCGTTTCCAAGCAGGTCCCGTTGAGGTACAGTCGCTCGGTCGTCTGCCCGCGCGATTAATCAGGTAAATCGTCCATTCGGCGATCAGACCCTGTAGCGTGGGTAGAGTATTGACAAGGCTGTGGTGTGATTAAAGATACACCTGTGGTGGGATTTCGGCGTTGATCCGAAAGCTGCGACTGGGTTTGTCCGTTCGGTGGGCGAGAGAGGGCGCGATTGGCTCGAAGCGGTTGCCCGCACGCCAAACGGGTGGTAACCACAACAATATATATATATATATATATATATATATATATATATATATATATATATATATATATATATATATATATATATATATATATATATACATACATACATACACACACACACACACACACACACACACACACACACACACACACACACACACACACACACACACACACACACACACACACACACACACACACATACACACACTGTATATTGTTTCAGAAATGGCCCTTGATGGGAATGCTAAGTATAGGATTAGTTCAGTTCCCCCATTATATTCATGTATAGAAAGGTTGTGTGGTATAAGGGACGATATGTGTGTGTCGGGTGGGGTAACAGACTGTTTTTATGTTCATACGTTGGTGAAACCCGAGATCGCTCTTGTTACTTCCTCATCCCGGATAGGCCTCGCCCAGTCAGTGACGCGAAGGGGTGTGGCCTGGACAGGAAGTGATGCGGGGGCGGAGCCTTTGGTCACTGAGTCGCCTGGAGAGGGGGTTGGTAAAAAGCAAACGAAAGGAAAAAGGAGTTCTCAGTTGGAAGAGAGAGCTGCCAAGAGAATGAGAAAAAGAAGCAGAAACAAAAGGGACCTCGTGAAAACGGTCGAGTGTGTGGAAATGTTCGCTCTCGAAGCGTGCTCGTGATTCAAAAAGAAAAGGGAACTAAAGGAGAGCTGTGTGTGAGGAACGGCCGGGTTCTCGAGGCGTGCTCGGAGTCGCTTCGAGGCGAGCAAACGAAGGAGGCACCGTGTTGGCTCTTCCGGGAGAGACGCTGACCCGACCTGCACGTCGGTGATTCGACCGAGAGAGGCACTGAGAGGACGAAGCGGGAGTCGGGCTTCGAGGCGGGAAGGCCGGAGAGGAGATGCCGGACCTTCGGACGGTCCTTGCTCACCTCACGGCTCGACACGTTGTGATCCGCCTGTGGAACTCGGACCTCGACTGGGACCTTGTATGGAGAACAGGCCAGGCCGGGATTCGTGTGCGGAACCCTGGAGAGAGATCGGCGGTTTCGCATCGTCGACGTTGCGTGGAGCCAGAACGCGCTGAGGAGGACGTGCGCACGCGGTAACGAACAAGAGGCAACGGGAGTTGCTGCGCCACGATTACTTGCCGCGCGGGACGTTCGAGCGGGAGTTCGAATCCAAGGACTCCCGCTTGTTTGTTACGAGCGACATTCGTGCTTTTGGACACGGTCCTCTCATCCATGAGCAATCACCAAGTACTCTGTGTGTATGCATGCTGTTTGTTTGAATGTGTTGTATCAGGCATATTTCGTAGAATCCCCTCGGAACCTTTTAGCCGTGGTCCCCTAGTTAAGGGCCCTGTCACACCTTGACGTTTTAGCCAGCATATGGCAAGGTCTCAAAATGTATGTAAAACGCTGGCGTACGCTGAACTATTGATGTTTTTTTAAGTTTTGGGCGTATAATAACGTTTTGGACGTATGCATAACATATTACTAACGTACACAGAACGTTTCAATCACATATAGATAACTTATACCAACGAATGCTGAGCCAGTTGTCGGCGTTCACAACCTATGCCCAACGATAGTCCAACTTATGCATAGCGCGCGGCAGCGTATCGCCGACGATCATGTGGCGTAGACTATTAATAGGCTGTGGCTCGACGACTCAAATCATAACCGCACTAGACATGGAAGTATGAAGCCGCTGTCACACCTTGACGTTTTAGCCAGCGTATGCCGACATATGAAAAATTTGCCGAACCAAGCTGGCACACGTCGAATACGTTATGGGTAAGTTTTGTATACGTTAAGAGCACGCTGACATACGTTATAGTACGCTGGCATACATCGTCATATGCTGAGTACATCGAGAAATTTTCAGCATGTTGAAAATTTCTCGACGTACTCGGTGTATGACACACTTTCCGCATACGCTGGCATAAGTTGTAGACACGTTACGCGATCGTTGACACACGTTGACACACGTTACTCACGTTACTTGTACGTTACTCATAAGTTGAAACACGAATGTAATATTTAGTGTCAGTGTTCCAGACTCCTTGGTTTGTTTTTTCTTTTTTCTTCGGTATGACGGTGATGTTGACACTTCGATTTAGATTGCAGTTATGATTTAAATCGTTGAGCGGCAGCCTATTAATTATATTATATTATCACCGCACTAGAAATCGAAGTGTTAACATCACCGTCATACTGAAGAAAAAAAATAAAATAAAAACAGGGAGTTTGGAACACTGACGCTAACCATTACATTGACGTGTTTCGACTTATGAGTAACGTGTGTGGACGTGTGTCAACGATCGCGTAATGTGCCTACAACACATTACTCATAGGTTATAAATAAGTTTCAGGTACGCTAAACATTACCTCAACGTGTTTCGACTTATGAGCAACTTACAAGTGACGTGTGTCAACGATCGCGTAACGTGCCTTCAACTTATGGCCAGCATTATGCCGAACGTGTGAGTCATACGCTGGCATACGTCGAAAAATTTCAAGCATGGAAAATTTGTCTAACACCTCGGCGTACTACGACGTATGCCAGCGTACAAAGACGTATGCCAGCGTACAAAGTCATAGTACGCTGGCTTTTTTTCATAGTATGCTGGCATACGTCTATGTATACGTATGCCAGCATACTACGAAAAAAAGCCAGCGTACTCTGACGTATACCAGCGTGCTCTTAACGTATACAAACTTACCCATAACATATTCGACGTGTGCCAGCATTTTAGCCAAATTTGCTTACGTCAGGCATACGCTGGCTAAATCGTCAAGGTGTGACAGGGCCTTAAGAACGGGTTGATTGTTAATAAAACCATTGTCGTGTATATTGCTTGTGTTGTGATCCCTGATGTCCCCAATAAATCTGGTTAATTCGTATGCAGTTGCCGCTATGGATTAATGCGTGTCGCGTCGAGGAACGATCCTTTGGATTGGCATATAAAACCAAAAAGTGGTTACAGACTGGTCGACTCCGCTCGGTCTCTGACAAAGCCAGTCTGCAGTCAGGGGTTCTACCTCCCCAACTGGTAAGGTACAGGAATACATTGGTATCGCGATTGAAGACGCGTGACCCGAGGCCTGTGCCGAGCCGGCCGGCGTTATAGACTCCCGGAGACGGCGGTGGTGAGGCTGGCACCTCGGACCGGGTCAGATTCCCGCCACCCCGGATCCGCAACAACATATATATATATATATATATATATATATATATATATATATATATATATATATATATATATATATATATATATATATATATATATATATATATATATATATATATTATATTGTTACGAATTTGGGAATTTGATTGCACACAAGATTCAGATTCCTTTAGTCAGTTATGTCGATAAGTGCTTGTTCACTAGATAGCTCATCTTCCATTGGTTAATGGGCAGAAATCGATTAAGTGCACTGCGATTCAATTTAATAGTTAGAGAGCGATCCCAACACAATGGAGACTCCTCTCCCCCTATTCTGCGAAGAGGAAGAAGAACCCTCCTGTCCTGAATCACGGGACGTAAACAACTCCCTCCCACCCGCGGTTGTGCGGGCACGGGGGAATGAGTCATGCTGGGAGTGGGGGAAGGGCGGAGGAGAAAAAGGAAGAGATCCTCAGTTGGTTTGGGTCGTTGTTCAGTCGAGCTTCGGCTTCTGCTTGGCTCGGGTTAGGGTTAAGGCTTTTTGAAAGTTTTTGTTTCGGCTTGGTTTTTCAGCAGGCCTTCGGGTTCTGCTCGGCTCGGAGTTCTTGGTCCTCGCTTTGTTCATCGGAAGAGAGTTGAGCTGGTTGCTCAGCTCGAGCTGCTGCTGTGGCTTCTTGCTCTTGGTTCGTGTTGTGAGAGGCTTTGTTCATCGGAAGAGAGTTGAGCTGGTTGCTCGGCTGGCTCTTCTTGGTTCATGGAGCTCTTTGTTCTCTGCTTGGTTCCTGGCTTGGTGCGACTCATCGGCCTCATCTTGGAGGTGGTTCCTCGGGGAAGCGACGCATTGACGGGAAGGATCGGCGCCTCGTCTCACCAGCACATGTTCAGAAGCGCGAGAGGATTCGCTGGAGCTCGGGAAGGATCGCGGCTCACGGCGATTGGATCCAGCTCACTCTCGTTGGAGCCTGGGTCCAAACAGCTTGAAGACCACACGAGGTGTAGAGGTTCGAGATAGGTTCTGGGTTTCAGCTCATCTGTCCTCCGAGCTGGAGTCCGTTATTAAAGGAATCAGTCTCCATTTATTGTGTGTGTGTGTGTGTGTGTGTGTGTGTGTGTGTGTGTGTGTGTGTGTGTGTGTGTGTGTGTGTGTGTGTGTGTGTGTGTGTGTGTGTGTGTGTGTGTGTGCGCACGTGTACATGTGTCCGTGGGCCCGTCTAATAAGTAGGAAACTGTTGAGTGCTTTGTGTGCTGTAAATGATTGCATTGTATTTCGTATAGGCGGTATAGTTCTGCTCTTACCTGCTTCCCTAGTTCCGTAAGGTGCTTCCCTAGTTTCCCTAGCAGGGCCATTCTTCCTCTTCGCAGAAGAGGGGGGGGGGCGTCTCGATTGTTCGCTCCCTAACTATTAAATCGATCTGCAGCGCATCTCATCGATTTCTGAACATTTAAACAATGGAAGGTGAGCTATCTAGGGAACAAGCACTTATCGACATAGCTGACTAAAGGAACCTGTATGTTGTGTGCAATCGAATTCAAAATTCGTAACAATCTCTATTATAACACCAAGCTTGCACACCAAAAACTCGGCTCGCCGTCACACAATCCCTATGAAATTGCTGTGGCACTAAGCGGACATGCCGACAATGTTTGGGAAGTCTTGGCATTCCATAGTGCCACTTGCATTTTGCACAATGCATGTTTTTCCCCGTGTACGGTCTGTCGTCTGCTACCAGCTATGTTGTACTGCTATCCCGTGCATGTGCACGGGTATCGCTAGCATATATATATATATATATATATATATATATATATATATATATATATATATATATATATATATATATATATATATATATATATATATATATATATATATATATATATATCCATTTCCACACAGATATATATATATATATATATATATATATATATATATATATATATATATATATATATATATATATATATATATATATATATATATATATATCCATTTCCACACACATATATGTGTATATATATATATATATATATATATATATATATATATATATATATATATATATATATATAAATATATATATATATATATATATATTTATATATAAATATATATATATATATATATCCATTTCCACACACATATATGTATATATATATATATATATATATATATATATATATATATATATATATATATATATATATATATATATCCATTTCCACACACATATATGTATATATCTATACAATAAGACAGAACCGCCGAATTTTGTTCCCATTTGGCGTCGTCAAATTAAATCGTGTCATCCTGAAAGTTGGAAGGTATTTAACTTCCTATCGGGAAGGTGGCGAGATGTACTTATTGTTATGAACTAACTGTTATCTATTGTGAATTTTGGGGGTGAAAATGGGCAGGACACATCCAATGCTCTTAAGAAGGAAGTAAAACCGTTACCACTTTCATTGAATAAGAAAATAAAACCGCCTTCCACGTTCATTGAAAATTGTGATTATCGACGGAAAAATGTTTCTTTTATCGATGGAATGAGCAATGAGGTTTCCTCGCATTCATTCAGGTGAGTAATTTTTTTTTTTATCCTTTCCTGACTTGCACTTCATAACCATCCCCTATGCACCTTTATTTGTAGACAACAGAAGAAAAAAGCCAAAACTAAAAAAAGATTGCTATCTAGCTTGCCTTCTTTTAAGCCTTATCGTTAAAGCCAGCAAGCTACTGTTCAACAGTGCAAAACATTTAAGCAGTGAAACAAAGATGCAGATTTGCATAACATTTGAACAGTGTAAAAAGATGCAGGTTAGGTTTGCTCTTGATTTGAAGTCAACAGTGCAAAAATACAGTGTTGTATTCTGTAGTTTTGCAGGTTTGCATTTGAAAAGTAGAATGAAAGATGCAGGTGGTTTGCTTTCCAGCATACTTTTCTGATTCAATAACTCTCGGCCTGCAATCAACTTCAAATTGTCTAATTGACTCAAATTATACTACCATCCTCAAATTGTCAAGCTAAGATTTTTTTTCTTTATGCACTGACTGTTAGGTGGGCTGATGAAGAGCATGAAGGTGGCAAGAATTGGCAGGTGTTCTTCCCCCTCTCCACAATTTTTCTTCTGCATTTCTACAGGTACTGGGTCAGAAATTGTACATAGTTGTAGAGTTGAGTCAATTATTACAGACCACTGGTTGTGTATTGTAGTTTCAAAAATTCCGGTAATTTCGGTGTTGCATAAGGTTGTCCGTGTGAGTCAGTTAGGTAGTTCCCAACGCATCAGGTGGGACATATCGAGTTTAAATGTCGCACACACTGAAGGGTAGAGTTAAAACGTATGAGGTTGGGGGTAACTTCACCTACATGTCACACGGTAGTGCTAATTGCAATGTTGGAAAAAAAAAAAAAAAACATTTTGAACCAATGTCACCAGCTGTTGGACGACTCGGGATGAGTCTGGGATAGGGAATGGGGTAGTGTTACGGATTTTAGAATCCGGTCTGATGAATGCATCCACACATCTAGGTCCTCAGACAGTTATCTCCTTAAATGCATATTCAGATTAGCCCCATCCCCATGTCTAATGGGATCTTAAATGTGATGCGTTGAGAAGGGTAAAGGATAGATCCCCTTTCTTATGGGAAGCTTTTTTTCTTTATGACAGACGCATTTACACATACTTCTTTCACGAGCTCTGAAGCCCGCCCTCATTTTTCCTCAGCAGCATTCTTTCACGAGCTCTGAAGCCCACCCTCATTTTTCCTCAGCGACATTCTTTCGCGAGCTCTGACGCCCGCCTTTTTTGAGAGTGCACGGGTCGTCATGGTAACCGTGCCCAAGTGGGGCGGGGTGAGCTTGGGGTGGAGGCACCTCACGGAGATGGCCCGGGATATAAAAACGAGCGAGAGAAAGTGTGAGGTATGTTCTGTGAGGAGAAACGTTATGAGATATAAAAAAGTGAGGAAAAAGCGAAAGAGGGACATTCTGAGAGGAGTGGGACGTTCTGTGAGGAGAGACGTTCTGAGATATAAAAAAAGTGAGGAAAAAGCGAAAGAGGAACGTTCTGAGAGGAGAGAGACATTCTGAGGAGAAAAAGTGAAGAGAGGAAAAGCGAAAGGAGAGAGGAAAAAGCAAAGGGTGAGAGAAGCGACCAAGAAGCGGGTGTCTGACCAGCGCCGGAGACAATTCGCCCTTCCAGTGCTTCGGCAAGCGAGCGTGTGGTGCACGTGTGGGTGTGAGCAGTGCCGCCAACAAGTGAGGCACGGGCCGATCACCAACAACACCAGGGACTAAACCCATGACTGACGATCTCGGTGCTCTCCAGACGTCGACTGGCGTTCAAGGCTGTCCCGCGAGAGGGTGCACAGCAAAGCTGGGTGCTGGCGACGGACATGACACACACGCATGCATTTTCAGGACGTTTTCGCCTCACGGATGACTTTCTGGTGAGCGAGACGATTCTCCCCCCTCCCCTCCCCCTGAATGATCTGCTGGGTACCCTTGTCTGTGTTTAGTTGTAAGTAAGTCAACCCCCGATAAGCATCTGCTCTTTGTCTTTTTCCTGGCATTTTGATTGATTTTGCTTTGAAATTCACTCTTTATTTACCTCAGCAAATAAAAAGTTCTTTTTATTTATTTATTTTATTATTAATAAGTTATTTCTGATTTCCAACCTATCTGTGTTTGTCCTTTCATTCTATTGGTCTAGCATTGTCAGAACCGAGATAGACTGGGAGGTAATTACCACAGATTTGACCAAAAAAAATCCTCAGCACGCACCAGTGGTTAAAACGCTCGGCCGCCCTAATTAAAATCTAATCAGATAACATTGGTGCTTTGCCGAGGGCTCGCTCCCCACTCAGGTAACCACATGACCTCGAGTTAAACGGAATAATGAGATGGCGAACACTAGAACTCGTGGTTGACTGGGTGGCATTCATGGTTTAAAACAACCCACCGTACCATAACGTTAATTGTGAGCGGTGGCCCCAGGTCCGGCTCTATCGAGGACAACCGGGGATTTATCCCCTTGAGTGACAAGCTGGTGTCTCTGAATCCGTGGTCGCAACGACATATATGTGTGTATATATATATATATATATATATATATATATATATATATATATATATATATATATATACACATATATATATATATATATATATATAGATATATATATATATAGATATATATATATATATATATAGATATATATATATATATATATATATATATATATATATATATATATATATATAGATATATATAGATATAGATATATATATATATATATATATATATATATATATATATATATATATATATATATATATATATATATATATATATATATATATATATATATAGATATATATAGATATATATATATATATATAGATATATATATAGATATATATATATAGATATATATATAGATATATATATATATAGATAGATATATATATATATATATATATATATATATATATATATATATATATATATATATATATATATACACATATATATTGTTGCGTGCCGGGGATCAGGTGAGAAGGGGGGAAGCTATCTCGGGTTCCCACCAGACTCCCCGGAATTGCAGGCCATCGCACATGGATAACTCTGTGACGTGGCAGGTCGCTAACCGACCGTGAACGCCAATAACTTAGCCATGTGACTTCGGTTTCTCCACCTAATATTGGTTACCTAAAAATAATCACATGAACTAATTACTTCGGTATTTACCATGTCGAGGGGGACATGCCCTCGGTACGCCTTTTCGAACCGGATCACCTTGCCGGATCAGATTCAGCTGAGCCACACTGCCAAGGACGTAATGGCTAAAAGGAACAGAGGTTGGGAATAAAGTCCCGGCTAGGATACGAGCCGTGCTGGATCAATGAAAGAAAAGACAAAAACGAGCTGGGAACATTTCTACATCAGGATTTATTACAGGCAGGCAAGGAAAATATGTGGCACAGTGAATAGATTTATTGTTGTGTGTAAGCATGGATAGAAAGAAATGTGTGGTGCGACAACAAAATAAACCAATGTCACCCGCAGGGTGACCTGTATCTTACCAAAAGGTGACCACGTGTGATTTCTTTAAGGTCACACTGAGGTGAACAGAGCTGCTATCCACCAGGAGCGACTCCTTGAGGAATATCTGCCTACGAGAGATTCCGATGAGAATCGTTCTACAGAGTAACCATGAAAAATATGTGTTTGCCTCATAACGTCACCAAATGATGTCATAATGTCTCAAGCTTGACATATCTAGAAAGCACTCATCGAGGTGTTCAATTTGAGGTACTACACGATATGGTTCCTAAAACTTGAAAATTTGACCTTGGGGTCAAATATGTTTGACCTCAGGCGCTAACCATGAAGGTCAAGGCCAATCGCCACCAAAAAATAATCAGCTGAGTGCCAGACCATGAACTATATTCCCATGAAGTTTGAAGATGATCCGATCAAAATTACTCAAAAAATAAGGGTTTCGTCGACTCCCCTGATTTGCGACAGTGACCTTGACCTTCAAAATTTTATGCGCTGAAAGGGACCTCTATAGGCTTCTGATATGCGAAGTTACAAAAATTTCCAATGATAACTGTGCTCTGCAGAATTTTTTATACGTGATTACAGACAAACAAAAAAAACAAACAACAAAAAAAACAAACAAACTGACTAATATATCTTGCAAAAACTTCGTTTTGGCAAGATAACAAGCAACTTATTAAAGTAGACACAGAGCAGAATTATCCTGATATATCTTCTGCAATCTTAAATTATCGAGGGCAGGCGCCATGACACACACACACACACACACACACACACACACACACACACACACACACACACACACACACACACACACACACACACACACACACACACACACACACACACACACACACACACACACACACACACACACACACACACACACACACACGATGAAGAAGAGATAATGAGCAAAGAGGAGACGAGGATAACAGTCTCATAATACCTTGCACAAATGATTGACCGCGCCACCTGGTACGTTTTGGGGGGATTCTCCGCTGAACGATCCCTCCTTGATTGTTGTCATCTCGTCTCCTGCTTGGCTTTGGTGCAGCAAAGCGTCTGTGCCGATCCAGAGAAGGGGCGCGACCGTCAGACATGAGGGAGGGACTTTGGGTGGAGCCAGCGGCGAGTGGGTGGAGGAGGTGGATTCGAGAGCGAGTAGGCGGAGTGCCAGTAGCAGTTGGAGTCAGGCAGGTACGTGGAGAAGGTGGAGTTGAGAGCGAGTGGGTGAAGTGCCAGCAGCAGGCAGAGTCAGGCGGGTGGGTGGAGAAGGCGACGAGCGTGTGAAGAAGAAGATGGGGCAGCAGGTGCATGCAGAGACCGATCCAAAGCCTGGCAAGGAAGATGAGATGACCACGACTCTCTGGACGGCTTCACGATTATAGTCCCTGTGGTGCAGGGCAGGGCGCCGCCCCAAAGCGATGCATCGTCACCTGAATCGGGCACTCCCATTGGTCCTCGGCCACCACTCGACCTGACGGTCATGGTCAGATGTGTCTTACTTTACATCCGGCAAGACATGTTTGAGCTGCGGAATTGTCTCGCTCCGAACCCCGTGATATGAATCGCCTTGCTTCGTCCGTACACCATGCGGCCCGAGCGATCCTGGGATACAGAACGCCTCTGCTTGCTTGCAGCTGTATCGAGGCAGAGATGCGAGAGGATGTCTGTCATCCGTGGGAGACATTTGTGGTTGTGGTGGTGAGTGAAGACCGACAGTAAGATGCCGTTGTGAACCAGCGAGCAGACCTGAATGAAGACGTGTGTGATTCTTGCCCCATTCTGTGCGATGAGAAATTATCACGGGGCTGCGCGCTGGTCCACCATTGAGCATGCGGTTATCTATCCCCGTGGTGAACTTCACAGGCGGTGGTGTGCGTGGTGCCGGCCATGATCTGTGCCATGAATTGAAGGAAAAGATTGGATATAGTCATCAGATGCAGAAATGGGTTGAAAAGAACGCACCGCATGTGTCCTGTATGGAGGGGTCGAGGTTGTTTATTGTATGCTTTTGTGAAGACGCATTCTTCTTGTGTAGAATGCTAGAGATAGATGAATGAAGTTTGGGATATAATCAGACATAACTATAAGATTCTCACAACGCACTTCACCCGGTTGACCCATTAGACATGAGGGAAAGGTCTAACTGTACATATATTAATGAAAGAACTGTCTGGGGACCACTGTATGATAGAAGCCACTTCTATTTGTAGTTGTGATGGAGGTGCTGGCTCGGAGGGTAAAGGAGGGTTTACCGTGGGAGCTGCTGTATGCAGATGATCTGGTGTTGATTGCAGAGAGTATGGATGGACTGAAGGAGAAGATGAACAAGTGGAAGGAATGTATGGAGGCAAAAGGTTTGAAGGTGAATATCGGAAAGACGAAGGTGATGGCAAGTGGTAAAGCATGTGGTGAGGTGGAAAGGACTGGGAAGTGGCCGTGTGCTGAAGGCAGGAAGGGTGTCGGAGTGAACTCCATTCAGTGTACAATGTGTGCTGAATGGGTTCATCGAAAATGTAGTGGGGTGAGAGGGTCATTAAACAGTGTGGCAGCTACATTCAAGTGTAAGGTGTGCATCGAGGGAGCAGCAGATGAAGGAATTGTTGAGTTGGATCTTGGAGATGGTGTGAAGCTGGAAGGGGTGAAAACATTTTGCTATCTCGGAGACATGCTGAATGGAGAAGGTGGATCAGACTCTTCGACGGTTGCTAGAGTGAGATGTGCATGGAAGAAGTTTCGGGAACTGAGTGGCGTGCTGACAAAGAGGGGAGTGTCGTTGAAGCTGAAGGGAAAGGTGTATGCTACATGTGTGAGGAGTACGATGATTTATGGGAGTGAGACATGGGTACTGAACATGGAGCAGCAACAAAGGCTGGAAAGGGTGGAAATGCGAATGGTTCGGTGGATGTGTGGAGTAACGTTGAGAGAGAGGAAGACAAATGATGACTTGCGGAAGATGATGGGAATAGAGTCTGTGATAGAGGTTGTGAAGAGAAACAGGTTGAGATGGTTGGGTCATGTGTTGAGGAAGGATGAAAGTGACTGGGTGAGAGGAGTGTTGGAAATGAGTGTCGTCGGAAGTAGAGGACGGGGAAGACTGAGAAAAACTTGGCTAAATGTGGTGGAAGAGGAAATGTGGGCAAGGGGATTAAGAAGGGGAGATGCAGAAAACAGGGTAAAGTGGAGAAGATTGTCATGGGGCCCGCAAGGCTAACCCCCGCTTTAGCGGGGAAAATGGCCTTTAAATGCGCGTGTGTGTGTGTGTGTGTGTGTGTGTGTGTGTGTGTGTGTGTGTGTGTGTGTGTGTGTGTGTGTGTGTGTGTGTGTGTGTGTGTGTGTGTGTGTGTGTGTGTGTGTGTGTGTGTGTGTGTGTGTGTGTGTGTGTGTGTGTGTGCATTCTTCTTGTGTAGGGAATGGCTGCAATTTTCACAGGCGGCTGTCTGGGTGTGGTGCCTGCTTTGATTTATTTCAGGAATAAGAGGAAAAGAGTATGAATGAAGTTAGGGATATAATCAGACATAACTATAAGATTCTCACAACGCACTTCACCCGGTTGACCCATTAGACATGAGGGAAAGGTCGAACTGTACATATATTACTGAAAGAACTGTCTGGGGACCACTGTATGATAGAAGCCATTGCTTTGGAGGCATGCAGTTTCCAGAACCGCAACAATATACATTTATATGCATATATATATATATATATATATATATATATATATATATATATATATATATATATATATGTATATATATGCATATATATATATATATATATATATATATATATATATATATATATATATATATATATATATATATATATATTGTTGCGGGATTCGCGCCCGCCGGCGTGCTGACGGCCACGTAACTCGAATCGCGGCACGTCGCCCACCGGACGGACAATCCAGTCGTGACCCTCTCGGACTAACGCCGGGAACCAGTCACGGGTGGACCTTTCGGTCTCACCGCGATCGAGCCAATCAGCCCCCGCGTGGGATAGGGTTGCTCGCCAAATTCGACCTACCTAAGTACCCACGCGGAGGGTAGACCGGGCGATCGCACCTCGCCGCAGGTCGACTTCGGACACGGGCCACTTAAGCGACCCGTTCCGTACTATCGGGATAACCGAGCGGTGTTATCGTCGGCCTCGACGGTTCGATTAATTATCGGGCGTATTCAGCCCACTACCAACCCTTTACGTGAAGCAAGATGAGGATTCAATGAAAGAAATGACGAAGCGAAGCGGGAAACAGTTCAACACAAAGCACATTTATTCGCGATGAACGGAAAGCACACATATTCAATTCCACCAAAAGCACATAGAAAAGAAAAACACAATGCAATTTACACAAAAAGCAAATGCGACAATGCAGATCTACTACCGATTACACGAGCACACGTCAACACTTATACAATTTTACTTCATAGACGGCACCGACAACACATACCCAAAACCAAGGAAAAGAATAGAGAACCCTCAAGGATGAGGCGTGCCTGAGGCCGAGACCGGGTCGGGCCTACCCGTCTGGTGATGAGACGCGGAGCGGCGATGGTGCCTCAACTCAGCGGGCCTCGCGGGCAGTGTCTGGTAGGGGGTGGGAAAGGGGCCCCCTTGGTCGCACTATCTCATCGCGGGGGGAAACAGGAGGGGGTTGCTGATGCTCGGGGTATAGAGGATTCCTACTCTGCCTCGAGTCCCGCTACGAGCGTCTCCACCTCGAGCAGGTCGCGCCGTCGGCCTCCCTGGGGTGTAGCTCCCTGCACGACGCGAGCACCCCCTCGTCTGCCCTCGCCGCCTCTCCACAGCTCCATCCCCTCCGCTCCGACTCCAACGCACACGACGACGACCAGCTCCTTCTTGCCAACTCCACCGCCCGCGAAGTCTTAACTCTCTGTTCTTTGACTGACGAACACGGTCGCTTATATAAGCCCCGTGGCTTCGCCTTCTCATCTTTGACCCTCTGCCTTCGACCTTTCACCTCGCTCCCCATTGGCCCGAGAAAAAGTGGGCGTGAATGCTTTTTGATCCATAAATTTGCATATATCGATCGCCCTCCAACGCCCTGGAGGCGGGGCCAAATCGCCCCTCGCTCACCGATTGGACGGCACAAAAGTGGGCGTGTGTCGTTTTTGATCCGTTTTTGAAGCAGAAAATCCGTGGTTTTGTACACGCTGTTCGGCGCGCGCCCTGCACGAGTCCAACACCGGTACCCACAAGCGGCGCAAGAACGGTGGCGATGCGACGGTTGCGAGGTGTGACGTGAAGCGGCGCCGCGGTGGGTGGTTGATGTGGTGGTTGGTGGTGGTAACAATGGCGGTTGGTCCAAATTAAAGATAGTAAAAGAAAAACGGCTATCCTGAAGAGTCGCAGCACGCATAAATGACATGTATTCCCACTAGACAACGGGTTTGGGCCTAACTACACATGTACTTACCGAGATATCTCACCTAAGGGACCTGAATGGTGGTTTGCGAATTTGGTAACCACAACACTACCCGCTCCCCTTTTTACAGACTCGTCCCGAGTCGTCAAATTTTCGTGTGCCATCATGTGTAGTTTTCCCCTAGTACATTTTACCTACGGATCCCTGAGTGCGACATTCATGGTATTCGTGTCCCCAAAATAAATAACCTGAGGGCTGCGTAACTATCTAAACAAACTCACTCACACGGACGACTTAAATAAAATTGCCGGCGCTAGGACAGACATGCCGGGGGCGCACTCATATTTACAGTACATCTTAACCTTAACTTACAAATTTTACACTAAACCATGGCCCAGGATCATTGAACTCTGCAAAAAGAAAGCAGTTAGCAGGGAGCCAGGCTGCCCGCATGCAGTCTCTGGCTCAAACAATGCAGGTGACAGGGAACGTGGCTGGCTGCTCACACGCAGTCCAAGGCCTTCCCTTTTGAACTGAACGCAGTGAACCACAACGGTGCATGGGCTGCACAAACGCAGTCTCCGTGCCAGCTCAAGTGGCACACGCAATGAGCACAACGAATGGATGGATGAACACAAACACGGTGCACGGGCCGCCACTGCAGGCCCGTGTTGTAGCTGCCAACAGGGCAGTTCTCGCATCTTGCAAACTGTTGCCTTGCGGATCCTGGCGCACATGGAAATGAACAGGGGGGGCAAAGCAAAAATTGAACGGGGCGGTGAACGTGGGCAGTGGGCATGGCATGGCAAAGGTAGCAGGCAAACACAGCCCGCCGAAGAAGGCCGTTGCAGGCAAACACAGCCGGCAGATGAACTGGCCGGCACAGGCCTTGAAGAAAAAACAGCCAGCCGGCAGATGAAGTGGGCCGGCACAGGCCTTGCAGCACAGCAGCTGCAGACGATCCAGCCGGCACAGGCCTCGCAGCAAAACACGGCCAGCCGATGAAGTTGGCCGGCCTCTGCCTTTCAGTGGAGGTTGGTGGAGGGAGTGCGGTGGTGCTGGCCACTTGGAAGGCGGGCTCGGACCTACCTACCTGTCTCCCTCCCAACCTATCGCCTTTGCCTGTCACTGTACATACCCACTCCCTTAATTTGTCAAACCCCAATTTAGCCCCAACTTATTTTTTTATTTCTACTCCCCCACTATAAATCGTCCCCTAACCCCCTTTATCGTCTTTGTTCGGCTAACCTATTCTGTCACCTAGCCTACTCCCAACCCCTACGTTCCCTTCCCGGAGGGGAGTAAGGGAGAGCTAGCGTCCTTTGTCGAGGCCCAACGAAGCCTCAGAATGGCCTCCCCAGAGTTCGGCGATCTTAACACCAAGAGGGTCCAGCGGCCCACAACGACAGCGAGGGGATGGATGGTGCGGAGGGGTACATCTCCTAATCTACCCTAACCATTTAACTCTTAAACTACCCCGGGGCTTTCAACAAGCGCCTCTCGCTTAAACTATTGGTTCTAACAACCCAGATTCCCGTCGCCTGTGTTGGTGTCCTCACAATTTCGGGCCTCGCCCCCCAATTTTCTCTCCGTGCCCTCACACGGTCTCCTGGCTGGGACACGTGGCTCCCTTTGGCAGGCACGACCCCCTGCCGATTCTCCCGCTATGGCACCCCCGGGCACTACACTGCCTCCGAGCCTACCAGCTCCCTAACACCGGGGAGTGCCCCCCATGGCACCTCCCCTGAAACGCACACGTGGCAGGCCGGCCTCCCGGACCCCTTTCCGAGGGTCACCCGTGCCCACAACACTGCCCACGCGGCTAATGGCGCCCCGGGCCCCGCACCAAGCAGGCGCACCCGTGCCCACTACTCTATCCCGGCCCCCCATGGGCCCATGGCCTACCACGGCCGACTAGCCTGGTGCCCGGGGTACCCACTCAGCGATACTCACCTTTCGCAGCCACGCTCCCAAGCCCGTCAACAGGGCTCCTGCACCCCTCCAAATGGGTCTCGAGCCTACATTCCCACCAACAGCAAAACGACCTCCATTTTTGTTAATTTGACTAACCCAGCTAACTCACTCTACACTGACCCCGGGGGTCCCTTGGGCGGGAGTCACTCCTCCCCCCAATCACTCATCGCACCATGCATTCCCCATTCACTCCACACACACAGACCCGCTGGCCTCACTCACTCACCATGTACTCACCTCACAACTCACCAACTCTTCAACACACACACCGCTGAACTCTGCCATCCTTCTATCTACATCCCCTAACTAACTCGTGCTCCCACGTCGTCCCTTACACTATAGCACGTTCCTTTTAACACTACGTAGCTAAGCTACGTCCCCTCTACACATCCACACGTCTGTCACTGTCCTCAAATGTCCCAAAAATCAATTTATTTCCCAACCTAAATCTGGCTACAATCCCTCTAACTAATCCATTCCACGGACTCCATGAGGACTTACCCCTGCCCCATGAAGTCGGTCTAACTAAGCTAACCCTTCCCCCTAACTAGTTTCCATCCTGTGCCCAGGTCAAGGGGGTCTTCCACCCCTTGCCCAGGAATCCTCTGCACCCGAAAGTGAGGCTTGCTTTTTTTTCTTTTTTTTTCCATGCGCATCACCAGCGCGGCAACTCGCGCACTTTGCACCTGCCCGTGACGTCATGCAGCTGCACGTGTTCCTCGTCCCTCCTTGGACGGTACCATCCGGCAGAGATACCCCTCCTGCCGGATTCCAACCCCACGTGCAGCCATGGCGTCACCGTGCGCATAAAAAAAAACACAAGCCCCACGTCTCGACGGGTTCCCCACGCGAACACATGTGCTTTGCCCGTTGGAGCTTAACACACACGATCGCGTGGAGAACCCGTCCGGTCCAAATCCGTAGTCCTGCCTAAACTTTGTCCGTCCGCGGGATCGGCAAATCCACCGCGTGCGTTTCCGGACCGGGACTTCACTCTCGCAAGCGAGCACGTGGCGGTCTCGTGCGTTGCACAGCACGAACCTCGTGCTCACTGCTTGTTGAACCCGGCACGGTCCCCGAAACAACTACAGCCGCTACTCGGCTTTCTCTCCTCTGTCGCCGTCTCCGTCTCCATTCCACACACGCACACCTGCGTGTTACGACGCACACACTCCACTCCATTAAATTCACACCGGGAGACGCGGCTGCGTGTTCACACATGCCAACCGACATCTCCCTCACATACCGCTCTCTCACACACACGGTCTCCCTTGCATAACCCATACCACTCACACGTGGTGCTCCATTCACTCGTCGTCCCTCACTCACACACGCGGGGGCCCTCACCCGCGGTGCCTCACTCACACACACGGCGACACTCACACACGCGGGGGCACTCAACCGCGGTTCCTCATCCACACACACGGCCTCTCTCACACACGGTCCCTCATCCACACACGGCGTGCTGGGAAGCACGTACTCTGGCACCATCGCCACCACACCACTCACACACGGGGTCGCTTCCACACACGGGGACGCACTCACACCTTGCACCACACACACAGGGACAACCACACTGGGGATTCGTGTCCCCACAAGGGTCTCCGGGGCCTCTATACCCCCCAAGCTCTCCGTGCACCCGTCCACAGCACTCCTCCCCTCAACCTCGCAAAGCACGACCGAACTCACCTGGTCGTGACTCGCCTCAAGGGGGCATACTCCCTCCCCTCGTTCCTGGAGGAGGCCATCCAGGTGCTCGCACTGGGTCCCTACCCAGTCCGCCAGCTCACCCCCATGATCCTCCACTACCTCCGTGTGTGTGTGCGCGTCACTTACCCCGTCTTCATCGTGTTGTCTCTCCTCTATTTTTTCTGTCTCCCGTGTCTCTATACATTTTCTCTCCTGGTTCCTTTTTTCTGTCTCTTCCTGGTTCCTTTTCCTTTCCCATCTGAGTCGTTCTTTCTCTCTGAGCCCCATTAGCTGTTCGTTCTCCCTCCGTTTTAGTTGTTCAATTTCACACTCATAGAGTTGTTGTTTTCTTTCCCACTGTTCCTCCTGCTCTTTGTTTTCCAATCTCATCGTTTCTTTCAATTGGCTCATTTCCTTCCTGTGCTTCATTCGCTGTTCTCTCATTACTCTTCCTCGTTTCCTCTCCTGTCCTTCCTTCTCCAGTTTCATGGTTTTCTTCATTTGGTTAATCTCCTGTTTGTGTTTCATTCGCTGTTCTTTGTCTATCTCGTACTCCAGCCTCAGCTTTTCTTCCAATTGGTCAACCTCAGATTCATGTTCTTTTTGTTTTCTATTCCATTGTTCCTCTCGTTCTTCCCTCTCCAATCTCGTTGTGTCCTTCAATCTCCTGATTTCTCCTTCCTGCTTCATTCCTTGCTCCTTTACTTTCTCCTCGTATTCAAACCTATTTTTTTCCTTTTGTCGTTCAGTTTCAAATTCATACTCTTTCAGTTTTCTATTCCACTGTCTTTCTTGTTCCTCCTTCTGCAATCTCGTCATTTCTTTCAACTGACTGATTTCTTTCTCCTGTCTCATTCGTTCTTCCTTCATTACTCTTTCTTGTTCCTCATTCTTTAGTCTGGCCTTCGCTTCCAGCTGTTCGATCTGTACAGTGTGGTTTCTTAAAGTTTCATTTTCCGTTCTCTTCCTTTCCTCTTTTAACACTCTCAGTTCGTTTTGTAGTTCCCTCTCTTTGTTTTGGTGTTTCTGTAACTCAGAAACTTTCTTTTCCAATTCCTTTCTCATCTCCGCACACTCAGACTTTGCTTTGGCTTCTAACTGTTCTTCCGGCTTGCGCTTGTGGTTTTCTACCCGTCTTCCCAGTTCCTCTGTCTCCGTTTTTCCCTCCAGTCCCAGCTTATCAACTCTCTTCATATCTTGAAGTCTTTTCTCACACTCCACCGTTTCGACCTTCAATCCCTCCTCTGTCTCCTCCTGGCTTTCTTTTAATTGGTTTTTCGCTTCGAGTGCGTTTCCATCCATTTTTTTATTTTCCATTTGTTGCGTATTTCTCTTCATTTCGTTGTTCCCTTCTTTCATTCCGTCAATTATGCTCTGCACGAGTTCCATAACGTGCTGTATTGTCACCTGCCCTGGCCACTCCCACTGACTACATTTAGCGGTGGGGTTATAATAAAAAAACCGACCAGATGAACGGCATCGATGCCTTTCCCAACCTTCTGGTACGGGTTTCTCTTGCACGGTGATCCCGTCCTGAGCCATGGATTCTACATTACTATTACACATACCTAATCCACCCGGCAACCCGCTCGCCTTGAGACGCCATCTTGCTTCTCGTGAAGGGTTAATTTAGCTCGCCCGTAATTTGGAGGGAATCGGGGGTCGCTTCTCTCACCCCTGGACCGATTCCCGTGAATTTAGCTGGAGACAGGAGAGCCCGTTTTCCTGTTCTCCGATACCAGTGCCGTGAGGAGGGCGATGAATTTGTATCGCACGACCTGACACCAGTGTTGCTGGATTCGCGCCCGCCGGCGTGCTGACGGCCACGTAACTCGAATCGCGGCACGTCGCCCACCAGACGGACAATCCAGTCGTGACCCTCTCGGACTAACGCCGGGAACCAGTCACGGGTGGACCTTTCGGTCTCACCGCGATCGAGCCAATCAGCCCCCGCGTGGGATAGGATTGCTCGCCAAATTCGACCTACCTAAGTACCCACGCGGAGGGTAGACCGGGCGATCGCACCTCGCCGCAGGTCGACTTCGGACACGGGCCACTTAAGCGACCCGTTCCGTACTATCGGGATAACCGAGCGGTGTTATCGTCGGCCTCGACGGTTCGATTAATTATCGGGCGTATTCAGCCCACTACCAACCCTTTACGTGAAGCAAGATGAGGATTCAATGAAAGAAATGACGAAGCGAAGCGGGAAACAGTTCAACACAAAGCACATTTATTCGCGATGAACGGAAAGCACACATATTCAATTCCACCAAAAGCACATAGAAAAGAAAAACACAATGCAATTTACACAAAAAGCAAATGCGACAATGCAGATCTACTACCGATTACGCGAGCACACGGCAACACTTATACAATTTTACTTCACAGACGGCGCCGACAACACATACCCAAAACCAAGGAAAAGAATAGAGAACCCTCAAGGATGAGGCGGGCCTGAGGCCGAGACCGGGTCGGGCCTACCCGTCTGGTGATGAGACGCGGAGCGGCGATGGTGCCTCAACTCCGCGGGCCTCGCGGGCAGTGTCTGGTAGGGAGTGGGAAAGGGGCCCCCTTGGTCGCACTATCTCAGCGCGGGGGGAAACAGGAGGGGGTTGCTGATGCTCGGGGTATAGAGGATTCCTACTCTGCCTCGAGTCCCGCGACGAGCGTCTCCACCTCGAGCAGGTCGCGCCGTCGGCCTCCCTGGGGTGTAGCTCCCTGCACGACGCGAGCACCCCCTTGTCTGCCCTCGCCGCCTCTCCACAGCTCCGTCCCCTCCGCTCCGACTCCAACGCACACGACGACGACCAGCTCCTTCTTGCCAACTCCACCGCCCACGAAGTCTTAACTCTCTGTTCTTTGACTGACGAACACGGTCGCTTATATAAGCCCCGTGGCTTCGCCTTCTCATCTTTGACCCTCTGCCTTCGACCTTTCACCTCGCTCCCCATTGGCCCAAGAAAAAGTGGGCGTGAATGCTTTTTGATCCATAAATTTGCATATATCGATCGCCCTCCAACGCCCTGGAGGCGGGGCCAAATCGCCCCTCGCTCACCGATTGGACGGCACAAAAGTGGGCGTGTGTCGTTTTTGATCCGTTTTTGAAGCAGAAAATCCGTGGTTTTGTACACGCTGTTCGGCGCGCGCCCTGCACGAGTCCAACACCGGTACCCACAAGCGGCGCAAGAACGGTGGCGATGCGACGGTTGCGAGGTGTGACGTGAAGCGGCGCCGCGGTGGGTGGTTGATGTGGTGGTTGGTGGTGGTAACAATGGCGGTTGGTCCAAATTAAAGATAGTAAAAGAAAAACGGCTATCCTGAAGAGTCGCAGCACGCATAAATGACATGTATTCCCACTAGACAACGGGTTTGGGCCTAACTACACATGTACTTACCGAGATATCTCACCTAAGGGACCTGAATGGTGGTTTGCGAATTTGGTAACCACAACAATATATATATATATATATATATATATATATATATATATATATATATATATATATATATATATATATATATATATATATATATATATATATATATATATATTCTCATTTTTTTTACTCTCTGTTCCTCTCTTTCATTATCTATCTCTCTCGGAAGAAGTGAATTCTTGCAGAAATTTTTCTGTGAGGCTCACTTGGCTACAAATGGATGGGTGGAGGGTTGTGGAGTAGTGGCTGAAACCTGAATCCTACCCAGGTTACTCCTGATGAATTCATCTTTGCTCTTTACTTCTTCGCGTTCCTTCTTGGTCTTCCGTTTGATTCGCTTCCCCCACACCTCTCTCTTTGTCCCATCATCACTCCACACCCTATTAATACAGTGCAGCGCTTCCCACACCTCTCTCTCTCTCTCTCTCTCTCTCTCTTTCTCTTTCTCTTTCTCTTTCTCTTTCTCTTTCTCTTTCTCTTTATCTTTCTCTTTCTCTTTCTCTTTCTCTTTCTCTTTCTCTTTCTCTTTCTCTTTCTCTTTCTCTTTCTCTTTCTCTTTCTCTTTCTCTTTCTCTTTCTCTTTCTCTTTCTCTTTCTCTTTCTCTTTCTCTTTCTCTTTCTCTTTCTCTCTCTCTCCTAATGTTAGTTATGTCCAGACTGTGTTTGGCTCCACACGGCGATTGCAGTGATTTTCTCCGGGTGGTGTTTGTCTCCGGACGTGTCCAGGCAATATATCTCCAGACAGTGTTTTGTCTCTGGAAGTGTCCGTGCAGTGTGTGTTTGGCTCCAGATGTGTCTGGGGGTGTTTATGTTTGGAAGGTGTTTGTCTCCGGACCTGACGTCTCCTGGCGTTATTTGTTTCCGGACTGTGTTTATCTCTGGACATGTCCAGGTGGTGTTCGTCTCCAGGCGGTATTTATTGTACGAGTACGTGCCCGTAAAAAAAAAAAATAATAATAATAATAATAATAAATAAACCACACAGGCCGTTTCTTCGCTCTCACGTGCCCGTACGTGCGTGGCCCGGAAGTTCGATATTATTCGCAGTTACGATTATTCGCAATTTATTTTGAATATCCAATTATTCAATTGGCACCAATGTATTTTACCTTTTCGCAATGTCGTGGCAAGGAAAAACAAAAAGAGAAGAGAAGAGAGAGAAAAAATTTACTTCCTAGTTCGGAGCATACCAGCACTCTGATGTTCCCGAAATTTATACACCGTCTAATCTGAAAACGATCATAACTTGGGCCATTTTGTTTATCTATAAATGCACATAAGAAATCGAGAAATTATTAGAATACACGAAGTCATCACTCTCCGGAAGCCCGTACGTTGTAACCCGTAATGGGGAACGTGGCTGTGCTTCCCTTCCCCATCGGCCACGCCCACGCAGCAACGTTTCTTGCCATTGGTTTGGTAAATAAATGGCCATAACTTGGGAAGCACTTGTCCGATTAATATCAAACCTTGAAAAGGCACATCCTCAGGTCCCCAGCAATATACCTGGCAAGTTTCAATTAGATCGGACCAGAGGTTGTCGAGAAACTGCGGTCACACACACACACAGATTGCTGGAATTATAGATAGATGACCGGTAGAAAAATGGATTTCAGACATTATTTTGCTTCCATCTTTACTGTTGTTCAACACAGAATTATTTTGATGAGACATTATGAATCGTAATTCACACTCCACTGCAAGTCTGCCTTTCCTTCCCCTCACCTCACACTGCCTTGCCTTCCCCCACGATCCTCACTCTCCCTCCCTTCTTGCTCCCCTCCCTCCTCTCTCTTTTCCCCTTCCAGCTTCTCACTCTCCCCCTCTCCCTCTCCCCTCCCCCTGCCAACTCCCCCCACTCTTTCCATTCCCATCAACGTCAAGTATTCCCATCAGCGAAGCCACAAATGGTATTTGCAAACACACGTATATATATATATATATATATATATATATATATATATATATATATATATATATATATATATATATATATATATATATATATATATATATATATATATATATGCATACATATATACTGTATATTTTGCCTTCCAATGATATATACTTGCAGGTACATAAAGCATTAACGTTGGCATTTCTCGGACTATTGTGACTATCTTGCCAGTGTAAGTATTTGAACAACCGACGCATCTCAACACATCGCTTGCCACCCAACGACTTGCTGCAGCCCCCAGCACTTGTTTGTCTCTGTTGTGAGACAAAATCTAGGCACAACAAACGTTTGACAAAATTATGGCAATACTTCAGGCATGAAGGAAGGCAGTGTTGTTTTGTGTTAAACGACTGGCCGTTCTTGAGATGATTGTACCAAGAACCGAGTGGATTTTATCATAAAGGTATATTGCAATCTGATTTTGTAAAAATATTTTCCCAAACTTATTCTTGTGAATATAATAGAGAATATAACACGATTAAAATAAACCTGACTCCTTGTTAAATGAGAGACACTCTAAATATTATGTTTGTCATTCATGTTTGGATTTTTAGACAAAACGGGGGAGGGGTGGGATTGGGGGAGAACGTCTGAAATAAAGTTGAACGTTTTATGAACGTTTAAATGAGCCTTGTGGAATAAGCTTCTATGTTTCTACCAACTTTTATGAGTGGAATAAATCCCATTTTATCACCTTGCTGAATTGAAAGACCTGTTCATGTCACGTCACGTGTGTCCATTTTATCGTCTGTTGCTATTATCATTTTTATTTTGCATGGCTTGAAGAGAGCAGCAAATAATTGCAATGACATATTCCTTTTGTTTCATTCAGAAATATTAAATGTGTTGTTGCAGGAGCAGTGAAAGGGGGGTAACAGAAGTAAGATAGACGAGTGATGTCAATAACAAACATTTAGCATAAGTGTCTGGTTTCTGTATAAAGTGATAGGGCATGTGTCGAAGATTAATTATCAGGAGCTCATAAATGTGACCCCTACCCTACGGAAATGTGACTAAAAGCTTCCCAACGTCCCCATCCCCCCTATTTCACATGACACTCAACCCCACTCTGGTTGGGAGGCGAGGGGAGGTTGGGTAAAAAGTGTGTGTGTGTGTGTGTGTGTGTGTGTGTGTGTGTGTGTGTGTGTGTGTGTGTGCGCCTGTGTGTGTGTGCGCCTGTGTGTGTGTGTGTGTGCGCCTGTGTGTGTGTGTGTGTGTGTGTGTGTGTGTGTGTGTGTGTGTGTGTGTGTGTGTGTGTGTGTGTGTGTAAATTCATAGACAGGGCAGTCGAGCAGAGTGTTGAGCTGAGAGATTCAGGGTTGAGAGAGCCAAGAAAACAGTTTATGAGTGTGTGAGTCAAGAGTCGGGTCAAGTCGAGCGACAATGTGAGCCGAATGACAGAGATTTTGGAAAGTACACTCGGAGCACTGGGTAAGGAGAAGCCCACATTGCATTGACCAGTCACCACAAGTTGGACGCATCTCAGGTCAGGTATGGGAGCATGCACGAGAGCAGCACTTCACTGCGTCCACTTTCCGCCGGTACTCCAGGGGCCTCCGTCTGGCCATCCCCCAGGCAGATGCCTGGCCCATCCCCATCTCCTTGAGATGCTGATTAACCTGCTGCAACCATGAGGAACGTGGTTGGCCCATTGGCCTCCTCCACTTTGGAGACTCCCTCGCTGAGATGATCTGGTGAGCAGGATCAGCGTCAAGAAAATTAGCCACATGTCCATACAGCCGCAGCTAACGCTCACGGACTATGCAGGTAACAAATCTCATTTGAGTCTCTCTCAGAAACCGCTCGTTGGACACAATGTCCAAACAGCGATATACAAGGATTCTCCGAAGAGACCTGGTACCAAAGGAATTCAGTCTCCATCTCAGAGCCTTGGTCAGAGTCCAAGTCTCGCATCCATAGAGCAAGACGGGAAGCACCAATGACCTGAACATTCGGACTTTCGTCCTCACAGGTACCGGCAGTGCCACACCCCATGATCCAGTGAATCCATGACTCCCCAGGACTGACCCAGATGTCTATTGACCTCTGACTCACAGCCAGCAGAGAAATGAATATCACTGCCAAGGTAAGTAAATCTCTCCATGACCTCAACCTGCTCACCACAAACAAGCACAGACAGGACAACAGCATCCAAGATGTCATTGAAAGCTTGGATCCTAGTTTTGACCTTGGAAACCCATAATCCCAGCAGCTCAGACTCCTCATTCAGCACCTCGAGGGCCCCCAAAAGGATATCTAAAGTCTCCGCAAAGATGACTGCATCATCTGCGAAACCAAGGTCAGAGATCTTGACATTCCCAAACGATGCAGCGCAGCTTGATCTCTCTGACATCCTCCCTCGAATCCAGTCCATACAAGTGCTGAAAAGTGTGGGGGCCAGTACACACCCCTGACAAACTCCAGTAACAACTGGAAATAAGTCAGAGATGGTACCACCACATCTCACAGCACTCTCTGTACGAGAGTAGAGTTCAGACATCAGATCGATCAGTTTTGGTGGCACACCACGAAGACCGAGAATCCTCCAGATGGCGTCCCGATTCACTGAATCAAACACATTATTGCAGAGATCAACATAAGCTGCAAGCAGCCCCTGCCGAAACTCTCGTCTGCATTCTGTGAGGACCCGAAGAGGAAGGATACAGTCAATCGTTGACCTCTTTGGTGTAAAGCCTGACTGCCCGAGACGCTGGTGCTCAAGCAGATGGTGGCGAACCCTATCAAGAATTATCAGAGCAAAGACCTTGCCTGGCACTTAGATCAGCGTTAGTGTGTTACCCCTCGGTAGTTGTTGCAGTCTTGGGGATCACCCTTCCCTTTTCAGAGAGGGACAACAAGGCCCCTCTTCCAGTCAATTGGGATGATGCCTGTGTTCCAGGCAGAGCACAGAACTGCATGCAACGACACGAGTGCAGCATTTCCACCAGCCTTGAGAAGTTCAGCATGGATGCCACAGATCCCTGGAGCTTTACGCCATTTCAACCGGTTCACCGCAGCCTGTGTTTCCACAAGCGCAGGTGGACCACAGTTAATTGGAGGGTCAGCAACAGGGATTGTAACACCCCTGACATCCAACTCGACAGCTGGTGGATCAGCCTGGTACAACCGCTCAAAGTCACCGGCCCAGCGGTCCTTCACTTAGGACTCCTCTGTTAAGAGCGTACCACACTCTGCATTAACTGCAGTACATCGAGGGTTGGTCTTGGATGAACGCAATGTGTGAATTCCCCTGTAAGCAGGACGATAATGACTTGACCACAGGTGATGCTCTACCCCCTCACAGATTCCTTGCACATCGGCCTCCTTGTCCACCCTGAGCGCAAGTACAGTTTTACGCCTCAGCTCCCTGAACAGCTCAGCTCTGCCATTCAGCCTGGCCCTGTGACTGGTCAATGGTATCCAGTGTCCCTTGAGAGATAAAGTACTTCTTTGCCCTAGGTGAGTTCCAAGACATCCACCAACAACATCAACGATGGTGGTCTTTAAGGAACTCCACAACTCTTCAGGACCTCCCAAAGCACCCAGGACCTCCAAAATCTCTACTCTGCTTGTTCGCAAACTCCTCAGCTACCCTCTCATCCTTGAGCTTGCCAACATCCAGCCTCGGCTGGGATGGCACCATTCTCCTGGATTTAAGGTGCAACTTCAGAGTTGCTACAACAAGCCGGTGGTCAGTATTGAGGAACTGAGCACTCTGGTGGACTCTGCAGTTCTGGATCATCCTCCAGCAACCATCAATGAGGACATGGTCAATCTCCTTTGCCACACCGCCAGCGTTGCAATACGAAGTCCATCGATGAGCTTGTGGGCGCTGAAACCATGAACCGGCCACCCTAAGTCCATGACTTCTTGCAAAGCCAAGGAACTTAGTGCTATTCTGGTTCATACTTCATGACCCATGGGGATCAACACACGTCTCATAACCATCCCTATCAGTTCCAGTCGATGCATTGAAATTCCCCAAGACTAGAAGTGTATCTCGTCTGGGGCACGGATCAACCACAGACTCGAGTGTGGCGTAGAATGTGTCCTTCACAGTGAGATCACTCGACTCAGTTGTAGCATAAACAGAGACCAGGGAAATTACACCGAAGGAGTGATGAATCCTTAGTCTCATAATATGCTCATTGACCGGTGTTACCTCAATTATCATTTGAGTCAGCTTATTGGACACAGCTCCAGCAACTCCTTGGGCATGGTAACCATCAGAGCAACCAGACCAATAGGAGGTGTAACCACCCTCCATGATCTCGCCGCAATCCGGTCTCTGAACCTCAGAGAGTGCTGCAATACCGATGTCCAAACTCTTGAGCTCAGATGATAACAGAGACAGGTGATCATCCTCTCTTAGGGATAGGACATTCCAGGCACTCACCTGAAGGGACCACCTCAGGTTAACTCAAGGAGACTGCCGTCTGATGGACGACACCTCAGCACCACTCCGACACACTCTTCCGCAATCTGACCCGGGAATGTTACCCTGTGGTTTCCCTCCTATCATCAAAGATTGGAGGTCCCGAAGGCTTTGCCCCAGCCCGTCATCCGGTGAGCTGCCCTGCGAAGGGAAGCTGCACAGGAGGTACTCCCACGCAGTGGGTTTTCAGATTTCTTTGCGTTTTTGTGTTTTGCGGAATGAAGGGTTTTACAGTGGCCGGAGTGCAAATCCTGCCACCAACCTCCTAAAAGGAAGTAACCCAACTGCAGGAGGACGTCGGTAGACACAGTTGGGTACTTGATATGGACATTGGCTCACAAGGAGCTTCTCCGCCCTTTGACAGGTGTTGTTTTTAATCTTGCTGGGTGTCCATCTCCAAACACCCTTCTCACCAGGAAACCTGGTGGGGGAGATGGTTTAGTCGCCGACAATCCGACCTTGGAACAGGTTAGTACAGGTTTACATAATACCTGTAGCAAGTCACATATCTAATCTGGCCTGACCTGACTGACGCACCTCGGCTGTCTCCTTTCTCTCTTTCTCCTTGGGGACCACCACACCAAACTTTTCAACCCCACACAATCATCATGTGGGGCAAGCTATTTCAGTCTCGTGGCCTCTCTCCTTGTCTTACCTTTCATGGTATGAGTGGTTAAGCTACTGCTTTTAGCTGTCTCAGTTTTGTGGGCACGTGGGGATTTTTCTGTCTGGAGAACCCATCAGTGCATTGCTTCCTTGTTCTCCTCAACCCCTTTCTTCAAAATAAGCTCTGCTTTCTCACCACTGGTGTATCAGCCTGGAGCGCAGTTCAGATTTGAGCAATTATAAGCACGGTATGAATCGAACCCACAGCCGTTGGAAAATTGGTGCCAAAACTCATTCGAAGGGTTAAACTTGCAGCGCATTCCCCTGGGGGTCACGCTTGGGGGTGCGGGAGAGTTAGGGGGGGCAATCCTATTAAAATGGTGGAACTACTTTAGGCAACAGATCTTGTTTGATTTTTGACCGTCAGTTTGGAAAATTTGACCACGTGGCAACCCTGGGTCCATGATAACAATCCATCCATCCATCTATTGGGACCATACTCTATGCAGAGCATCGGTGCTGTCTAAGCAGTGTCATTGGCTATTGGGTACAATCCTGGATGGGTCGTCACTCTGATGCAGGATACCACCAAGCTGGCACTCATTTTGCCGACCTCAGAAGGATGACAGGCAGTCAACCCCGCCTGACATTAATTCAACAGCCGAGTGGAATTTTAACTCAGGATCCTAGGATACCAATCCACCCCCCTAACCATTAAACCAACACCAGGCATACGGTAACAATATTTACCCTGAGAATCACTCGAGCTGCAGAGAATTTTAGCCAATGACTCCTCCCTGGAAAAAAATCCACCATAACTGTGATAATGGTATTGCGGTGTTGACTTTCGAGGTCTTGGTGGAACGTGTGTGCATGTTTGGTTGGCGATAGAAGTGTGCACATCCAGATAGAAAAACCTGACAGCACACCTACCAAGACATGAGTTCAATGCTGCACGCTTTGATGCTGTCTGGATGATTGAACAACACGACACGGTCCCCAAAACAGAGTCGGAGCCCATAATGTCGACTAATGAGGGGTTACCCCTGGCGTGGGAATGAAGCGGTAATGGCAATAATTGCACAAAGGCTGTCAGCGGCTCCAATCGCAGAAACAACCAGAGCTGCTGAGTTTTCTCGATGTAGCTTGCTGAAATGTCCCCAATGACAGCTCTGTACTTTGCTCATGCACTCTGCATTTACATCACCTTGCGTTTGCACTGTATGCCACCTGTATAAAGGTCATCACACTGCTTTTGAAGCCGATGAATGTGTTGTGTTTGATACAGCACACTTTCGATTAATTTTACTTCACATTCGTAACATGCGTAGAATATAGAGGAGGCGTGTGTGTGTGTGTGTGTGTGTGTGTGTGTGTGTGTGTGTGTGTGTGTGTGTGTGTGTGTGTGTGTGTGTGTGTGTGTGTGTGTGTGTGTGTGTGTGTGTGTGTGTGTGTGTGTGTGTGTGTTTATTTGACATGTACATCGGTACATAAACCCCATTCCCAAACACTCTAACTTTTCCCAGGGTATTGGGATTTCACGCTCACCTCCCAAACCCACACCTCTTTCGTTTGTTAATTATCAGTTGGTTTGTTCTTCTTCTGTTTTGTGGCCGCTGTGATGAATATATTGATACTGATGATTTAATCCACTTGGTGAAATGGTTAATATATTATGACTGATGATACTACGTCGTTCCTTTTCTGTTTCATTCCTGTCTTCCCATTCCTCTTCTTGCTGTGTTACATTCAGATTGTGTGCAGCTTGTTCACCCCATGTGCTCTCCCCCTCTCCTTCATCTCACTGTTATTTCTACTCTGCTGTTGGTGTTTCTCCCTTTCCGTTTTGCTCAAGCTCTTCACGAGCCTCGATCAGGTATACAAAAAATGTTTCATTAATACAATTGAAATGGCAGTGTTTCGAACTTCCGATGCAGTTTTAAGCATAAGATGGGCTCGTGCTAGATGATTTGCTGTTGCTTTCCCTACTGGTAGTCAAAGCAGGAGAGTTATATTTGGCCATATTACAAGAAAAAAAATTTTAACTTTTTTGACAGTCACCATTAGGTCGTTTGTGTCCACGAGCGAGTGCCTAGAGATGTCAAACCCAGCTCTCCAAAAAGAATGCAAATTCCATAATGTATCACTCTGCCTGTGAAGCACCAGGACAATAATTTGTCATTGGATCCTCTTCCGTCGAGAATCTAACCGAGACAAGACAGCTGACAGACCAAAATGAGATATCAGACGCCTTTGGGAGAGCCATCCATAATCGTCAAATTGCACCAGGAATGCTGGATAATCTGGAGGATGCACTGGTGTTGGACCAATCCAGAGTCCACCAAAACACAGACAACTTTCTCCGCAACATGCAGAGATACCGCTTGGCTTGGTAAAGAGCCAACAAAACCAGAACATGTGCTGCCTGAAGCGACAGTCTCCTTTGGGGGTTTGAAACATGATGTGGTTTAGGGTGGCTTTTCTCGGGGCGATGTTGGAACAAGGCACTCGTAACAATCCAAGCCACACAAGATTCAAAATAAATACAGCAACCTGCATCATCCCCGACCAATAATGCCACATTTAGATGAATTACAAATAATGCAGAAACTATATATATATATATATATATATATATATATATATATATATATATATATATATATATATATATACATATATACATACATACATATATCTAGAGATATATAAATATATATACATTTATGTATATATATATATATATATATATATATATATATATATATATATATATATATATATATATACATATATACATATATATATATATATATATATATATACATACATATATATATACATACATATATATATATATATATATATATATATATATATATATATATATATACATACATAAATATACATATATATATATATATATATATATATATATATATATATATATATATATATATATATATATATATATATATATACATATATATATATATATATATATATATATATATATATATATATATATATATATATACATATATATATATATATATATATATATATATATATATATATATATATATATATATATATATATATATATATATATATATATATATATATATATATATATATATATATATATATATATATATATATATATATATATATATATATATATATATATATATATATAT
>NC_140968.1:62723116-62750616 GCF_056783735.1 Eptatretus burgeri
AACAGCAGGTATTAAAATAGCCCATCAGAAATAGATGAAACAAATCAGTTCTTGTTATAGTACCAGACTAAATAAGCAGTGCTTGAAATAGGTTCAAAGTTGCAATTATACAAGAACTAGACAATTCATCGAAATATGAAACACAACTGGCAGGTTCCACATATTGTTAACATTGGAACATCATTCCTTTACTCATTCATTCGTTCAACCCTCTGTTGAAGCGCATTATTCCAAAAGACTGCAATTGCCAATCGGTGAAAGTGGTGAGTGCTTTCGGACATTGCATTCATCTGACACTTCATGCATATTCACAGGAAAATCAAAATGGCATCACCCTTGTGTGCATTCTCACGGTCTATATATCCATTATATCCCACCCTACTTTTCTCTTTCAAACGTAGTAGTTTTGCCTGATTGCAGTTTGTAAAAGGTGCTCGAACAATGTTGCTGCTTTTCATATGGTGATGAAGATTCTCATTCAGCAGACTTGGGATGGAACAAATGAAAAACACAAATCATGAATCTTTATATCGTGTACTGACCACATTATTCTTCGAAAATATGTATGAACGCGTGCGCACACACACACACACACACACACACACACACACACACACACACACACACACACACACACACACACACACACACACACACACACACACACACACACACACACACACACACTGGACATTTTGGAATTTTACATTCAGTACTCATGGATCAATCAAGAGAATTTACTGGCTGTTCTGAAACTTCTATGTGTAATGCATTCTCATATCATACAGGTGAAAAGAGGATAATGGTAATGACGACGACCACAGGGTGCCAATCTTTGGAAAGATTCCATGGGATGTTTAACATTCGACAGAAACCCATGCTGGAACGAGGAGACAGGACAATCAGCGTAGTGTCCTATCCGATGGACATTCCACTCATTCATGCAATGCCCTGTCAACAATTCACCGGTCGGACAGTTTATAGTCTGGTCGGGAATCGAACCCAGGGATAAACAGCTCAGAGGCGATTGTGTGTACCTCCTGTTTGGCTGTCCTGCTCGCCAATGTAATGCCTGTTATTGATCTGCATTGTTGATAATGGCGATTCGTTCTTCTCCCAGAAATATGTTCTGGTTTTTTTTTTAACTATTTCTCTGTTTAATGGTATTTATCAACAAACATATCAGCAAACTATACACCACATAACGCAAATGGCAGAACGTTTACATCATATCTGTTACTTAAAGACTTTACTGCAATTTCATTCCAAATTTATGTTTACCTCCTCCACCGAAGGTGGAAGGAGGTTATGTTTTCACCCTTTTCTGTCTGTTTGTTGAGATGTCTTGGCCTCTTCTCCGTGTGACTATCCTATACATCCTATGTTGGCTGATACCCTGACCATTATTGATATGAAGAGACAGGCGTGACTTCAAGGAAACGTCCCCAAAAAAGAAGTCTCCTTCGAGTTGTCTATCAGGCGAAGGCTCGGAAAGGTATGGGCACCTGGCCGATGAAGCTGAGGAAGGTATTCATCAAAACGACTTTAGATCTGCCTTAGGGTCAATCCAGCACATGCGTATTGGTCGAAATTCAAATTAAAACAAAATCAGCATTCCGATCATGAAGGTAAGCGACACCCCCTGCCATACCAGTGAGGAAACCCTCAACTGCTGGAAAGAACATTTTGAGCAGGCGCTTAACTTTCCCCCTGGTACACACTCCCTCGACTTGGAAAAAGAGGCAACCATAGTTGGCAATGATGTCGCTGTGCGTACGGATCCTCCATCCTTGTCTTACGTCCGCTGCGCAGTGAGGAAACTCAAAAATGGTCGAGATGCTGGGTGTGATAACATCACCGCTGAACTGCTGAAATGTGTGGAGACTCCAATTTGTGACGTAATACACTGGCTTTTTATAAATGTCTGGAATTCTGGGGATGTTCCAGCCGAGTGGAAAAATGGCATAATAATCCCCATCTGCAAAGGCAAAGGCCCCCGTACCAACTGCAGTAGCGATCACCTGATCACCTTGCTGGGTGATCTGCATTGTTGATAATGGCGATTCGTTCTTCTCCCAGAAATATGTTCTGTTTTTTTTTTAACCATTTCTCTGTTTAATGAAATTAATGGAAGTCCCTGGGAAGGTTTTTGCTCATGGTCTCTTGAACCGTATTCACCACCTCCTGCTACAACATAGACACCCCCAGCAATCTGGTTTCACCAGAAACAGGTCTACAACAGATGCCGTACTAGCCCTCCGTATTCTTGCAGAACTTCATCGGGAATTTCAGCATCCCTTTTACTGTGGCGTATATTAACATCAGGGCATCGTTTGACTCTGCTGACCGAACATCCCTCAGGAAGATGCTGAGAGGCAATGGAGTTTCATTATCACTTATCAACCTGATCTGGAACCTCCATGGACATACAACAGCCTGTGTCAGAGTGGACACCGATTTATCATCCCCTTTCCCCACGTCTTCTGAAGTTTGTCAGGGTTGTGTACTTTCTCCCTCCTTCTTCTGCTGTGCCATGGACTGCACAATGTCAAGGTGTACAGATCAGCTTGGAATCAGTGCCAGTAGAGAAATCATCACTGATATACTCCATGCAGACGATGCTGCCCCATTTGTGAGAGACCCTGTTTACTGGCCGGCTGTGTTCAACCACTTTGAATCGGTCGCTAAAAGCCAAAGCCGAAGGCCTCATGGCAAAACACCAAAGTACAGAATGTTGCCATTGGTCCTTCTCCCCTGCCAGTGTCTATCTCTGGTGTAGTTGTGGAGTCAGTGGACAATTTCACCTACCTGGGCTTCAACATTCATTCATCTGGGTACTGTAGCCCTGATGTTCGTAGATGAATCGGCATGGCTCACTCTGTCATGGGGAAACTAGATGCTGTCAAGAAACAGCACCGGATCCTACCTGTTCTCCTCTATAGTTTTGAGACATGGACTCTTTTGAAATAGGACCAAGACACTTTCAAGCTTTCCACATGCGATGTCAACGTCACATCCTTGGGGCACGATGGTATGACCGAGTTTCAAGCAGGACTATTTGTGGGATCACTAGACTCGGCCCCATCACACTCAATATTGCAAAGAGATGCCATTCTCCGTTTGGACACATCCGCCATTTAAATGAACATGTACCGGCTCATATTACCCTGGAATTTACCACTAATCTTTACCATGGTCACCGACCCGATCCAACCTGGTGCCGTCCTCGAGGACTCCCAAGAATTTCTTGGTTACGCCAGTGTACGAACGAGTTTGGCCTTAGCCCACATGAATGTTGGCAGAATGTGGAAGACCGACAGTTGTGGGGGTCGCTAGTTTGGCATGCATATTTGTAGTAGGAGTGTCTGTCTATCTGTTTGTTTGTCTCTTTGTCTGTTTTTGTGCAGGATCTCTCAAAAATTCGTGGACGGATTCGGATGAAATTTAGTGAACTGGTTGGGTGTGTTACGAGGACGAAATGATTAGATTTTGGTGAAGACGCGGATCCGGATCCGACGACTATAACTTTTTATGCGATTCTTCACCATTGAGAGATAGGACCAAAAACGATAGTGTGATATCTCAAAAAGTTGTAGACAGATTCAGACGAAACTTGGTGGACATGTTGGGTGTGTGACGAGGAAGAATTGTTTCAATTTTGGTTAAAATCCGCATCTAATAATTTTTTCAGTGATTCTTCACCATTGAGAGATCGGGTTAAATTGATATATGGCACGATACCTCAAAATGTTGTGGATGGATTCGGATGAATCTTTGTGGACCAGTTGGGTGTGACCATGACAAATTGATTCGATTTTGGTGAATATCCAGATCCGGATACAAGAATTATTTAATTTTAAAAGTGATGCTTCACCATTGAGAGATAGGGCCAAAAACGACATATGGCATGATATTTACCTCCTCCACCGTTTGTCTGTTTGTCTGTCTGTCTATTTGTCAGCACAGAACTTTCGTGTTTTTCTCTGCAATCGCTTGTGGGATTGTGTCTAAATTTTCGTGAATACTCATGTAGAATGTTCTAATGAATAATTATGACGTCAGAGGTCATGTGGCGTGGCACCATGTTGGAAAAACGGAATAACTTTGGACCTCTGTATCGCTGAAACCGCACCAAGGAAAAAATTGAAACGGCACACAGCAAGTACTCCTCATGAGGAATGAGGTTAATTTTTAATGACATCATCAGTGCCCTCGTTATTACGTTATAATTGCATATGTAGAACGCCACATCTGATCAGTATGAAAAATTTTGAAGGTCATCTTGGGATAAAATGGTCCACAGAATTTTTTTTCGTTACGTCATCGGTCACATGAATCAGCAGCCATATTGTTTTATTTTTTTAAACCTTCCCAAATATTCTTCTCTGAAGTGGCTGAACAAATTGAGGCGAAACTTTCCAAGTATGACCGCCTGTCCATGAAGAACAAAAAGTTCACACATATATCATCGGTCACTTGTTTGGCAGCCATATTAGATTTACCCTAAAACCTATAAAGATACACCACTCAAAAGAAGTCCTGGCGAGGGTCTGCAATCTCTGATTGCTCTTTTTCTTGTTCAGAAATGTATTGTCTGATATGTTCTCATGGATCACGCATTGTGTGGTGGAGGTATGTGCTCTACCGAGTGCCCTTCTCGTTTTATAAATTTTTATGCACAAAGTTAAGGCTGATTTAAGAGTGAGGTATCAGAGAGTAGACACACAGACCGTACAACCTGCCTACTCTCTGTCACCTCAGATACAACACATGGATACAAAAAAGGATTAACATAATAGAGAAGAAGAAAGAAGAGGGAAGGAAACAGAAACTGGCAAGTAAATATATTGGAGGGGAGTGGAAGGGGTACGATCGACCAAAATTGAAAAGATCATTGGTATAAATGCAGGATGTCACATGTATGAATCACTTAATGTGGCTGTGCACTCTGCAAACTTGAACCCATGGACAGAAAAGTGGGATTGAACAGACAGAGGAAGGAGTTTTGACAAGTGAGTGAGGTACAAAGGAGTGGAGGTGAACACCGAGCCTGTATTTTGGGAGTTTCACAAGGAAGGACACGTGCAACCTGGATGGAATGGGGAGGGAAGAAGGGATAATAGAGCAGTGGGAGCCAGGCTAAGTGGCAGTAATAAACCGAGGCCCACGACCGGATTTAGGGTTGGCCAGGTAGGGCCATGGCCCCGCCCCCCCCACATTTCGGGGCCCCCCACAATTTCGATGACATTTTGAAAATCCCTTGAAAATGTGCTTCTAAAGTTTTATTGTCGGTGAATGAAGATTGTAAACTCTTTGCAAGGATATCTTTTCAAAATTGTCCGTCATTGTGAGAGTCCTTTTCAAGCTTTGGCTTTTTCAAGCCATTTCTTCCACGATCCACAGAACGGATCCAACGTGGTCAAAAATTCCCGGTGCAAGTCTCGGCCATTGGGGGCCCGCATTCGGATCCTTTTTTTGGATCGATCATCGATGCTTCGGATGGTTGAGCGTGGCCAACTAACTACGGCACTGCCCGCCAGAGCCCAGCAAGCACAGACGGAATACAGAGGTCCAGCCAGAGGAGAGGTGAAAAGGTGAAAGTCGATGTGGTAAAACTAGGCCAGGCCAGCACAGCACATGGCCGGCAGGGGTAGTATTGTACACACTGAAACTGCAGCTGGCAGGGAACGCTGTCAGTACCCTGCTTACTGGCGCGCACAGCACAGTAACACGGTGCGACTTTCTATGTTCCAGGTGTGTGAAACATACTTGTGGTTCGTGATTCTGGTACGTCCCACGTGCACTCTGACAATATCTCGGTTACTCGGTACCTACCAGCTGCAGAAACCACAATGAGCGGCTTCGGTGACGACAGGCACAAATCCAGGGTTCCACGGAAATATGACAGTGGTGCTCAAAAGCGGAAACGTTCCAAGGAAAAAGATGAAAGTCACAAGGCCATCGTCGACAAGACCCGGAAAATCTGAGTTTTTCACTCCTGCACAAACAGGCGATTCTTCCATGACAGAGGCTGGAACACCAACAGAGACAGAACGAGCGGATTTGGCAACGCAACCCCCGCGTCAAGATTCGCCCAACATCTCGGAAGGTTCCACCGATGAAGAACATGCATCAGATGAAGAAGCGAGAAATATACTGACTGATCGTGTACCTGGCTTTGCCAATGACGTTGGATGTTGGCCTCCTGAGCGACTGTCATCAAAGATGATCGACTTCTGGTCATCATGAGATTTGGAGCCCCTGCAGAATTCGACTGGTCCTTTTGATTCATCCATACAGTTCGTTGAAGGTCGGAAACGCTGCTGCTCCAATAATCATTTTTACCGTAGACTACAAAACGAAGAGTCCGTGAAAAGGTCCTGGCTTTGCTTCTCCACATCAACCGGAAAACTGCACTGCATCGCTTGCAAGCTCTTTGGAGGCGCTACTGCCCTGGGCGGGGAAGGATTCAATGATTGGAAGCATGCCAGTCATTCTATCGAGGTGCATGAGCGTTCGCATGTACATTGTGCAAATATCATCTGCTTGTCAGACAGAGCAACATCCGCAGGTCGTGTGGACACTGAACTCGTCAAACAGGTAAGTGATTAGATTGCATCATATTGGAGGGGGGGTGCTGAAATGAAGTGTGAGCGTGATATCGTTTCTCGCTGAGCGTGGTCTGGCATTCCGTGGATCGGATGAAATTGTTGGGTCACGGACGAATGGTAACTAGCTTGGTTTAATGAAATTACTTGTGGAATACGATCCATTTTTGGCGCAGCACATTCAGAAATATGCCAACCAAGGTAGTGGCGAAACCAACTACTTATCATCTATGACATGTGAAGAGTTAGACTCCATCATCGCAAAATCTGTTCTGGATAACATCGTCGCTCATGTGAAAGAGGCAAAATACTTATCTGTGTCAGTCGATTCTACTCCTGCCAGAAGCCACATCGACCAGCTCACAGTTATTCTACAATACTTCGAGAACGAGGCTCCAGTGGAGCGTTTCATGACCTTTCTAAGCAACACAGGACACACTGGACTCCAGCAAGCGACGGCATTACTGGATTTTTTGAAAGCCACTGGATTGGACATCACTAACTGTCGAGGACAATCTTACGATAATGCATCTAATATGAGTGGCCGATACAACGGGATGCAGGGAATGATCCAACAGGAAAACCCTCTCGCAATATTTGTGCCATGTGTGACGCACTCACTGAACTTAGTCGGTCAGTCGGCCATGGGATGCTGTAGACCTGCAGCAGCATTCTTTGAATTCGTGGAACAAGTGTATGTACTTTTTACAGCTTCCACGTCGCGCTACGCCAGATTATTTGACGCCCTGAAAGCCAAAGGTCTGCAAGTACCAAAGTGCCTCAGCGACACTCGCTGGTCAGCTCATTCTGATGCAACCCGAGCTCTTGTCGACGGTTACAGCGAAATCATGGATGTCCTCGATGAAATCGCAAACGATGAACAACTGAATAGTGAAACGAGAAACACCGCCGAGACACTTCACCAAACGATGTGCATGCTCGAGATAGGGTTCTATGCTGGTTTCTGGTCTACTGTCCTTGGTAGATTTGATCATACGAGTAAAACCCTTCAGTCACAAGCTACCGATCTCAACACAGCCGTGCAGCTCCTCAAGTCACTGGCGAGCTTCATGCAGTCATTACGCAATCAGTTTGATACATTCGTTGTTGACGGAGTGGAGCGCTCAGGTACGGAGGAATTCACTCGCGGATTGCGTAGACGAAAGCGTAATGTCCGCCTCGCTCCCTTGGACTACGGACACACTCCAGAAGTAGAACTAGATGCCAAGGAGTCCTTTCGCATCAGTGGATACGTTGCAGTGATCGACGTACTGCTGTCGCAGTTGGAAAAGCATACAAATGCTTACAGCGAGATGAGAAACAGATTTGGATTCCTGCGTGCTCTTGTTCAACTCAAAGTGGAGCAGATTCGAGAGTCATGCTTGAAGCTCGGCGAGCTGTATCGGGAAGATCTATCACCTGACCTCACAGAAGAAATGATTCAGTTTCAAGCCATGATGGAGTCAGAGCCGGACTCGGGCCGTACTGAACTCGAGATGTAGTTTTCTCATCGAGCGAAAACTCATCGATACTTTCCCAAACGTGGAAGTGCTGCTTCGGATTTACCTCTCACTGATGGTGTCGAACTGCTCTGGGGAGCGCTCGTTTTCGAAACTCAAGCTTATCAAGAACCATCTTCGCTCCACGATTGGGCAGCAGAGACTGGTGAATCTGACCATCATTTCAACCGAATCCGATGTGCTCAATTCCATGCAGGTTGACAGTATCATATCCGAGTTCGCTGCCGCGAAGTCGCGCAGGATGCTTGTCCATTGATTAAGGCACCGTGTGTATGTTCATTGATGTGGATGACACTGCCGTATATTTGCGGTCGCTGGAAGTTGGTTATTAATCACCATTTCGGATTTCTCTGGTCCAGAGGGTTTTTAGAAGTTAGATGATTTTTAGTCGAAGTTCGTAGTGTTAGGGCTGTGGAAATTCGCAATACACCATAAAGGTCCCCAGTTCAGTTATGACGCTAAGTTTATGTGCAGATAGGTCCCCCACCGTTGTTTAAAGTGATTTCTTTGAGTTCACCGGGCTGCGACCCTTTGAGATAGCCGTTTTTCTTTATCTATCATTATTTTGAACCACACAACAACCACCACCATCTTCGCCACTACGTCCGCTTCCGAACGGCAAACAAAAGCTCTTGCGGAGCCTATGGGGGTTTTCCCGCCTATTTTCCCTGCGCTTGGTGTGAAGGGAAGAGGGCAGGCAGGCTCGCTGCCGATTGGTGGATGCACGGCATGAGGCGGTCGGAGTGAGGGCACGCCCCTTTTCGAGAAGCTTCTCGAAGGGAGGCGGAGCCAAAAACGGGGTGGGGCAAAGGGCGGAGCCCAGCGCAAAATAAGACGGACCGCACGCGGGCTCTCCCTCTCTCTTGGTGGTCGGGGTCGAGTTCTCCTCTCTTGGTGGTCGGGGTTGAGCTCTCTTCATCTTGGTTCATAATCGCCCCTGTCTCTCTTGGTGGTCATTGGAGGTTCGCTCTTCTTCTTCTTCTTCGTCAAGGGCTGTCTCTCTCTCTCTCTCTCTCTCTCTCTCTCTCTCTCTCTCTCTCTCTCTCTCTCTCTCTCTCTCTCTCTCTCTCTCTCTCTCTCTCTCTCTCTCTCTCTCTCTCTCTCTCTGTCTGTCTGTCTGTCTGTCTGTCTGTCTGTGTGGTCGGGGTCGAGTTCTTCTCTCTTGGTGGTTGGGGTCGAGTTCTTCTCTCTTGGTGGTTGGGGTCGAGCTCTCTTCTTCTTGGTTCATGCTCGCCCTTGTCTCTATTGGTGGTCGGCGGAGGTTCGCTCTTCTTCTTCGTCAAGGGTTCTCTCTCTCTGTTGGTGGTCGGGTCGAGCTCTCTTCCCTTGGCGGTTCGCGCAGCTCGTGTTCAGTTCAGTTCAGTTTGTGGTGGCTGCTCGTCGAGCTCGCAGCTCGTGTTCAGTTCAGTTTGTGGTGGTTCTTCTCCTTCGAGCATCCAGTTCATGAGCTCGGGATTCTTCTTTTCTTGGGACACGGACGGGAGGCGCCACTTTGCCAGCTCGGGCAAGCAAGCCTGCGCACAAGAGAGGAGAGTGCCGGATAGAGTTCACCGACCGTCGCACCATGAGGGTGCAGGTAACCAGCGTCAGTCTCCTGGGCCCATTCGGTCATCCACGGCCCACGGCCATAAAGGTTTACGAACCCCGTCTACCCCCTTGCCTATGAGGGGGTCATTTATTTTGTTCTGTGTGAATGATGTGGCGCCGTGTCCGTAAGTTGAACCTGTTTAAGTGACTGTACACTATAAGGCATATTCGGTGGTATTGCTTTTGTTTCCATGCTTTTTCTGTATATTGCATGACTGCCTTGGCTGTACATACGTGCTGTAAAAATGAATGTGCTTTGTTTGAATGTATCCCGTTCGTCGTGTCCTATTTCCCCTTTGAAAGTGCCATCTTGCATCGTGGAATGAGTCGTGGGTTTTGAACGCCCGAGTAAAGAAGAATCACTGAACCGTCGAGGTCAGCGATAACACCGCTCGGTTATCCCTGTAGCACGGAACAAACCGCTTAAGCGGTTCGTGTCCTAAGCCGACCTGCGGCGTGGTGCAACCCCTCGGTAGGTTACCCACGCGGGTATTTAGGTATATCGACATTCGGCGATTCACCCTATTTCGCGCGGGTGGAATGCGGACTGTATTGTGGTGAGGTTAAACCCCCACCCGTGACTGACTCCTGGCGGTAGTTTCAGGAGGGTCACGACTGAATTGTCTGTCCGGTGGGCGACGCGGCCGATCGTACGCCAGGTGGGCTAGAATTTGTAACACTGGTGTCCGGGAGTGGGATTCGAATCCATCCCGCCTCCAACTAAATTCACGGAATCGGATCAAGGGTGAGTGAAGCGACCCTCTGTGTTCCCCAAATTATGAGCATTTAAATTATTCCGCGAAATAAGATGGCTTTTCAAGGCGAACGGGTGCCGGGTGGCATAGGTATGTCTTATAATGTAGGATACATGGCCCAGGACAGTTCTTTTTGTAATTATAATCCATGGGGGAGCACACCCTCATTTTCTGAGCATGGACTTTGCCGGCAAAAGGAGTCGCACGATGGTGGCATGATCGCACCTCAGCGCAACACGGAGCGGGCTGTTATTAATGCCATTGGGCCACTTGACACGAGCCAGCTCATAACAATTTTGCTGGCAGAAATGAAAAAAAATGCGCGCGATTTGATGGATTGCATGGATGCGCACACGAAGGCATTCAGGAGCGATATGCAAAGCCTGCAGGCGGGCATAATGGCATTTTCGTGCAGCGAAGCTCGGACAATGGTGTGCAAAATGGCGGCGCCACGTGTTGGAGCGAACGAGCTGGGAGGGAGTGCAACGGCTGTCCGGCCCGCGATGGAAGCGGGGGAGGACAAAATAAGACGGGAGATAGACCGAGTCAAGAATGAATTAAATAATACGGAGAAAACAGAGACGAAGATCCAGGAAGAAACTAATATACATGAGGTGACTGAGTTGGCAGAGACATGGGAGATAGAGGGTGAATTAGACGGGGTTAAGGATGAGCACACACACATTGAGGTAGTGGAGGACAATGGGGACGAGCTGGTGGACTGTTTCGTGGCCCGGTACAAGCAGCCGGATAGCCTCCTTCAGGAACGGAGGGAGACGCTATGCTCCCTTGAAGCTGATCGCGACCAGGTGGGTTCGGTCGTGTCAAGCGTGGTAGAGGGGGCGACTGCTGCGAACGGGTGCGCGCCAAGCTTGGGGGTATGGAGGCCCCAGGAACCCTTGTGGTGGTTACGAGTGTGGTCCCAGTGTGTGTGGTGTCAAAATGTGTGTATACGAGCATGGCAAAATGTGTGCTGCAACGCGCACATAGCGTGGGTGCAAGGGCATGTGAGAGCGACCACGTGTGTGACAGAGACCCCGTGTGTGGATGAGACCCCGAGTGGGAGTGAAACCCCGTGTGTGAGTGGTGTGGTTGCGAGTGTGCCGAAGTGCGTGCTTCCCAGCATGCCATGCATGAGTGAAGTGGTGTGTGTGACGGAGACCTCGTGCGTGAGTGGAACCACGTGTGCGCCAGAAAGGGCACGTGTGAGTGAAGAACGGTGTGTGAGAGGGACAGCGTGTGTGAGGTCGCTGTACGCAAGGGAGATGACGGTCGGCATGCGCGAACATGTAACCGCATGTCCCGGTGTGAATGTAATGACATGGAGTGTGTGCGTGGAATGGCGACGGAGACGGCGACAGATAAAGGACAGAGGCCGGTTAGCGGCCGTAGCTGGATTGGGGACTGCCCCGGGTTTGCCCGGCGGCGAGCGCGAGGTTCGTGCCGTGCTGCGCACGAGGCCGCCACGTGCGCGCTTGCGGGAGTGAAACCCGGTCCGTAAACGCCAGCGGTGGATGTTGCCGATCCCGCGGACGGACAAAAGGTAGGCTGAATTACGGATTTGGACTGGATGGGTTCTCCACGCAAGCGTGTTTGTGTAAAGCTCCGACGACAGAGCACATGTGTTTGCGTGGGGAACCCCTCGAAATGCGAGGTTTGCTTTGTAATGCGCAGGGTGACGTCATGGCTGCACGTATGGTTGGAATCCAGCAGGAGGGTGAATCCCTGCCGGATGGTGCCGTCCAGGAGGGACGAGGTACAAGGTGCGCGAACAGCTGCCATGACGTCACGCAGAATGAGCGCAGGTTGCGAGTTGCCGCGCTAGGCGCGCGCATTAAAAAAAAATGCAAGCCTCGCTTCGGGTGAACAGAATTCCCAGGCAAGGGGCGGAAGACCCCCTTGCCAGGGCACTGGATACCACTAGTTAGGGGGATGGGTTAGTGATAGTTAGACCAGTCTCATGAGGCAGGGGTAAATCCTCATGGGGCCCATGAAATGGATTAGTCAGAGGGATTCAGTTTAGATTTTGGATGGTAGATGGGAAAGGTATATTATTTGGAGACAAAGGCAAACTTTGGATGTGTAGAGGGGACGTAGCTTTGCTACGTAGTGTTAAAAGGACGTGCTGTCATGTAAGGGATGACGAGGGAGCACGAGTTAGTTAGGGGATTAGCAAGCAGGATGGCAGTGATCAGTGATGTGTGAGTTGTGAAAGGAAACATGATGAGTGAGTGAGGCCAGCAGGTTTGAGTGTATGGAGTGAATGGGGAATGCATGGTGTGATGAGTGATTGGGGGGAGGAGTGATTCCCGCCCAAGGGACTCCGGGGTCAAAGTAATGTTAGTTAGGGGGTAAGTAAAATTGACAAAAATGGAGGTCGTTTTGCTGTTGGTGGGAGTGTAGGCTCGAAACCCATTTGGAGGGGTGCAGGAGCCCTGTTGACAGGCTGGGAGCATGGCTACGAACGGTGAGTATCGCTGAGTGGGTAGCCCGGGCACCGGGCTAGTCGGCCGCGGTAGGCCAAGGGCCTACGGGGTGCCGGGATAGTGTAGTGGGCACGGTAGCGCCCGTATGATGCGGGGGCCAGGGGCGCCATATGCCACGGGGGCAGTGTACTGGACACGGGCGACCCTCGGAAAGTGGCCCGGGGCGCCAGCCTGCCACGTGAGCATTTCAGGGGAGTTGACATGGAGGGCACTCCCCGGTGTTTTGGGAGCTGGTAGGCTCGGAGGGAGTGTAGTGCCCGGGGGTGCCATCGTCGGAGAATCGACGGAGGGTAGTTCCTGCCAAGGGAGCCACGCGTCCCAGCCATGAGACCGTGTGAGGGCACAGAAGGAAAATTGGTGGGCATGGCCCGAAATTTGAGAGGACACCAACACAGGCGATGGGAATCTTGGTTGTTAGAACCGATAGTTTAAGCGAGAGAGGCTTGTTGAAAGCCCTGGGGTAGTTTAAGAGTTAATGGTTAGGGTAGATAGGAAGTGTACCCCTCTGCACCATCCATCCCTTCCCTCTCGTTGTGGGCCGCTGGACCCACTTTGGGTTGAGATCGCTGAAATCTGAGGAGGCCATTCGGACGCTTTGTTGGGCATCGACACAGGACGCTAGCTCTCCCTTATTCCCCTCTGGGAAGGGAACGTCGGGGATGGGAGTAGGCGAGGAGACGATAGGTTAGCCGAACAAGGACGATAAAGGGGGTTAGGAGACGAAATTATAGAAGGGAAGTAAAAATAAAAATAAAAACAAAAAAAATAAATTGGGGCTAAATTGGTTTTGATAAATTAAGGGGGTGGGTATGGACAGAGACAGGCAAAGGCGATAGGTTGGGAGGGAGATAGTAGGGTAAGTCCGAGCCCACCTTCCGAGTGGCCAGCACCACAGCACTCCCTCCACCAACCTCCATTCCAAGGCAAGGTGCCGGTCCTTCATCTGCCGGCTGTGTTTGCTACGAGGCCTGTGTCAGCCGGATCGTCTGCCGGCTGTTTTTGCTTCAAGGCCTGTGCCGGTCACTTCATCTGCCGGCTGTTTGCGACAACGGCCTTGCCATGCCACGCCTTGTCTGCCTGCCTTTGCCTTGGCCCATGCCTGCTGCCCTCGTTCATCTTGCCCCGTTCTGTTTTGCATTACTCCCCCCCCCCCCGTTCATTACCATGTGCGCCAGGTTCATCACGCAAGCTGCAAGGACTGCCCTGGACGCAGCTGCAACACGGGACTGCACTGGCGGCCCGTGCACCGGTTGTGACTTTTGCTCTTTTCTCCACAGAGTCCATAGATCCTGGGCCATGGTTTCGTGTTAAATTTGTAAGGATAAGATGTAATTGTAAATGTGTTTTGCACCCCCGGCATGTGAGTCTTAGCGCCGGCAATTTATTGAAGTCGTCTGTATGAGTGGGTTTGTTTCGTTAGTTACTCAGCTCGTAGGTTATTTATTTTGGGGACACGAATACACTGAATGTCGCATTCAGGGATCCGAAGGTAAATCGTACTCGTGGAGAACTTACACATAATGGTACATGAAAAGTTGATGACTTGGGACGAGTCTAAAAAAAGGGAGGGGTAGTGTTTCGGCTGTGGAAATTCGCAATACACCATAAAAGTCCCCAGCTCAGTTATGACGCTAAGTTTATGTGCAGATAGGTCCCCACCGTTGTTTAAAGGTTTTTCTTCATGTTCACTGGGCTGTGACCCTTTGAGATAGCCGTTTTTCTTTATCTATCGTTATTTGAACCACACAACAACCACCACCATCTTCGCCACTACGTCCGCTTCCGAACGGCAAACAAAAGCTCTTTCGGAGCCTGTGGGGTTTTTCCCGCCTATTTTCCCTGCGCTTGGTGTGAAGGAAAGGGGGCAGGGAAGCTCGCTGCCGATTGGTGGATGCACGGCGTGAGGTGGTTGGAGTGAGGACACGCCCCTTTTCGAGAAGCTTCTCAAAAGGAAGCGGAGCCGAAAACGGGGTGGGGCAAAGGGAGGAGCCCAGCGCAAAATAAGGCAGACCGCACGCGGGCTCTCCCTCTCTCTTGGTGGTCGGGGTCAAGTTCTCCTCTCTTGGTGTTCGGGGTCAAGCTCTTTTCTTCTTGGTTCATGCTCGCCCCTGTCTCTCTTGGTGGTCGTCGCAGGTTCGCTCTTCTTCTTCTTCATCAAGGACTCTCTCTCTCTCTCTCTCTCTCTCTCTCTCTCTCTCTCTCTCTCTCTCTCTCTCTCTCTCTCTCTCTCTCTCTCTCTCTCTCTCTCTCTCTCTCTCTCTCTCTTTCTCTCTTTGTCTTTTTCTTTCTTTCTCTCTTTCTGTCTTTCTCTCTTTCTCTCTTTCTCTCTTTCTCTCTTTCTCTCTTTCTCTCTTTCTCTCTTTCTCTCTCTTTCTCTCTCTTTCTCTCTCTTTCTCTCTCTTTCTCTCTTTCTCTCTTTCTCTCTTTCTCTCTTTCTCTCTTTCTCTCTTTCTCTCTTTCTCTCTTTCTCTCTTTCTCTCTTTCTCTCTTTCTCTCTTTCTCTCTCTTGGTGGTCGGGGTCGAGCTCTCTTCTCTTGGCGGTTCGCGCAGCTCGTGTTCAGTTCAGTTTGTGGTGGCTGCTCGTCGAGCTCGCAGCTCGTGTTCAGTTCAGTTCGTAGTGATTCTTCTCCTTCGAGCAGCTAGTTTGTGAGCTCAGGCTTCTTCTTTTCTTGGGACACGGACGGGAGGTGCTGCTTTACCAGCTCGGGCGCGCAAGCCTGCGCACACGAGAGGAGAGTGCCGGAGAGAGCTCGCCGACCATCGCACCACGAGGGTGCAGCTAACCAGCGTCGGTCTCGTGGGCCCATTCGGTCATCCACGGCCCACGGCCATAAAGGTTTACGTACCCCGTCTACCCCCTTGCCTATGAGGGGGTCATTTCTTTTGTTCAGTATGAATGATGTGGCGCCGTGTCCGTAAGTAGAACCTGTTTAAGTGACTGTACACTATAAGCATATTCGGTGGTATTGCTTTTGTTTCTATGCTTTTTCTGTATATTGCATGACTGCCTTGGCTGTACATACGTGCTGTATTAATAAATGTGCTTTGTTTGAATGTATCCCGTTCGTCGTGTCCTATTTCCCCTTTGAAAGTGCCATCTTGCATCGTGGAATGAGTAGTGGGTTTTGAACGCCCGAGTAAAGAAGAATCACAACTGTCGAGGTCGGCGATAACACCGCTCGGTTATCCCTGTAGCACGGAATGAACCGCTTCAGCGGTTCGTGTCCTCAGCCGACCTGTGGCATGGTGCAACCCCTTGGTAGGTTACCCGCGCGGGTATTTAGGTATATCGACATTCGGCGATTCACCCTATTTCACGTGGTAGAATGCGGACTGGGTTGTGGTGAGGTTAAACCCCCACCCGTGACTGGCTCCTGGCGGTAGTTTTAGGAGAGTCACGACTGAATTGTCCGTCCGGTGGGCGACGCGGCTGCCATTAGAGGTACGCGGCCGATCGTACGCCAGGCGGGCCAGAATTTGTAACAGTAGTATGATTAATGACAGCGCGTCATTTGTTATTTTCTTATATTGGTCCATCTCTATCTCTTACTCTTGCAGCAACAGCATTTTTGTGATTTGATTTTAGAATGAGCTCAGAGATCAGTCATCATCTCATAGATAAGTCACCAGCCATATCAATAACAATCTGTCCATCTTGTCATATTGTCAGATTTAATTGTAATTTGTGAACATGTATGCCAAATCATTCCTGATCAGGATCTGCCAAATCTATAGATACAAGTTCAGTTGTTGATGAAAAAGCAGTTATAATTTAAGTTGTTGATTAATCTCCAAATTTGGGGGCCCCCCCACAATCATTGTGCCCACGGCCCCCCACATGGTAAATCCGGCCCTGCCGAGGCCACCAACCTGACAGTGATGAGAAAGCTGCACATGCCTGTGCTTTTGCTTCCTTTTGAGATATGCCATCAAGGTTGAGAGCATTTTGTGTCACAGCATCCAGGTGTGACAATTGTATCAGAGTCAGGGAAAGGGTGCCAGTCTATGTGGGAGAGCTTTGTTCTTCACAGAGTAAGTCACATCTGCGAATGTGAGATGTTCTGATTTACCAAGAAAGGACATGGCACAACAGAGGATGCTCACTCGGTATGTAGCTGGCATTGGAAGCCAGCTTTGATACAAGTCAGCTTTGTAGCTCATACATGGTCTTTCCAGGAGAGCTCAGAGCTGATGATGAGGCCAATAAATTTGAAAGAATTTCTTGCAATGGATGATTTGGACATTAAGAAGTGAGTCAGTTTAATCATCCACTTGGAGAGAAATAATTAGAACATGAGAATTTCCTTTGTTGAAGGATGTGCTCCCAGTGTTAGACCAGTGTCTTGTCTTTTCCTGGTGAGCAGATTGGAAAACCACAGCTGCCAGGCTACTGGTGGAACATGGAATTGTATGGTATAATGTAGTCATCTTAAAAGAGGAAAACAGGGTTTTCCAGAGCTTTAGAGAGATCAATCATGTGTCATAGGAACAGGATCATTAATGTCAAAAAAGGTTCAAGGCTAACTTGGGGTACTCCAGTCTCTTGGGAGAGAGAGGAGAGGATTCTGTTGCGTGCTACCTGCTGACTGCACGAAGGGAGGCAATCAGCCAACTATAAAAGGTGACCTTGTATTTCACAGGCAAAAAGCTTGGCAAGGAGAGCAGGGTGACCAACTTCATCAAATGTCCGAGATATGTTCAGAGACACGGCCCTGACCTTTTTCTTTAGATTCGGGGCCTCCGTTCATTGTTGAGAGAGAAACAGCAGCATAATCAAAGTTGAGTGGCCCGAACGGAATAAAAGCTGATGGTCAGAGATCAGGTCATATGAGAAAACGTAAAACCTGATGTTGGCTGCAATCGTGGATTCAGCAATTTTGCTTATAGGTAGAAGGAAAAAAGGAGTGAAGCTGAGCCTGTGGTTGAGAGAGTCTGTTTTTGTACCATTCTTATGTATTGAAGTGATCTTGGCTATCTTTGAAGCAAGTGGGTGGTGGCAGAAGGTGAAGGGCAGGCAGAAGAGAGCAGACAGATAACTAGCGAGAACAGCAGAAGAAGATTTAAGCAAATGGGCACTTAAATACCTTCTTGGCTTATTGTTGAGGCAGAGGCTGCAGAGTCAAGGCTGGCAAGAGCTTTCTCAAATACCTTATTGAGTAAAAAGGTCACAGTATCCAGGAGGCATTGGGTATGAGAGGATAATGTCTGCATTAAACCTGTGCTGCTCTCATTATTGTACTTCCTCTATTGTTATCAGGAAACGAGAACGAGGGAGTTGACACAAACCGAAAATATTTCCAGCTTTCAGCATCGTCTGCAGGTCAGAGGGGCCAAGCATGGATGGCGAGAGGCCAAGATAATGACTGCATCTTCCTCTGCATCTACCCTATCCCCCCAACCCATGGCCGCCCTCTAGGGTCATGGGCCGACAAGCAGGGTGAACGACCCCAATCGTTCCCTTTGCCCATTCGCCTCGAGCGCCTGCGTGACGCCATAGTGGCGTGCGCCGGGTAAATAGGCCTCTTCCCTCAGGAAGGAGACTCTTGTTGAACCCCCTCCTCCCTTCCCCCCTCGCTTCCACCCAACCTCCACCACACTCATTCACAAGGCTTGGCGCCAATAGTTATTCACACTCCTTCGATCATCGTAATAATAATAATAATTCATGTTATTTGTAATATTAGTTTGGTGGTTGTGGCTCATATGAACATGTACCCAATTTTTCATCATTTCACTGACTTGGCCAGACATCGATGTGCCAACACCGAAAGGTGTTCATATTCTGTTGTTCTGCCCAAAGGCAGGTTCACTTCTGCTGAAGCAGTTTCTTGACAAGGTGGTTATACTGGGTGGTTTGCCATTGCCTTCCCAGCAGTAGTTAGGACAGAAATTTGTAATTTGGTCATGGTGCCAGCAATAGCTCGCCTGCTCTTTAGGAAGGACACCGTGGGGTCTTAAACATCCACCAACTAATCCTGGCAGATGAGACACCCAGTTGAATGTCCATCCGAGGGAGGGTACACACATTGATGAACCATCCTGCCTGTGAAACACCGGTATGACAGTTTATAGCTGAATCAGGATGTGAATCCAGGCTAGACAACTTAGAGGTGAGTGTGCGTACCTCTCGGCCATCCCGTCAACCCATTGAAAGGTAGACAAACAAATAAAACCCTTCGTTCAGAGCAAAACATGAGAATCGAAGCCACATCATTGAGGAGAAGGCAATATAAGGCTTGATCTACTCCACCACCAAGAGGCTGAAACAACAACACCAAAAACAATTAAACAAACACCAACATAGAGAATCCGTTAATAATATTATTATAAGTCATTCAGATGGAATCCAGAGAAGCTTGAAGCAAACCACGTGACAAGGTTCATTACAAATAACGACTGGTTGGATGAACGACTTACAAAAGACAAAAATTCATTTCCTGATTTGTGAATTAATTTCAACTGTTGCTGGCATTCACGTTGTGCACAAAAGCTGTCAATTAAATGCTCACTTGTTGGATAATGTAAACATTGATGGCATTACCATTAAATCACACTCCTTCGATCATCGTAAGAATAATAATTCATTTTATTTGTAATATTAGTTTGGTGGTTGTGGCTCATATAAACATGTCCCCAATTTTTCATCATTTCACTGACTTGGCCAGACATCGATGTGCCAACACCAAATGGTGTTCGCATTCTGTTGTTCTGCCCGAAGGCAGGTTCCCTTTGCCCATTCGCAAAAGTTGTGGATTTTATCTTGTTGTTGTGGGTATGCAATCTTGATTTTGATGTTGGTGGCATGTGGATAGGCACACCAGTGATGATCTAGTCCAGGTTGATGATATAGCATACCCTGTCCAGGAGTGTGTTCCATCACCAATCAGCTTGCTATCGCTTGCCAAGCCAGTCATTCCTTATCAACCAACGAGCGTTCCACAAGCTGATTGGTGATGGAACATACCGCAGGGTATCGGTGCCGCTGTAGTTGTTTCTCGGCTGGGCCAAGGAAATATGCTGGGTGGTATGCCCTTGCCTTTCCAGTAGTATAATCGGCACAGGAATTTGGCCAATACGTGTTGGTAATAACTCACCTACTCTTCATTGAAAGACAACAAAACATCTCAACCGTCCAGCAGCAAACACCAGTGGAAGGGACAACCAGCTTAACGTCCATCTCCTGCCGACGAAGTCTCTCATGCTCAAACGGCTCGCATCACTCAAGAACAGTGGCCCGTCCCAACTGATGTCCGTGCTCGCTGGTTCGCTGCCACCCCACATCTTTGTGCAGTAGTTTTATGGAAGGGATTTTTTTTGAAGGGGCTTTGTGATCTCCACATACTTGGGTATAAACTTCAGGTAGAAATTTGTAGTACCCAGGGTCGATGCTAACTCCTTCGCGATGGATGGACGAGGAAGAGCTCATGCCGTTTTGATATTGTACTGCGTATGCTTCACTCGTGCGGTTGTCACGCAGTTCTTGAGGACGTCAATCGCTGATGCTTCAGGCGTACACTTCTCCTCGTTAAGAGTCAGATTATGCTCTGCTAGTTGTGACAGCACAATATTCAACTACTGATCATGTTCCACTTTGTCCTTTCCATGGACAATGATGTCATCGAGCAGGTTGAATATCCCCTCGGTGCCTGAGAGAAGAGAAGAGATGATCTTCTGAAATGTGCTTTTGGCGGATCTCAGTCCATATGGAATTCTGCAATTCTGGAACACACCATCTTGAGACACGAATGCGGTGCCATGTTGACTGTGCTTCGCGAGAGGTACCTAAAGGCTAGCTTCTCCTCATATCGAGATTATTGAATACTGTCAAACCATGGAATGAAGCAAATCGTTCTTCGTTGGTTGGAACAGGGTATTTGTCAAGAATAATGGCTTTATTCACTGACTTGAGATCAACACAGCCTCAACTCTCCATTCCTGCTTCATGCAATGACTATATAGGTTAGACACCCAATGATATGAATAGATGCACTCAATGATGCTCTCAGATTGAAGGTGTTTCATTTCTCTGGAATCTTCATCATGAACAGCAAAAGGCAGATGTCTCCAGCCTTGAGACGCTGCCAGAACTGAAGGGTCCATGCGAGGGGTATGACAGTACAGTATGCCCATTACACTGCACCAAACCACTGAACAGGGAAGGGTACAAATGCTTGATTTTGATGTTGGTGGCATGTGTATAGGCACACCAGTTTAAAATTTGAACAGTTACTACACCGTTTTAATAGTGCAGGGCACTGGGCTTTAGCTCCATGGATCCTTCTACAGTTCTGGCATGGTTTGATCGGCTGTTGAGAAACTGGTTGATGATCGGTCTGGTGCTTGGGTCTGACATTAACCCATTCCACCTGGGCAGCCTGAACCGGTGCCACCTGTTGCTCCCCTAAAACTGAGCTTGAGGGACTGGGAGACACCCTGTTAATCAGCTTTGAGTCCGTCATAGCTGATTCTATCTGGATGGCAAGGATTGCAGCCTTCTCTAATGTGAGCTTCTCATATTCCATAAGCAAGCGGCATTCCCTAATGCAGGGAATCTCGATCAACTGATTTCATCGATGAGGAATGTCAAATTACAAGCAACTGTAAGTTCACTGAAAGTAGCAACATACTATTTTTACTGGCTCCACAATTCTCTTGACCACAGTGCTGAAATTTATAACTTTCGGTCATTGCACTTTTTTCAGTCCAAAGTACGTTTAAAGTGCACTCACCACGTTTTCATGTGTGGAGGTATCTGCAGTCAGCTATGTGAAAAAATCCTCTGCCCTTCTGCACCAAGACAGTGGAGGAGATTTGCCCACTTATGTTGGCTCATGACGCTATCGCTGTCTGATCCGACAGCGGCAAGGTACGTTTTGAAATTCGAAATCCAGCGATTCCATAGCAAATGTTGTTCACCTCGAATGGTGATGGGACCAGGAAATGCAGATTACCCATTCTTGTCACCTAACTTGGTGTATTAACTGCATAACAACAAGGAATCTCAGACACAATTCCATTTCATTCCATTGGGACCATACTCCATACAGAGCCTCGGTGCTGCCAAAGCAGTCTCCTTGTCTATTAGGCACAATCCTGGATGGGTCGCCACTCCGACGCAGGATACTCGAATGGCTCAGACACAATCTTTATCCACATATGTTCCTTTTATCCAAAGATGGTTCTCATAGCCTCTCACACTCAATCGGTTCTCACGTCACTCAGGAAAAGCACCCCACCTCCCGACTGACCATAGGTTTACAAATACAACATAGGTGATTGAAAATGCAAAAGTGAAAGTAGCACCAGAGGTTCAGGTTGATGGCCAAATATAGCTGGAATTAGAAATTAAGATGTTTGGGCCTTTCCATGATGCGGACTGCACTCGGCCTGCTCGAGGTCAGTCATGATCATGTATAAAAGCACAACGTTAATGATCTGTGTTTGAGGAAGTGTACCTTGTCTTGTGTTTGCAGGAACTCCTCCCAGTTACCTGCAGAAACAACATACGGTGACATTTCAATCAGCATTTCGTTTCAGATTATTTAGTCTTAGTCTGTAATGGTGTAATTATGAAGTTTTTTTTTTTTTTTCATTGTCCTTGACTAAGTTATATACAATATGTTGTACTGAACTAGCTAGACGATCAAATAGCTGGAATTGGACAGTGATGTTTGGAAGCAACTGGGGTTTTGGGTTGAGCAGAAGCCACATCGTCCTTTCACCTCTTCGGAACAACATAACGCAAGAGCAATTTCCACGGATTATCAAATAATAATAATAAAAAAACGAACAATCATCAACATCTACCGGACATTCTGCAGGCATACAAACAGTAATACAAACAATATACTCAAAATAAAGTCCAAGGAACATGAAAAAACATAAGCACAATTTAAAAAAAAACATTTTTTTTGGACTTTTATGTGTTTTCGTTTTATGCCTTTTATGTGTTTTCGTACAAATTATAAATAGTTAAGGATTAAAAAATATAAAAACGTCGGTGTTTCTTCTTCTGTTGTGAGTGTCTCGGTCTGAGAACTATATGAATGCCTCTCATCTATGCTTCAAGAAACCCCAAAAAAATTTATATTCATCATTTCTCTCAGATAGCTTTTAATGCCCCCATGAAGGTTCAAGACCACAAGGTCTTGTATTCGGCCTCTCAGGCTTATCTCAAACCTTCAGAGCCTGTTTTGAGGTCCACGTGCCAGAAGGGAGAAAGTGGGTCAGGGATTAGGTGGTAAAGGTCCAACATAATGGTGGCTGCAGGAAACGGAGGCTAAGCAGCTGCCTCAGGCTGCGGAAATGGCCAATCTCCACGGATCCTTCCCACAATGCCTTCTTCGAGGCAAACAGGAGGGTGGAGGGTCGATGCTTTGAAACGTTCTTGTATTTTCCTTACTTGCCACCATGTCCACCACCACCCCACCCTCATTTTTCTCTTGCAGCATTCCCATCAAGCTCTGGCAAAATGGCGTAACTGCAAGTGGCTGCGGCAGGAAGGTATCAATTGCAACAGTCCGGATACGCGGATGCCAAAGCTAGCTCAACAACACTTAGTGTCAGGCTGTGAACTAGGCCTACACGTGGTTGTCGGTGGTGTTATTTACATGTCAGCTCGGTCACGTTTATTTTATCGAAAAATAAGCATAATTATTATTCTTCACATGAGGTGTTCAAAATATATATATATATATATATATATATATATATATATATATATATATATATATATATATATATATATATATATATTAGTGCACAATCTGCTTAACTGCTATCTCACACATTCCTGCCAAAATATACTCGTACCGCCAAGGTTACAATGTCTCATAGCAGTCACAAATTGGCTTTCCATTGGTCAACACATAGTCACCCCTCGACATTTATCTACTGATTTTGGAGCCAAATCATGCAAGACCTGTGTTCTATGAAACCCTTAAAGCTGGTGTTGTGGGTGAAGCACTTGATATTTTGCCTGTCTTCCCTCACCCATAATTACCTCTGCCACCAAAGGTGAAGGGGGTTATGTTTTCACCTCTCCCTGGCTCTTTGTCTGTGTGCAGGATATCTCAAAAAGTTGCGGATGGATTCGGAAGAAACTTGGAGGACAGGTTGGGTGTGTGACCATGAGGAAGTGGATGGACTTCGGTGAATATCTGAATCCGGATCTAGATACGAGATTTATTTAATTTTCATGTGTATCGTCACCATTGAGTGATAGGGTCAAAAACGATATATAGCATGATATTTCAACAAGCTCAAATGAGATAAGATCCTCGTCCTCTTAATGATGACGTCATAAAAACGAATATGACGTCATTGTGATGTATCAGGTTTGCGATAAATTATCTGTGCTAATGCCCGGCTTCATTCCCGCAAACAAAATTCAAACAGCTTGCCTAGTTTCGGAGATAATGGTATAGGCGATTTCCATTAGCGACGATATTATGACGTAAACTTTTTTCTCGGAAGCATTTCCAAAATCGGAGATGGTTACTGTCTGCGCGTGGCCTTTCTGCACATACATGGCAAGTTTCACGAAGATCCGATGAAAATTCTGGGTTGTGAAACAAAAAATGTCAAAAAATAGGAATGACGTCATAAAAATTGATATGACGTCATAGTGATGTATCATATGTGCGGTAATTCATCTCTGATAATGCCCTGTTCGATTCCTGCAAACAGAATTCAAAAAACTTGCCTAGTTTCGGAGATAATTTTTTAGGCGATTTTCTTTAGCGGGGATATTTTGACGTCATAACTTTTTTTTCTCGGAGGATTTTCAAAATCGGAGATGGTTACTGTCTGCGCAGGGTATTTATACATGCATATATATATATATATATATATATATATATATATATATATATATATATATATATATATATATATATATATATATATATATATATATATATATATATATATATATGCCAAGTTTCAGGAAGTTTTGATGAAAACTGTAGGCTGTGAAACAAAAAAAAGTCCACAAGAAGAAGATGAACAACAACGTGAGTAAGACTTAGACATCCTCCACGAGGATCTAAAAATGTATTGGGCCAGATATGTTCTCTTCGTTGAGGAATTAAGTGGCGGAGGTATTCACTCTACCGAGTGCCCTTCTCGCGATACAATTGAATCATTGCTCTCATCGCCCTTAACAGTGGTGATGCCAAAGGATTATGGCAAAACGTTGTACACCTTCTGAATGTGCACGGTTTAGCTTGGTGAAATATTTGACCAAGATTAATGACCAAACACCATTTAACATTGGATTCAGGCCTGCATGGCATTCCTGTCCAAGCGTGTATCTCATGATGCCAGGGTCAAAGGTTCTAACCTTTGGTCAAAAAAGGTTCAAAGGTTATTGTCAGCACCAGGGGGGTGGTTTCGTGCAAAAGTTGGAAAGTCGTGAAACAGATCAAGAGCGGGTGTTAGCTGATAAAGGCTTGTGGGAGCCACAATTGGATGGGGAAAGATTGGGTGAGATATTGCAGGAGCAGCTGCACACTTGGGACACCACCATCAATGGAGAAGAGATATAACCAAAAGTTTCTGTTAATCTCAAAGGTGATGTGAATGGTTTTGTTGAGACCTTGCTGGGGATGACTGACTCGTACGAAGTTGGGTTGGACTTGCAGCACTTTGACATTGGGAATGTTACTGAACAGGGTTGAGCAGATTTGGCAGAGCCAATGTTTGAACCACCTGCAGGACATGCAGAGGAGGAGAGTTGCAGTGACTGTGACGTCCTGTTGGATGAGTGGGAGACTCCTCTTGAATTAGACCAGAGTGAGTCAAGTGCAGGCTTGGAAGAGAAACAGATCCACATTTGCATCATAGGCACTCACCAAGAACAAGGTGCCAACACCTTCTGGAATGTTCCAGACACTTTTTCCCTTTCCAGCAACTCTGTTCTCAGCATGAAGTTCTCCAATTTGCTCCACAAGCTTTTGCATGATGGACACGCCAATGTTCCGCAGGATTCCTCACTTCAAGTTACTCGATCAAAGGAATTTGGTCGAGTGTGGAATCACCATCATGACCGTTCTGGTTGGCTTATGGCCATCCACATCATGTTGATCATAAAGAAAGTTGACTTCCACATTGGGTGGTCGGTTTTTCCATCTGGCTTGGCGGTGATGGACGGGGAGCTTGGCACTGTGGGAGAGAGAGTGTCACTGGCACCGTTTTTCAGCTGACAGTGGAGCTGTTTGCCATATGGACGGTAGGTTCAGCCGTTTTGAGCAGGTTTTGCATCTTTGGATCTACCGTGCACTATCTCTGTGACACAGGCTGGAGAGTGTCGTCTGGCACCTCTCACCCAAGTCATACCAGATCCAATTCTCTGTGTCTCCTGTCTCACGGAGGTGCAATTGTGGTACGATGGGGAGCAAGAACCGGACACGAGGGCCTCTTCGCGGGCTAAGCATTGAGTCCAGTTGTGGTGATTCCAGGTGAGGACGAGTTAAAACCAGAGCCAGAACCACAGACTTTGTTGATTCCAGAACCCAGCATTACTGAAGGACCCGATGAAAAAGATCTGCTGATAGAGATCTTACGCTAGGAGATCAGAGCGTTGTGTGCTGAACTGCAGTCCCCCAAGAGCGACGCCCAGAAGGTGATGAAGAAACATGAGTGGGAAGAAAGTTGTAGCTGGGATAAATGCCAACAGAAAGAACAGGAGCAGGCATACCACCAACTGTGACAGCAGGTTGAGGAGCAGGGAATTTGAGCAGAGAAGCTGGAGCAAGAACTGTTTGGGGACAAAACACATCTCAACTCATGCCAACTTTCATCACAGGCAACCAAGCAGTCGAGCATAACAGCCCACAGTCAGGTGATGGTGTTTGCGTTAACCATGGTGGCTGTTTGTCTGGCTTTTGTCTATCGTGGATGGTGGAGTTCAGTTGCCAGCTTCCATGCGTGCCTGGAAGTTGTCCTCATGCTGGTTGTGGGTTGGCTGGTTATGGCCTTATTCCGCCCTCAGCCTGGCGCACCCAGGAAATGCAGCTTTTGCTGGGTCCCCTGGGCTTTGGGAATGTCTGCCTGGATTATGTCTGTGGCTATGGTTTTTCATGGAGGAGGATGTAGGCATCGATTGGGAAAGGATGAGAGAGTAATGGGTTTCCCAGACCTTGGAGGGGGATGCAGGCTTCTGGGATTGGATGAGAGAAATTTGAGGCTACCAGATCCTGGAGGGGGGGGGGTGCAGGCAGAGATCCTGCTGCCTCTCGCAAGAATGTTTGCAGACACAATTCTTGTGGCTCATTTGATTCTCTGATATCTCATCAAGGTTGTGCTTGAAGTCTACAAGTGCAACCAATCATTAGCCAGGGTGCTGCTCTACAATATTTTGGAATAATAGGGAAATTTAGAAGAAGAATAAAAAGAGTTTGGAACATAGGGAGATTGAAAGCAACGAATCCACAAGGGTGGATTGGAAGGGTGCGAAGGACCTTAGAAGGGGTGGATGACACTCTTGGACCTGACCAACCTGTGCCGACTTGCATTTAGGGTAAAGTGCCTTGGTGTTTACTG
>NC_140968.1:62760616-62770616 GCF_056783735.1 Eptatretus burgeri
TATATATATATATATATATATATATATATATATATATATATCTTGTTACGGATTTCAGAATCCGGTCTGATGAATGCAACCACACATTCAGGTCCTCAGACAGTTATCTCCTTAAATGCATGTTCAGATTAGCCCCATCCCCATCTCTAATGGGATCTTAAGTGTGATGCTTTGAGAAGGGTAAAGGATAGATCCCCTCTCTTATGGGAAGCTTGTTTTTTCTTTACGACAAACACGTTCGCACAAATTTCTTTCACGAGCTCTGAAGCCTGCCCCCATTCTTCCTCAGTGGCAATCTTTCATGAGCTCCGACGCCCACCTTTTTTGAGAGCGCACGGGTCATCATGGTAACCGTGCGCCAGTGGGGCGGGATGAGCTTGGGGCGGACTGACCGGCGGAGATGGCCCGGAGATATTAAACGAGCGAGAGGTACGTTCTGAGATAAAAAGTGTGAAGAGAAAAAGTGTGAAGAGAAAAGTGTGAGGAGAGAAGTGTGAAGTGAAAAGCATGAGGAGAAGCGAGCAAGAAGCAGGTGTCTGACCAGTGCCGACGAAACAATTCGTCCTTCCCAGTGCTTCGGCAAGCCAGCGTGTGGTGCAAGTGTGGGTGTGAGCAGCGCCGCCAACAAGTGAGGCACGGGTCGATCACCAACAACACCAGGGTCTACACCCACGACGGACGATCTCGGTGCCCTCCAGACTTCGACTGGCATTCAAGGCTGCCCCGCGAGAGGGTGCATGTCAAAGCTGGGTGCTAGCGACGGACGTGACACACACACACACACACACACACACACACACACACACACACACACACACACACACACACATTTCAGGACGTTTTCGCTTCACGGACGACTTTCTGGTTAACAAGACGATTCTTCCCCCCCTCCCCCTGAATGATCTGCTGGGTACCCTTGTCTGTGTTTATCTGTAAGTAAGTCAACGCCCGATAAGCATCTGCTCTTTGTCTCTTTCCTGGCATTTTGATTGATTTTGCTTTGAAATTCTTCATTTACCTCAGCAAATAAAAAGTTCTTTTATTTATTTATTTTATTATTAATACATTATTTGTCGATTTCCAACCAGTCCGTGTTTGTCCTTTCCTTCCATTGGTCTAGCATTGTCCGAGCCTAGATAGACTGGGAGGTAATTACTACAGATTTGACAAAAAATCGTCGGCATGCACCAGCGGTTAAAACGCCTGGCCGCCCTAATTAAAATCTAATCGAGATACCATTGGTGCTTTGCCGAGGGCACGCTCCCCGCTCAGGTAACCCACGTGATCTCCAGTTAAATGGAATAATTGGACAGTGGACAGTGGACACTGGAACTCGTGGTTGACAGGGTGGCGTTCGTGGTTCTAAAACAACCCACCGTACCCCAACGTTAATTGTCAGCGGTGGCCCCAGGTCCCGCTCTGCCTCGGACAACCCGGGATTAATCCCCCTCAGTGACAAGCTGGTGTCTCGGTACCCATGGCTGCAACAATATATATATATATATATATATATATATATATATATATATATATATATATATATATATATATATATATATATATATATATATATATATATATATATATATATATATATATATATATATATATATATATATTAATATATATACTTTTTTATGGTTTGTGTGTACACACTTTTGTCTTGAAAAATACCAAAATCTTGACTTTTTTTGTGCAATTGTGAGCATCTCATTCCAAGAACTCTTTGAACACCCTTCATATATTAGTGAGATCATATAAATTAATAAAGTAAAACAGCTGTCAAACATCAATTGTATAATTTGGATTGTTTACGTAGGTATTTTAGCACTTATTTTATCACTGGATTTTTGAAGAATAATTGCTGCCAAGCAGAAAATCTGTAAGCGTGGCTTTCGTGAAATGCAACCACAGCACATCCTCACTTTGTTATTAGTTGATATACAAAACAAATGGCCTTTACCCTTAAATGCAAATTTTAAGACAAAATGAAACTGTGGGATAAAAAAATGCTCGAATGTTTCTGTACTTTGTCTTGTACCAAAAATATTTTCTTGTGTAATCTCTTGTTTACTTGAGTTTTATTGTCGTGCACATATGTAAGAATGCAAATCATCTTTTATTTTTAATTTCAACTGTGATTTTTGTTTTGTTTCAACAGACATCTTTCATACCTTCATGTTAATAAGTTTGTTTCTTCAACATTATTAATTCATTGTACCTGCAAAGTGTCCAATCCAGAAGACTTCATTAATTTTGAAAGTGACTTTCGGCAGAAGTGTGCACATTCTGACAAATCTCCAAATATTTATTTGGCAACGAAAGACCGACGAACAAGCACATGAACCAGTGACGTATGTAATGAAAAAAAGTTCTTTTATTTTCTTTATGCACCTCCCCGTCTTACTCCCTGACTGTGTTTGTGGTAACAGTGGTTCACTGCGCTGCACTATGCATCGATAGTGATGCACACAAAGTACATACTGACTCAGCAGTAAATGCGTATTCTTTCGACTAACAACACCTCATATCCCAAATGATACCAAAACTCTTTTTAATGTCCCCTCTCATGGACTGAGAGGGCTACATTAACAGCACGAGTACGCCATTCTTCCTCCCAAACCTCCCTTTCCTCGATCCTGACATAAGCTGCAGTAACCAAAAGAGCTGGCGTATCGCTTTCCAACATCCCGGTCTGGCCTGGCATTCGTTAATGAAACTTTTTGTAATACGGCTCAGCTGCCTGGCAAGACGTCTGAGGACCTCTCTGCTCATAAAAGCTAAAATAAATAAATATGTAAATACAGCTCTTCAATATTCTGCAAAAATAATCCATTCCTGCTTCTGCACATGAAATTTTCACCTCTTCTTCTGTCATCTTGTGGCAAAATGGAAAGGAGAACAACGATGATGATGAATAGCTGATGTGATTGATATTTACACATATAGTTGATCTATAAAATAGTCTATGGCTGCTGCATGTAACATCCCCAGGAATGAAGCAGAAGATGTTCAGTCCATTAAGATTCGTTAAAAAAAGTATTTAGTGATAAATTAAAAGTATTTATTCTACCCATGATGCCATTAGCTATGGTGTGTGTATATGTGTGTGGAGAGTGTGCATAGTTTACATGAACGGCCACGTCGCTGTGATGGAGGCACACCAGGGTAGGCGTCAAACTTTCATGCCGTAAATTCTGCGCCGATGGAGTAAAGGGCCGAAGGCAAGTCCGCAAAAACAAAGGCTTGTTGTGGGACTGCATGGGCTCGACAGCACTCGAGTGCATTTGACTTAGCAGAGCTAAAGAAAATACATTGTACAAGCCCGAAAAGCACTCTTGCATTGGGAAGCATTTCAAGAAAGCAAGTCCCGAGGATTTTGTTTCATTGCGGCTTTTCATTAATGCACAATGTCTGGTGTTGTTCAGGACTCTTAGAATATAAATCCAGCATTACATGGTTAAACAGAGATGTATTCCTTTTAATAGGCATTAGCTGAAAGTGATGACGTTTTCTTTCAGCACCCAACAGGATATGTGTGGACCGTTATGAAAGAGATGCCGCGGTGCTTGCATGTCCTTTGTCCAGGTGCACCGTATACCTTTTGTCTTTCAACCACTCGGAAGTTCAGTGGTTATCATGTATATCTGGTTTATTTCATGTGGTTAGGATGGCTTTTTTAAAATGTTAAATGAGTTGTACCACATCTGTTACATTCTCTGACTGGCTTAGAGTTATATTAACAACAAACGATGGGGGGTGCAATGCAGTTTTAATCCACTTAGAAATGGTCTTCAATATGGTCTCGGCTGCCCAGAAAGATCCACAATCAAGTTGAGGCTTTCATTCTGTGGAGTCACGAAACTGTGCACACACACACACAACATATATATATATATATATATATATATATATATATATATATATATATATATATATATATATGTATATAACTATCACAAACCGCTGTAGCAGTATCGCTTTCCTACAGGTATAGCCTCCATACCGGTATCGCAGATTACTGACTCGGCACAGGGTTTCTAAAGCACACCCAATTCATATGAAGAACCATTTGGCAATTGCATTAAAACCAGTAACGAGGGCAAATAAAAATGCAATTGCTTGTACAGAGCTGATGAGTTTGGATTCTGGTATTTGAAAGTTAAAACAAACTGCACTTACTTCTGGTACATCTTGACGTCATACGTTTCACTGTTCCTATTGCATGTTGAGCTGAGACGTCGAGTGCATCAAAGCTTTTTAAATCATGTACAGTATTTAAACATTGTAAATACCTTTCCTCGATTTATTGGTGATGCACCTGTTTTTTCTTTAATATCGATTTTTTTTTCAGTATGGCGGTAAATTCAGAATTTCAATACCGGAATATCGATATGAAAAATTATATTAATATCACTGGTATATTGATATATCGCCAGACTCTACCACCACGTAATTCAATGCACCTCACCACCACGTAACCACCACATTATTATAAACACCTCACCACTAAGTATCCACCATGTTAGTAAGAACACCTCACCGCCACATAATTCAAAACAATTCCCACGCTGAAACTCAAAACACCTCATCACACGTCGCAATAGACTCTGTGTCTATTGGTAGTCTGTACTCTGTGTCTTGTCTGCATGATGTTCGTGTCTTGTCTGCATGTTGTCTAAGTTTTATCTTGTTAGGGTTCCCTTTGAAACCCGTAATCCGTAGCTCCCCAGTTAAGAATGGGTTATGGATTAATTATAACATAGTCGTGAATGCTTTGCTTGTGTTGTGTTCCCTGACGTGTCCCCAATAAATCTGGGTGAGTTATACGAGATTTGCCACCTTGAATTTATTCGTGCCGCGCTGAGGAACAATCCGCTCGATTTGGATATAATACCCAAACGGGCTATGGACTGGCAGACTCCGCTCGGTCTCTGACAAATCCAGTCTGTAGCCGGGGTCTATTCCCCCAGCTGGCAAGGCACAGGTGTATTTTGGTATCGTGATCTGAGGCGCGTAACCCGAGACCTGTGCCGAGCTGGCTGGCATTATAACCCCGGAGATGGTGGTGCTGTTAAGTGACGCCGAATCTTCAACATTTGGCTATCAAGAGTCGGGTGCGAATACCGCCAACACAGAATCCTTAACACTGGTAGTCAGGATTGGGATGTGAACCCATCCACCCCCATAAATTTGCAGGACACCAATTCAACAACTGGTGTCGTTCGCACCCCGAACATTGGTTATGAGAGGCGCGAAGAAAAAAAAAAAACGTCCCTCGCAAATTCCAAATTTGCCTTGATTTTATTTTGAGCGGTTTGGGTGTAAAACTTCGAAATTATAAAGAAAAATGGAGTCGCAAAATGGCGGCGCGGCTCCACCTCAGCGCGACATGAAGCGGGAGAGGGTTACTATAAATAGTGCAACAAACCGCACAGCACAAAGAAAACGTTCTCACCCACCGGTTCAAACCACGTGGTCACAGCATGCATCATGGCAAACAAAGCAGGACGACAACGCGTACATTGACAAGATTCATGCATGATTGGCAGATACCTTGGAGCAGAGGAGGTGTGATGGGAATTACATTGAGGAGTTACAAAATAAATTGGATGAGGCATTACGGCAGGCAGACGAGGTTCAGGAAAATTACGTGCACAGGGAGTCACAACAATTGGCCGATGCACAGGAACCAATTCGGGGGCTGGAAAAGGACTGAGCCAACACAGGCTTGGAACTACGTGGAGAAAGGGCTAAAGTAGAGTGGTTTACTCATAAGTTGTTGGAACGTCAGCAGAGCGAACTGAACAAGGTAATAGAGGAGGAGCAAAGTAGTAACTCCCGGGATAGGGAGAACTTGGAAAAAGAATGGGAAAAAAAACTGGAAAAGGAAAAACGGGAACACGATTGGGAATTGAAACAACTGAAGGAAGAGGTAAGATCAGGCAATCAGATAAGAGAAACCCGAGAACAGAAGATAGAAAGAACAGAGAAATATCTGGAGCAAAGGAAGGAAGAATTGTTGGGAAAGTCAAGACAGTTCGAGAAACTACAGGGAGAAATGAGGAAAGTAGAGTGGAGTACCCATAAGTTGGAACAAGAGAAGAGCAAACTGAAGGAAAGAATAGAGAAAGAGCAAATTAGTAACTCCCGGGATAGGGAGAATTTGGAAAAAGAATGGAAAACAAAGCTGGGAAAGGAAAAACGGGAACACGATATGGAATTGGAACTACTGAAGGGAGAGGTAAGCACATGGAATCAGATAAGAGAAATCAGAGAACAGGAGAGAGAAAGAAAAGTGAAATATCTGGACCAACTAAAGGAGAGAGCAAGGTTGGAGTACGCGGAGATGGTGAAAGAACAAGGAATGAAGCAGGAAAGGGAAATCAACCAATTGAGGGAAACGACGAAATTGGAGAAAGAAGAACATGAGAGACAGTGGGAGAGGAAACAAAAAGAACATGAATTGGAAATTGACCAACTAAAGGAGAAAGCAAGGTTTGAGTATGCGGAGATAGTAAAAGAACAAGGAATGAAGCAGAAAAAGGAGATCAACCAATTGAGAGAAACGACGAGATTGGAGAACGAGGAACATGAGAGACGGTGGGATTGGAAAAAAAAGAATATGAATTTGAAATTGACCAACCAAAGGAGATAGCAAGGTTGGAGTACGTGGAGATGGAAAAACTCCGGAAAGATAACGAACAACTGAAAAGGCTCAGAGAGGAAGAACGACTCGAATGGAAAAGAAAATGGAGCCAGGAAGTAGAACAGCACAATAATGTGGGATGTGTGGCATCACCACAGGGAGGAATGTTAGTGGTGCGGGACTTGATTGACATCACTCGTCCGATGAAACCACAAAGAGAGCAACCCCTGGTGAAGGAGACATTGAGGGAGCATACGGGGTTGTTGACGAATGAAACACATTTTGAGCAGGTCCAGCATGTGGAGCTGACAGCTCCAGAGTCGTGTGGTGAACCGATGATGAGCAACCTGCTGGAGAGAAGCGACCGGACCGAGGTGACTCTGGAACGAAGCAGGTACGTGGGCACATGCATAGATGGTGCGGACGATGAGCTTAAGGTAGGAATTGAATTTTATGTTAATGCAGAGACTCTGCCTAATGGGGTGCACGTATGCGTGACCCCTGAATGTGTGTGTGGAGTGCCTGTGAATGAATGCTGTGACCCCACACTCCAGACTACAGCACCAGTGTGTGCTGCCGAGGCCGAAACGTGTGTGGGTACTCACGTGGCGTTCGGGAATGTCGCCCTGGAGTGCGAGGCAGTTGGTCAGTGCGCAGGCAAGGTTGAAGGTGTGGAATGTGAACACATAACCTTGGAATGTGTGGAGCTGCTGTGTGTGGGAGTCCTGAGCGTGGAATGAGTGGTGACGTAGGAAATAAGTTAGAGGTGCAAGGGAAAATAGAAATGCCACCAGGACAGAACTTGATACAGGGGACAAAAACCATAATGGACAACTCCACATGGGTTCTTACAGAGTTGGAGGTGCTGCATCCAGGAGCAGGCTTTAGAAATTGGATTTTAATTTCTCTATCAGCCTCACAGGAACTTTGGGGTAGAGCGCAGATGAGTAGCATGTGGCACTGGTGTGTGTTACTTGGTCTTCAAACCTCTCTGAGCACATGAGGGGTTTGGCTAGCTGAGTGGGGTTTCTCAGTCTTCAGGGAGTTAGGCAGAAGAGGGGGAGGCCGCTTCCCTGATTGGGGTTTACCTGACTTCCGCGAACCCTGGAGAAAAGGAGGGGGTGGACTTCAACCCCAATTGAGATGTGACCCCTTTGAGCCGTGGCGGAAAGGCGGCGGGGTTATGTAATGGGTAATGAGGGATTCGTTCCCTCACTCCCCTTCCAATGAACCAAAGAAGCAGGCCATATGGGGATGTAAAAATCTTGATTGAAAATTATATCGAGAGTGATTACAAATTGAGACTGACAGAAGGGATAAGAGTGGCATGAGTGGATTTGGGTGATTATTGAAAAAAAGAGTGGTTGAGACATCACAGGCAGAGCGTTAAACACACCTGAAACAAGTGGATGGCAAAGAGTGGCTTGTTTGAGGGAAGACTGAGATGCCTGGTTGGAACCATGCAGAGGTTCCATGGGGCTGGTGAAGAGATTTTGATGTTTCGTTTAAATTGTTGGAAATAAACGATTTGGACAGTATGGAGGAGGCCAGCGGACGACGGACGTAGTGACAAATTGATTGGGGTTTGATAAAAAAAAAGTGTATCAGTTAAATTTGATGACCAAGTGGGATTCGAGGGACTGGTGTGTTTTTGTTTTCACATAAAAGTGAAAGGTGTTGGATGGTGTTATGGACTGGGTGTGCGGCACTGTGGAATGAATGACTAAAGTGTTTGGGTGAATGGCATGATTGTGCTAATGAGGAGAGTAAGTGCGAACAATGTACCCTGTCGGTAGGAGTCTCTTAACCAAGTTAGTGTAGGTTAGGGGGAGTTAGAAGATTTGACATGAATTCTGGCTGCTGTTCCATTGTGCATGCAGACTGCTAGGGGTCGGTGCAGGCCAAGGTATGGTGGTACTGGCTGGGTGTGTGACATGGTATTGGAAGTTGGTGAGTCGGGAGAGAGGGCACCAGGGCTTTGGGGGTTCCTGGAAGGTGAGGAGAAACTGCTAGCGTCGGTCGGCGATCTGCTGAGGGAGTAACTCGCGGTGCGTGTGGTCAGCAAACTGTAAGAGAGGAACGGCCTGAACCTGAGGGTCGAGTCGGCGATCTGCCGAGGGAGTAACTGAGCCTGAGTGTCTTTGTGAGGATTCTGCTGTATAGAATCGACTAGTGGGAGGCTGCAATCTGCTTCAAGAGGAACTGGCTACTGTGTGAGTTGGCGATCGACTTTATGAGGACGTTATTGACAGGTTCAACCTGCGTCTTACCACGGAGCCTCTGTCCTTACTCACCTCATGGCTCGACAACGTCTTGTAATCCCGTCGATCTACCTGCAGAGCCCAACACCCTGATTTGGCCTGATCTGCTGAGCAGGCCAGGCCTGGATTCATATGCTGGACCTTGTGAAAAGCCAGCTGGAGCACACCGTGGACCTTCCGCTCCTGTGCCATCGACTTTACGGGGGCTGAATGTACTGAGGCTGCGTGCGTGGGCAGTGCGACAAAAGGAGGACGACGCCGCCATTTTTCCACGCTGCATGCTCGAGCTGGGTGCTTGAATCCGTTGACATCGGCTTGTCATGAGCCACATTCGTGCCTTTGACACTTTTCCTCTCATCCATGAGGCATCACCAAGTACTCTGTCTTGTCTGCATGTTGTCCGTGTTTTGTCTGCATGTTGTCTAAGATTTATCTCGCTAGGGTTCCCTTCGAAACACGTAATCCATAGCCCCCTAGTTAAGAACGGGTTATAGATTAATTATAACGTTGTCGTGAACGCTTTGCTTGTGTTGTGTTCCCCGATGTGTACCCAATAAATCGGGCTGAGTTATACGAGATTTGCCGCCTTGAATTTATTCGTGCCGCGCCGAGGAACAATCCGCTCGATTTGGATATAATACCCAAATGGGCTATGGACTGGCAGACTCCGCTCGGTCTCTGACAAATCCAGTCTGTAGCCAGGGTCTATTCCCCCAGCTGGCAAGGCACAGGAGTATTTTGGTATCGTGATCTGAGGCTCGTAACCCGAGACCTGTGCCGAGCCAGCCGGCGTGATAACCCCAGAGACGGCGGTGCTGTTAAGTGACGCCGAATCTTCAACATTTAGCTGTCAAGAGTCAAGTGCGAATCCCGCCACCGCTGAATCTTTAACAATATATATTGTTGTGGATTTCTCACCCGCCGGCATGCGAACGACCGCGTTTAACCAATAGCAGCCGCCTCGCCCACCGAACGGACAATCCAGTCGCGGCTTTCCGGATCAACGCCGAAAACCAGCCACGGGTGTTCTTAACCACACCACAACCTTGTCCGCACTCTACCCGCGCAACAGGGTCCGATCGCCAAATCT
>NC_140968.1:62775616-62803116 GCF_056783735.1 Eptatretus burgeri
GTTTGATCAAAGTGCTTGATGGTTTTTGCGACTGCACTTGAAGAAACGTTCAAAGTTCTTGAAATTTTCCAGATTGACTGACCTTCATGTTTTCAAGTAATGATGGACTGTCGTTTTTCTTTGCTTGGTTGAGTTGTTCTTGCCATCATATGGACGACTACAGTGCAGACAAAACAAGTGAAATCCTTCAATACAGCATGTGTGGTGAATCAAATGAGTACACTAATGTTAAAATATGCAATTTATGCTTTTTCAGTTGAAAAACAATTAAAAAGCATACTTGATATTTGAAATGTAAAAATCTTGTTATTATTGTGATAAGCACCTTTATATATAACAGAAGGAATGAAATCGTTCGATACAGCGTGGCAGGGGCCGCAAAAGAATGATTGTAAGTAAATTTCAACTACTAATGCATGACGAAACACTTGTTTATGGCTAATATTAAAGAGAATGATGGCATAAGAAGAACTTAGCTTTCTGCGTTCGGTGTGAAATGCCATGGTGGACGGAAATGATGTCTTTCGTTCGTTCGTTCATTCATGAGGGGAGCGTTTCTTCATTTTTTTCCGTCAAGCAATAAATTAAATGGTTTTCACATATAAAACACATTAGTTTCACAAACTTCCATTGAAATACTCGGGTATTTCCGTCAATTGTCGCCATTTCTGTCGAGGTTACGCACTGCATCTACTGGACGGCCATCATTGGCTGTCTTGAGGCACATGGGGGGGGGGGGGACACCGGACCCACCAGAGACGTGGTAGACGACGCCGGGGACATTTCAAACTCAGTGCAATTGTAAACAGCGCACGCGCTGTAACAATGGTCTTTTACCAAATAGGGCAATTTGCTGTATACCAACCTAAGCTTGTCACAACACAACTGATTGGCTCAAACGCATAAAGAAGGAAAGAAAATCCACAAATTATTGATTAACAAGGCACCACTGTTAATGGAAAAGCATTCTTGGTGACTACCTCATGAAGCTGGCTGAGAGAATGCCAAGAGTGTGCAAAGCTGTTATTAAGGTAAAGGGTGGCGACTTTGAATAATCTAAAATATAAAATATATTTTGATTTGCTTCACACTTTTTTGGTGACTACATATTCCATTTGTGTTATTTCATAGTTTTCATGTCTTCACGATTAGTCTACAATGTAGAAATTAGTAAAAATATAGAAAGACCCTTGAATGAGAAGGTGTGTCCAAACTTTTGAATGGTACTGATTATATATATATATATATATATATATATATATATATATATATATATATATATATATATATATGTATTTATATATTATATATGTACATATATATCCATTTATTACACTGAACAACAAAAAATTTTTACTGGAGATGTGTAAAGTGATTTAGACTAATTTGGGTACGCTGATTTCAAAAATCATAACCGTTTTGCTGTATCACGTCAGGATTTTCAGTAACAGAAATATTCCCATTGCCTAGAAGTCAGGATTTCAATGAAATTTACAAAAATTCATTTATTCATTTATTTCATCATGAATGCTTCAAAATTATAGAAATTACAGAAAAAACTCCACTAGAATGTAATTAAAAATGCTTTAGGCATTTGGCTTTGCGTTTGTGCTGCTCTGTGTCAGTTTCACGATGCAGGAACCAGCAGAAATCGCCCATCATGTTCGGGTTGTGCCGCCCTTGGTAGCGCGTCTCCATGAGTGAAATCTCTTGGTGGAATCGCTCGCCGTGCTCGTCCGAGACTGCTCCCAAGTTGTCAGGGAAGAAGTTCAAGTGCTGGTGGAGGAAATGGATTTTCAGGGACATCCTGGAGCCAAGTTTCCTGAAGGACTCCAGCAGCTGCTGCACTATTTCTTCATAGTTGTCCGCGCGCTCGTTCCCCAAGAAGTTGTCCATCACAGCTTTGAAGCTCCTCCACGCTGCCAGCTCTTTGGGGTTTAGAGTTGTCGGAAAAGTTTCGTCCTTCATAATCTGTCGGATTTGCGGTCCAACAAAGACACCAGCCTTGATCTTGGCCTCCGACAAGGTGTTGCCAAACTTTTCCTTGAGGTATAAAAACCCACGCCCATTCAGATCCATTGCCCGTACAAAACTTTTCATCAAGCCGAGCTTTATGTGGAGTGGTGGAAGGAAAACCTTGGCTGGGTCGACAAGGGCGACATGCTTCACGTTGTGTCGACCAGGTACATGCTCTTTTCGCTCTTCCCAATCTTTCTTCGTCCAGTGATTCTTGTCGTCTCTGCTATCCCAGAGACAAAGGAAGCACATGTATTGCGTGTAGCCTGACTGCAGCCCTAACAACAGCGCCACCACTTTCAAGTCTCCGCAGATGTGCCAGTTGAAGTCATTGTACTTGATGGAATCAAGCAGCTGCCACATAGTCTCATAGGTCTCTGTCATGCCGAACGCGTGAGCCAGTGGGACTGATGGTTTCTCGTTGCCATTGTGGAGCAAAACAAGCTGTTCAAGCTGTTCTTCCCCGAGTCGATGAAGAGGCGCCAGTCTGCAGGATCGTGATCACACCCAAGTTCTTTCAACAGACCGTTGATGTCACTGCAGAATGTCATCGTGTCTTCCATCTCAAAGAACTCAGCCATGTCTCTGTGACGTGCTCTGAACAAGGATATCTTGGTGTTAGGTTCAAGTAGATTCCACTGCTGCAGCCTTGATCCAAGGAGCTCTGCCTTCGCCTTTGACAGCGAGAGATCTCTTACAAGATCATTTAAGTCTCCCTGGTTCAGAAGGTGTGATTCTTGAGTGTCGGGTTCAAAAGGTTCATCATCACCATCCTCTTCACCACTGCTTACAGCTATGTTCTGATCAGCTGGAGGTGTTGGAGCGGGGTTCTCGTCATCATGAGGCACAGGTTTACGAGCAGAGACGCAGTCAGCGTACTTGATGTGACCTTTATTCTTCTTGTTGAAGCCGGCGATGCTTGTGCAGCAGAAATAACAATCATCATGATGATTCTGCGGCTCACGCCATATCATGGGCACCGCAAATGGCATGCTCGCGCGCTTGCCCACCAACCACTGAGTCAAGGTTGTGTGACAGCTTGTGCAGCAGATGTGTGGTGCCCAGCTCTGTTCTTGGTCCCCCACCTTACACCCGAAGTAGTGAAAGTAGGCGGCCTTCATTTTCACTGCTGTAGATATACTTCGCTGTTGATCTTTTTTGGTATACCGACCACAGACATAACAGAAGTTGTCAGGATGATTGGTACAGGAACGCCTACTCATCTTTATCTGAAAGAAAGAAATATAACACAAGTTAACAACAATTGTACGAAATAGACATGTTAAAGACATATGTAAATTTCATTGAAATCCTGACTTCTAGGCAATGGGAATATTTCTGTTCCTGAAAATCCTGACGTGATACAGCAAAACGGTTATGATTTTTGAAATCAGCGTACCCAAATTAGTCTTAATCACTTTACACATCTCCAGTAAAAAAAAAATTTTGAAATTTGTTGTTCAGTGTTATCGGACCTGGCTTAGACATGTATACACTTAATTTAGGAGAGGATAACTCAACTGTTTTAGGCTAATATGACCCCAAGGAACAACTTGGGATATGTGCCAAACTCTCTATCCGGGACGAACAGCCCGAAAATGACCACGCCCTTTTAAAATCTATGTACCCCATTGTCTATCACTCTATGCACCCTATTATCACTCACTCAGCCTGCTTTTGATTTATTCATAGCACCAGTGCTACAACATCCGGAGAGAGAGAGAGTGAGAGAACGACTTATCCATCCTGGACTGCTATCAACTGAAGGAGAAGTTCCCACTCCTCTACAACTCCTACATGAATGGTGGATTTGTCATGAACACCACCAAGAAAGGTAGTGGAGTGCCCTTTGATCAGGCGCTAGAGCAGTGCTACAATCAGCCTGCCAAAGTGAGTGGGGGGATAATTGGGATCACCAGAAAGAAGGAAGCAGTAGCTCTGTGGGGAATTATCAAGCATAAAAAAGACCAGTACGTTGACCTCCTGAAGATGAAGGATGATGTCGAAGGAGAACTCTCACTTCACCACGACTTCAACCCAAGTACTGCAACTAAGATAGTTGGGATGGTGAAAGACATAGAGGAGTATCTCCTGAAGGTATGCAGTCCTCTCCAAGACCAGGTTGCACTGAAGAATGTTCTCACTGGAGAAATTGTGACCAATGTAAATGAAGACAAGTTGTTGTGCTGTATCAAGGAGGGCAGCACTGCTTGTGCTAATTTTATCGATGATCGACTCAGAAATAGGTCGATATCGATACACTCAACTATTAGCAAAATCAAGTTTACGTCCCCTAATACCACCTTGAAATTGGCTCCCAAAGCAGACATCAAAGATGAGACAATCAAAGCTCTCATGTTTATTGAGTAAGGGAGTCACCGGGGGTTCATTGTTGAGGAGCTACTCAAGCATGAGATCACCAACTCTGCATTCTTCTTGGTTGACGAAGATGGTTACTTGAGGAAGAGTACCAAATCACAACTTGGGACTGAGCTGCTGAAGTTGTGCCCACTAATAGATAAAAAAGGGCCAGAAACCTCCCCACAAACCCACGCCATCATTATCGACTTCATGGCCTTGGTGAGAAAGGTCCCCTTAAAGAAGCTTCATCCGCCCGTCAAGACATTCCATGACTTTGCTATTGCCTTGACATCCATGGTCACCAAAGCTGGGCACAACTGTGATGAGATCCATATCGTTTTTGATGCTTACAGAGAGGACAGCATCAAGAATGGAGAGAGGGGGAGAAGAACAAAGTCAAAAGAAATGGTTGTCCTTGATGTGATATCACCAAACCAAAATGTTCCAGTGGTATTAGAGAACTTTTGGTCATCTTCCATCAGCAAAACTGCTTTCCAGGCATTATATGTTGAGTGGCTCACCACCAATTACCACGGAACCAAACCTCTATACCTCGGTATATCACCACAGGCATGGATGGTGTCAGCTGGGTGTGCTTCTCCATTCCCTCGGCTCAACTGCACACACGAGGAAGCTGATGACAGGATGATGTTCCATGTGCTGGACATTCTAAGTCACCGGTCAGGACCTACATCCATGACGCTGTCGTCAGGTGACACAGATGTCTTTGTGTGCCTGTTATACCACATCACAGTCAATTGGAGAGATCTTGACCTCCAAGAGCTTTGGCTCGTCCGCAACTCAGGAGTGAAAAGATCAATATTACCACTCCACGATATCTGCATAGCACTGGGAGACGAGCTCACAAAGTGTCTCCCAGCACTCCATGCGCTGACTGGTTGCGATACAACCAGCAAGATATCAACTAAACTTGCAGCCCTGAATGCTGTCCGCAAACCAGGAAATTCCTCTCTGATCCTGAATTTTGACTGTCCCCAGCTCGCAGAAAGTGCAATACAGATGGCAGAGACATTCTTGGTCAATTGTCTCAAACCATCAACAGACTTGGAGACATTTGATGATCTGCGTCTCACTGCATTTGATAGCATTGCCCTCAAGATGGACTTTGAGAGAAACACTTGCACCTCAACTAATGCAAGGAAACATCCATAGAGGCTATTACCAACAGCAGCTGTGGGTCCAAGCCCCATTTAGAGATGCCACCCTGATTATGAATGCCGAGTCTTATGGGTTTGTAAGAAGGGCCAGTTTATTAGTCCCTGGGATTGTGATCTCCAAACCCAAAGGCCTGCCAAATCCCTGCACATGTGGCAAGTGTGCTCGCAAAAATGGGTGTTCCTGCAGGGTAGCTGGGATCAAGTGTTGCAAGTACTGCAAATGCAAGGGAGGTGATTGTTGTAAAAACCCAACCACTGAATGAACACTGCTCATCATCCTCATACCTGGACTCTGTTGTGTGACTCTTCATGTTCCTGACCCTGGTTTACGTGACACAGAAACAGTATTAATGTGGTTTTAAAAGTTGTATTGTTGGTGGTTGGACAATTTCCCTCCTGATCTTTGAAACATTTAAGCTCTCGAGATACTGCTGCCTACTAAAGTAATAAGTTTTGTTTTTTATTTTTCATTTTATGTTAACATTCCATTGATAATAGGATGTAAATGATTGAAAATACAATTTCTTTATATAAATCAAATGCTCACTTTCTTTCTTTTTAAAAAATCCCTTGTATTGTTCAAATTCCAAATTGTCAGTTCAACTCTAGTCGATGACACAAATCTTCTAACTTTGCTCTAAGTCCGGAAAGTTTAAGTTAATAAATATATGGCAATTCCAGTATGTATGGTAAATAAAACGGTTTTTAGCCATTTTCTCATAAAAATATCAAATTCGAAATTTTACACTCTTCTCTTCTTCTTCTTTCGGCTGCTCCCATTCGGGGTCGCGACAGCGGATCATCCGTATGATCCGCATAGTGATTTGGCACATGTTTTACGCCGGATGCCCTTCCTGACACAACCCTGGTCACCTCTTACAACACAGGGATATAAATTTTACACTCTTCTATGACCCCCTAAATAAATAGATAAACATGGGCATTCTGAACATTTTGAGCACCTCAGAAAATCTGTACCTCCAACGGTTTAGAAAATACATCTATGTCAGAAGTAGCACTTTCGATGAAAAAGGGTGTGGTCATTTTGAAAAGGGCGTGGTCATTTTCGGGCTGTTCGTCCCAGATAGAGATTTTGGCACACATCCCAAGTTGTTCCTTGGGGTCATATTAGCATAAAACAGTTGAGTTATCCTCTCCTAAATTAAGTGCATACATGTCTAAGCCAGGTCCTCTACTAATTGGGACTATACTCTGCGCAGAGCGTTGGTGCTGCCTTAGCAGTCTCCTTGGCTATTGGGCACAATCCTGGACTGTTCGCCACTCCGACACAGGAAACCAGCAAGCTGTCACTCATTTTGCCGACAGGCTGAGTTTGACAGGCAGAGTCAACCCCACCTGGTATTCATTCAACAGTAGTGTGGGATTTGAACTCAGGATTTTTGTATCCCAAGCCCACCATACATATACTGAGATACACACATACATACCCACATATATATATATATATATATATATATATATATATATATATATATATATATATATATATATATATATATATATATATATATATATATATATTGGCGTTTTATGAGCGCTTCACGTTTTCGCTCGTTAATTCTGACAGATGGCTGCTTTTTGCTGTTCGTCCAGCAACACAGGCATGTCGTTGTGGGCCAGGAGTGATCGCGGGACAGGAAGGTTGTCACAGCAATGATTCGCAAATGGGGCGGGGTGGATTTGGCTGGAGTCTGTGCCCACCCAGACGGGCCGCCTATGAAAAGAGGACGAGAGGTCCGTTCTTGGTGGGTCAGTCGACACCGAGTCAGTTTGTGAGTCAGTTGGCGTCAGTCAGTTTGTGATCTGCCGTCAACGAAAAAAGTTATTAAAAAATCAATTCCCGATTCAGTGAAGAACTCTACGGAAGAATGTGATCAATGCAAACAACCTCAGCGGTATAGTTCGCTGGAGCTGTCTTTTTTTTTTTTGAAATGATTTTTTTTCATCAACCTCTGTCACAACGGGAACCCAACGGGTTCACGGGTCATCTAGCAAATATATGTATGTGTATATATTGTTACGAATTTGGAATTCAATTGCACACAACATATAGGTTCCCTTAGTCAGCTATGTCGATAAGTGCATGTTCCCTAGATAGCTCACCTTCCATTGTTTAAATGTTTTGAAATCGATTAGATGCGCTGCGGATCGATTTAATAGTTCGGGAACAAAACAATGGAGATGTCCCTCCCCCCTCTTTTGCCAAGAGGAAGAAGAATCCTGCAGTGACGTCAACAACTCCCTCCCACCCGTGGTTGAGGGGAGTGGATCACGAGGACATGAGTCATGCCGGGTGCAGGGGAGGGGGTGCAAAGGATAAAGAGGACATCTTTTCTTTGTTCAAAAAGAGTTAAAAAGAGTTCGTGGAAGTCCCGTGAAGAGTCCCGTGGTACGGCTGAGTTCGTGGGCTGAGCTCATGGGAGTCCCGTGGGAGGAGTAAGCTTTTTGCTTCGGCAGTTGGGGGAGTCGGGAGGAAGCCAGTAGCCAAGGAGCTGCGTGGAAGTCCGGGCGTCGCGAAGGAGACGCGAGCTGGAGGCGCAGCCTTGCCTGCTGTGTCGCGCAAACCGCGCGTTCGTGTGGAGAGAGCCGGAGAGAGCTCGCCTGCCACACGGAAGGCCCGAGCTCGACCGCGGCTGCGCTAGCTGCCGTGGGGAAGGAGCATCATGGGTCACCCAAGCCAGACACCACGAGGGTGCAGGTAATCTGCAACGGTCTCGTGGGACTCGTTCGGTCTGCCAAGTCCCATGCCATAAAGACCCAAGAGGTCCAGTCTGACCCCATTGCCTTTGATGGGGTCTTTTCCTGCTTTTCTTTCGAATGAATGTTTGTGGCGCCGAGTCCAATAAGTAAAACTGTGTTCGTGACTGTACATTAATAATTGCTAATAGACAATTGTAGTTCTTTTGTTGCTTGTTAATTGCATACGTGTTTCATTGTAATAAATGTCCTTGTGTGAATGTAAACCTGCTCGTTTCGTCCATTCCCTCACTGTCTGAACATTTCGTGTGTTGGGAGTTAGAAAGCCGTTGGTTTGCCGTAATAGTGGGACATTTGGACCGACGGTTCTCGGCGATTACGCCGCTCGGAATCGTGCACGGACGAGCTTGCCTCGGCGGTTTGTTCCGTACGAGATCCGTCGAGGGTGGAATACCCCGATAGTTGGATCACTTGGGTATTTAGGTACATTGAAGATTGGCAATCGACCCTACCCCACGTGATCTGCCGATTGGCGTATTTCGGTTCTTGTACAAGGACCCGTCATTCGGAGTTATCCGGGCGGTGATCTATATTCTGGGCAATCGTCGGGCCGACTCGACTTGCGGCCCCGTTCAGAGCGGTCGGTTGGCGGCCGACCCCCGGCCGGTAACAACTGGTTGTCAGGAGTGCGATTCGGCCCCCTCCGCCTCGGTAGCAAAATTCACGGAGTCAGATCAGGGTTATACGGAGCAAACCCCCCCCCCCCCGTATCCCCAAATTACGAGCGTTATAAATTTTATTTCCAGCAAGTTAAATGTTCAGCCAAGGTGAGCAGGGGCAGGAGGGATTAGGAATGGATTTGGAATTGTTAGAATCTATGGCTCAGGACGAAATAACCATGCAGGACACTCCCATTATGCAGGTTGACTATTCCCCGCAAATAAATGCAGAGTCCGCAATGGGCGCAGCGGCGGGGGCCGCGGTGTATGACACCCCCCCTTCCCCTCCTCCATCAAAATCCCTCCCCTTTCCCTGGCGGATCCACGACTGACCGAGACGATTCGGCTTCGTCAGGGTTGGCTGAGACAGCCAAGTGGGGGAAATGCGCGGGTGCTGCAGGCAATGAACAACATAAATGAAAATGCGTGCAGGATGGAAAACGAGATGAAGGGCATGAATAAAAAAATGGATGAAAACGCAAAGGAAATGAAGGAAGAAATAAAAAACAACATGGATGAGAATATGCCAAAACTGCAGGGTGAGATGCAGAGCATGGGGCTGGACCTCCAGGAAGGGCAAAAGGCAGTAAGTCTGGGCATAAGAGGCATAATGGCGCCTGCACGTGGCGAGATACGGCCAGTGGAGTGCAAAATGGCGGCACCACGTGGCAGCTCGACTGAACCGACAAGGGGGAGTGTGGACTGTGTCGGCCCCGCGGTGGAGGACAAAATAATTCGGGAGACGCGTTGGGCGAGACTCATACAGGTGACGGAAAAAGTGATGGTGACACAGAGGGAAAAATTAAATGAGGTGACTGAGACATGCAGGACGAGACACGTGGAGGTGACTGAGAAATGCACGGAGACGCAGGAGACAAAGGAAGGAACACCAGAGCCACGGGGAATAGAACAGGAAACAGAGACGAAAAGCCAGGAAGAAACGGAAATAATAAACGAGGTGACTGAGATAAAGCAAGTAGAGGAGAAACTCCAGGTAATTGATGAGCACACACAGGTAGGGATAGTGAGGGACAATGGGGTTGAGCTGGGGGAGTGTTTTGTGACCCGGTGCGAGCAGCAGGATAGCCTCCTTCAGGAACGAGGTGAGGGACTGTGCCCCCTTGAGGCGGATCGCGATGAGGAGAGTCCGGTCGAGCCTTGCGAGGTAAAGGGGGCGAGTGCTGTGAATGGGTGCACGCGGAGCTTGGGGGTTATGGAAACCCCGGGACCCCTTGAGGTGGTGCTAATTCCCAGCGTGGTTGTTTCGGTGTGTGTGGATGAAGCACCGTGTGTATGAAACACCGTGTGTGAGTGGTGTGGTCACGAGTGTGCCGGGGTGCGTGCTTCCCAGCACTCCGTGTGTGAATGAAGCACCGCGTGTCAGAGAGGCCGTGTGTGTGAGTGAAACGGTCTGTGTGGATGAAGCACCGTGTGTGAGTGAAACACCGTGTGTGAGTGTCCCTGCGTGTGTGAGTAATATGGTGTGCCTGGTGGCGAGTGTGCCGAAATGCGGGCCTTCCAGCACGCCGTGTGTAAAGGAAACACCGAGTGTGGAAGGAACAGAGTGTGCGAGGGAAACAGTGTGTGAGAGAAACACCGAGGGTGGAAGGAACGGCGTATGTGAGGGAGATGACAGTCGGTATGCGGGAGAAAGCAACCGCATCCCGTGTCCGAGTGCCATGGTGGAGTGTGTGAGTGTCGTGGCATGCAGGAGTGTGTGCGTTGAACGGCGACGACGATGGGACCAGATGAAGGACAAGGGCCGAGTAGCGGCCGTAGCTGAATTGAGAACCGTGCCGGGTTTGCACAGCAGCGAGCGTGGGGTCCATGCTGTGCTACGCACAAGGCTGCCACGTGCGTGGCTGCGCAGGTGAAACCCGGTCCGGAAACGCCAGCAGTGGATGTTCGCCGATCCCTCGGACGGACAGAAGCAAGGCTGGATTCGGAATTTGGACCGGACGGGTTCTCCACACGAGCAAGTTTGTGAAGCTCCGACGAGCAGAGCACATGTGTTCGCGTGGGGAACCCCTCTAAACGCGGGGCTTGCTTTGAGATGTGCGGAGTGACGTCATGGCTGCACGTGTGTTTGGAATCCGGCAGAAGGGAATTCCTGCCGGATGGTACCGTCCAAGAGGGACGAGGTGCACGGGGCGCAAGCAGCTGCCATGACGTCACGGAAAAAGAGCGCGGCTGTGAACTGCCGCGCTGGTGGTGCGCATTATGGAAAAAAAAGAGTTGAGAAAAGCAAGCCTCGCTTCAGGTGAACATGATTCCCAGGCAAGGGGTGGAAGACCCCCTTCTTTTGGGGGCACAGGAACTACTAGTTCGGAGGATGGGTTAGAGTAAGTTAGACCGGCTTCATGGGGACATGGGTTGTACCTCATGGAGCCCGTGGAATGGATTAGTTAGAGGGATTTTCGTTCAGATTTAGGAAATGGGAATTGTTGGATTTTTGGAGACATGGACAGAATGGAAATGTGTAGTGGAGACGTAGCTTAGCTATGTAAAGTAAATGGAACGTGCATGAGTTTTAAGGGATGACGAGGGAGCACGAGTCAGTCAGGGGATTTCGGTAGAAGGATGGCAGTGTGGAGTGTTGGTGTGAGTTTCGAAATGGAAAGTGAGTGAGGGCCAGCGGGCCCAAGTGTGTGAGTAGAGCGAATGTGGTATGCATGGTGCGAATGACTGGTTGGGGGGAGGAGTGATTCCCACCCAAGGGACCCCGGGGTCAGTTTAATGTTAGCTAGTGGGTTATTCAAATTTACTAACAGGAGGTCGTTTTGTTGTTGGTGTCGATAGAAGGCACGAAACCCGTTTGGAGGGGTGCAAGAGTTCATGGACTGGCTGGGAGCGTGGCTGTGGAAAGGTGAGTATTTGTTCAGTGGGCACCCCAGGCACCAGACTAGTCGGCCAGAGTCGGCTAAGGGCTCAAGACGGGCCGGGATAGTGTAGTGGGCACGGGCGAACCGTCGGAAACGGGACCTGTAGTGCCAGAATGCCACGGGGGCAGTGTAGTGGGCACGGGCGACCCTCGGAAAGGGACCCGGGGCATCAACACGCCACGTGGGCATCGGACGGGGCAATGCCAGAGAGGGCAACCCCCCACCTTGTAGGGAGCAGCTAGGCTCGGAGGCAGCCTGCGGGCCTGAGGGTGCCATGGTTAGAGTTCGACAGAGGGGGAGTTCCTGCCAGTTGAGCCACGCTGCCCTGCCAGGAAATTGTGCAAGGGCACGTATGAAAATTTGAGGGCAAGGCCAAAATTTATAATGGACACCAACACAGGCGACGGGAATCATGGTTTTTAGAACCGATAGTTTTAAAGTCTGAGGCGTTTTTGGAAAGCCCCGGGGTAGTTTCAGGTTAATGAATGTTAGGGTAGATAGGAGATGTACCCTTTCGCACCATCCATCCCTTCGCTCGTTGTAGGCCGCTGGACTCGCCTTGGTAGATCGCTGAACTCTGAGGAGGCCATTCTGAGGCTTTCTTAGGCCTTGAGACAGGACGCTAGTCTCTCCCTATTCCCCTCCAGAGAGGGAACGTAGGGGTTGGGAGTAGGCTAGGTGGACATGATAGGCTAGCCGGACAAAGACAATAAAGGGGGTTTGGGAGACAATTATAAAAGGGAAATAAAAATAAAGAGGGCCTAAATTTTGTTGTTTTGTGGCAAATTAAGGGAGTGGGTATGGACAGGGACAGGCAAAGGCGATAGAGTGGGGGGGGGGGGACAGCAGGCTAGGTCTGAGCCCGCCTTCAAAGCGGCCGGCACCACCGCACTCCCTCCAGACCTGATGGAACCACACCCGAGGCTGGCCAGCTTCACCTGCCGGCCTGTTGTGCTGCAGCCACCTCTTCTGCATGGGCTTACCTTGCCATGCTGAGTTGCCTGCCTCTGCCATGACCCCTTGCCTGCTAGCCCTTGTTTGCGTTTGCCCCTGTGTCCATCCATCACCATGCGCGCCAGGACCATCCAGTTTTGTGAGAACTCCCCTGCAGGCAGCCTGTGCATCCAGTCCATTTTTTGTGTTTTGCGACCATCTCCATTCATTCCCCTGCACCAAAGACTTTGCTATGACTTTTGCCTTTCCCCTTTCACAGATCACAAGTCCTGGGCCATGGTTAGTGTAATGCAATAGATAAGTTAAGATTGTAAATACGTGGAACCCCACCTGCATGTTTGTTTTAGCGCCGGCAATTTTGGTTAAGTTGTCTGAATGAGTCTGAGAGTTTGTTTAGTTAGTTATGCATTGCATTAGGTTATTTATTTTTGGGACGCGTTTAAAGAAATGTCGCACTCAGGGATCCGAAGGTAGAACGTACTAGGGGAAAACTTACACATGCTGGTCACACGAAAATTTGACGACTCGGGACGAGTCTGTAAAAAGGGGAGGGGGTAGTGTTACAAATTTGGAATTCAATTGCACACAACATATAGGTTCCCTTAGTCAGCTATGTCGATAAGTGCATGCTCCCGAGATAGCTCACCTTCCATTGTTTAAATGTTTTGAAATCGATTAGATGCGCTGCGGATCGATTTAATAGTTAGGGAGCGAACAATGGAGACGTCCCTCCCCCTCTTCTGCGAAGAGGAAGAAGAACCCTGCGGTGACGTCAACGACTCCCTCCCACCCGTGGTTGAGGGGGAGTGGATCACGAGGGCATGAGTCATGCGGGGTACAGGGGAGGGGGTGGAAGGATAAAGAGGACATCTTTTCTTTGTTCAAAAAGAGTTAAAAAGATTTTGTGGAAGTCCCGTCAAAAGAGTCCCTTGGTAGGGCTGAGTCCGTGGGCTGAGCTCGTGGGAGTCCCGTGGCAGAGTTCGTGTGCTGAGTCCCGTGGGAGGAGTAAGCTTTTTGCTTCGGCAGTTGGGGGAGTCGGAAGGAACCCAGAAGCCAAGGAGCTGCGTGGAAGTCCGGGCGTCACGAAGGAGATGCGAGCTGGAGGCGCAGCCTTGCCTGCTGTGTCGCGCAAACCGTGCGTTTGCGTGGAGAGAGCCGGAGAGAGCTCGCTTGCCACACGGAAGGCCCGAGCTCGATCGCGGCTATGATAGCTGCCGTTGGCAAGGAGCATTACGGGTCGCCCAAGCGCGTTCGTGTGGAGAGAGCCGGAGAGAGCTCTCCTGCCACACGGAAGGCCCGAGCTCGACCGCGGCTATGCTCGCTGCCGTGGGGAAGGAGCATCGTGGGTCGCCCAAGCCAGACACTACGAGGGTGCAGGTAACCTGCAACGGTCTCGTGGGACTCGTTCGGTCTGCCAAGTCCCACGCCATAAAGACCCAAGAGGTCCAGTCTGACCCCATTGCCTTTGATGGGGTCTTTTTCCTGCTTTTCTTTCGAATGAATGTTTGTGGCGCCGAGTCCCGTAAGTAAAACTGTGTAAGTGACTGTACATTAATAATTGCTTATAGACGGTTGTAGTTCTTTTGTTGCTTGTTCATTGCATACGTGTTTCATTATAATAAATGTCCTTGTGTAAATGTAAACCTGCTCGTTTCGTCCATTCCCTCATTGACTGAACATTTTGTGTGTTGGGAGTTAGAAAGCCGTTGGTTTGCCGTAATAGAGGGACATTTGGACCGACGGTTCTCGGCGATTACGCTGCTCGGAATCGTGCACGGACAAGCTCGCCTCGGCGGTTTGTTCCGTACGAGTTCCGTCGAGGGTGGAATACCCCATAAGTTGGATCACTTGGGTATTTAGGTACATTCAAGATTGGCAATCGACTCCACCCCACGTGATCTGCCGATTGTCGTATTTCGGTTCTTTTACAAGGACCCGTCGCTTGGACTTATCCGGGCGGCGGTCTATATTCCGGCCGATCGGTCGGGCCGACTCGACTTGAGGCTCCATTCAGAGCGGTCGGTTGGCGGCCGACCTCCGGCCGGTAACTATATATATATATATATATATATATTATACTTATACATATGTATACACACACACACACACACACACACACACACACACACACACACACACACACACACACACACACACACATATATATGTATTGTTGTGGACCCGGTGGTCAGGGATGAGAAGACCACGAGGGGGGAAGCTACCTTGCGTTCCCACCAGACTCTCCGGAATGGCAGGCCATCGCACACGAATAACTTTGTGACGAGGCGGGTCGCTATTCGACAGTGAATGCCAATAACTTGATCACGTGACTTAGGGTGCTCCGCTTGATGAATACTGTTTACCTAAAGGTCACGTGATGTAATTACTGGGAGACATGCCCTCGGTACGCCTTCTTAAAACCGGATCACCTTACTGATTTCGATGCAGCCGAGCGTAACTGCCAAGAACGTACTGGCTAGAAAAACGGATCATTGGGGAATAATGTCCCAGCAAAGCTAAAATACGAACCATGAATCTCACCAATGAAGGAAAAGCCAGAAACAAGCTGGGAACATTTCTACACAAGCAATATTTTCAAACAAGCGAGGAAAGGTATGTGGCATGGTAAATTGGGTTCTTCTTCTTCTTCTTCTTCTTCTTCTTCTTCTTCTTCTTCTTCTTCTTCTTCTTCTTCTTCTTCTTCTTCTTCTTCTTCTTCTTCTTCTTCTTCTTCTTCTTCTTCTTCTTCTTCTTCTTCTTCTTCTTCTTCTTCTTCTTCTTCTTCTTCTTCTTCTTCTTCTTCTTCTTCTTCTTCTTCTTCTTCTTCTTCTTCTTCTTCTTCTTCTTCTTCTTCTTCTTCTTCTTCTTCTTCTTCTTCTTCTTCTTCTTCTTCTTCTTCTTCTTCTTCTTCTTCTTCTTCTTCTTCTTCTTCTTCTTCTTCTTCTTCTTCTTCTTCTTCTTCTTCTTCTTCTTCTTCTTCTTCTTCTTCTTCTTCTTCTTCTTCTTCTTCTTCTTCTTCTTCTTCTTCTTCTTCTTCTTCTTCTTCTTCTTCTTCTTCTTCTTCTTCTTCTTCTTCTTCTTCTTCTTCTTCTTCTTCTTCTTCTTCTTCTTCTTCTTCTTCTTCTTCTTCTTCTTCTTCTTCTTCTTCTTCTTCTTCTTCTTCTTCTTCTTCTTCTTCTTCTTCTTCTTCTTCTTCTTCTTCTTCTTCTTCTTCTTCTTCTTCTTCTTCTTCTTCTTCTTCTTCTTCTTCTTCTTCTTCTTCTTCTTCTTCTTCTTCTTCTTCTTCTTCTTCTTCTTCTTCTTCTTCTTCTTCTTCTTCTTCTTCTTCTTCTTCTTCTTCTTCTTCTTCTTCTTCTTCTTCTTCTTCTTCTTCTTCTTCTTCTTCTTCTTCTTCTTCTTCTTCTTCTTCTTCTTCTTCTTCTTCTTCTTCTTCTTCTTCTTCTTCTTCTTCTTCTTCTTCTTCTTCTTCTTCTTCTTCTTCTTCTTCTTCTTCTTCTTCTTCTTCTTCTTCTTCTTCTTCTTCTTCTTCTTCTTCTTCTTCTTCTTCTTCTTCTTCTTCTTCTTCTTCTTCTTCTTCTTCTTCTTCTTCTTCTTCTTCTTCTTCTTCTTCTTCTTCTTCTTCTTCTTCTTCTTCTTCTTCTTCTTCTTCTTCTTCTTCTTCTTCTTCTTCTTCTTCTTCTTCTTCTTCTTCTTCTTCTTCTTCTTCTTCTTCTTCTTCTTCCGTATGGCAGCTCTGCTGCCAGGGTAGCTATCATTTCTTGGAAGTGTGATTGTGTCACTGATGCAGTGCCCCTCTACCAGCACACACTGGTACTCATTTCGTGGACCTCGGAAGGATGACAGGCTGAGTCAACCCCCTGATGTGGTAAATTGGGTTTATTCGTACGCACAGCAGAGCATAGCAAGGAATTTGTGGGGTGCGACAAAAGGCAAGCAATTTACAAAAGCAGTCACAGAGCAGACGTATCCCATTAGAACTTCTACAGTCTTAACTTATGCAATGACAGTTGCCATCACGCACGCACGCACGCACGCACGCACACACACACACACACACACACATACACACACACCCGAGGAAGATTAGATGTAGTTCAGAAAGAAAGCGAGCAGGTGAGGACAAATTGCCTCACAATACCTGGCGCGGTCGGCCGACCAATGCAACCCAGTATGCTTAGGGAGAGGTCGGAGGGAGAAATACTGGTGTCTAAGGTGTGGGAGTAGAAGCTGTGGTGAAGTGCAATATGGGGGGGACGCGGTGTCATGCTAGAGGAAAATGGGATTGCGAGTCTGTAATGATGCTCTTTTGTGCGTCCAAAGGGGATGAGATAGAGGGGTGGAAAGAGAGAGAGGAGAGAAGCTGTGTGAGGAGAAAGATCCCTAACCTAGTTGTGCATAGGTCTGCTGATGTAGCATGTACCTCCATGGGACACTCCATTTGAGCGTTCCCACCTCGAGAGTTGGCGTGTTATCTCTGGCTTCGTTACTTTGCCAGGGCTCGTGGCACCATACGCTCTGCACTAGTCCTCTGGGAAAAGCATGTCTCAGTCGCACACCAACTGTGAGTGAAGAGCCAGCGAAGGGCAGAAGCAACGAGGAGCAGCCAACGCAGAGCCAAGAAGAGCAGAGAAGAAGAGGGTGAAGCAGAGCATGAGTGGCTCTGCGTTCGTCCTTTTATAAACCCCGGGCAAAAGGTGGGGTGACGACCTGAAGGTGACACGCTGTGACCTGAATCCCACTCCTCTGTTGGGCCCCAGTGGCCCTAGCCATGCCCTGCCAGGCTCTCACGGCCGAAAACGGTCTCATTTGCCCATCCGACTCGCCACAGCCCAGTGATCCCGGGAACAATGTAGGGTATGAGCCAACAACCAGGCTCTGAACATGCTCCGAGTGCAGTCTGAGTGCCAAATAGCAATGCACACCCACCATCCATGCCCCCCCCTCTCAAGAGCCAAAAATGCACACAGGGCCCCATACCAAACTCCCAGATCACCCTTCCCACGACCGCTCCTCGCTGTCTGTCTGGCTGTGTTCTGACGACTGGACGAGGGTCATATCAATGCCGCGTGCTCACCCGGCGCATCCCTGGTGAGATGCGGTTGGTGATATTAATGTCCGTTGCTTGTCCCCGCATCACGCGGTCCAAGTAGAGCCCGAGTCATGCAGCACGCCTCTGTTTAGTGTCGAATTATAGCGATGCAGAGGTACCAGGTGGTGCGGGAATATTTTTCCCGTGTGCGGGTGGTGTTGATGGTCGAAGTAGTGAAGATTGGTAAACGAGGAGTGAAGCAAGGTGACATGGTGTTGAAAATTGGCGTGCAGATTTGAATGAAATAATGGCGCGCTATGCGTGTGCTGTTTAGTGTGTCGTGTGTTTGTTGGAGGGAGTTTGGTGGTGACTCCAAGCCACGGGAGTGCTTGCTTGCTTGACTTGCACCATGGCTAAAAGGAAAGGGTTGGATTAGAAATCAGAATAGGAGACAGAGAGACAGTTAATAGACCAAGCTATAAGACTACACAACGTACTTCGTCCCGTTAATCCAATGGACATGAGGGGAAGGTCGAACTGCATGAAGACTAACAAAATAACTGCCTGGGGATCACTGTATGTTGGGTGCCATTGTCTTCGAGGCAAGCATGTGGTATTGTAGAACCGCAACAATATATGCATATATATATATATATATATATATATATATATATATATATGTATATATATATATATGTATATGTATATGTATATGTATATATATATATATATATATATATATATATATATATATATATATGTATATATATATGTATATATATATATATATATATATACACACACACACACACACACACACACACACACACACACACACACACACACACACACACACACACACACACACACACACACACACACATATATACTTATTTCCACATATATATATATATATATATATATATATATATATATATATATATATATATATACACACACACTTATATCCACATACAGTGGGGAGAACAAGTATTTGATACACTGCCGATTTTGCAGGTTTTCCCACTTACAAAGCACGTAGAGGTCTGTAATTTTTTATCATAGGTACACTTCAACTGTGAAAGACGGAATCTAAAACAATAATCCTGAAAATCACATTGTATGATTTTTAAATAATTAATTTGCATTTTATTGCATGAAATAAGTATTTGATCACCTACCAACCAGAAAGAATTCCAGCTCTCACAGACCTGTAAGTTTTGTCTTTAAGAAGCCCTCCCATTTTCCACTCATTACCTGTATTAACTGCACCTGTTTGAACTCGTTATCTGCATTAAAGACAGCTATCCACACTCAATCAATCAGGCTCCAACCTCTCCACAATGGGCAAGACCAGAGAGCTGTCTAAGGACATCAGGGACAAAATTGTAGACTTGCACTAGGCTGGGATGGGCTACAGGACAATAGGCAAGCAGCTTGGTGAGAAGGAAACAACTGTTGGCGCAATTATTAGAAAATGGAAGAAGTTCAAGATAACAGTCAATCTCCCTCGGTCTGGGGCTCAATGCAAGATCTCACCTCGTGGAGCCTCAATGATCATCAGAAAGGTGAGGGATCAGCCCAGAACTACACGGCAGGACCTGGTCAATGACCTGAAGAGAGCTGGGACCACAGTATCAAAGAAAACCATAAGTAACACACTATGCCGTCATGGATTAAAATCCTGCAGTGCAAGCAAGGTCCCTCTGCTCAAGCCAGCGCATGTCCAGGCCCGTCTGAAGTTTGCCAATGACCATCTGGATGATCCAGAGGAGGAATGGGAGAAGGTCATTTGGTCTGATGAGACCAAAATAGAGCTTTTTGGTTTAAACTCCACTCGCCGTGTTTGGAGGAAGAAGAAGGATGAGTACAACCCCAAGAACACCATCCCAACCATGAAGCATGGAGGTGGAAACATCATTCTTTGGGGATGCTTTTCTGCAAAGGGGACAGGACGACTGCCCCACATTGAGGGGAGGATGGATGGGGCCAGGTATCGCAAGATCTTGGCCAACAACCTCCTTCCCTCAACAAGAGCATTGAAGATGGGGCGTGGTTGGGTCTTCCAGCATGACAACGACCCGAAACACACAGCCAGGGCAACTAAGGAGTGGCTCCGTAAGAAGCATCTCAAGGTCCTGGAGTGGCCTTGCCGGTCTCCGGACCTGAACCCAATAGAAAATCTTTGGAGGGAGCTGAAAGTCTGTGTTGCCCAGCGACAGCCCCGAAACCTGAAGGATCTGGAGAAGATCTGTATGGAGGAGTGGGCCAAAATCCCTGCTGCAGTCTGTGCAAACCTGGTTAAGAACTACAGGAAACGTCTGATCTCTGTAATTGCAAACAAAGGTTTCTGAACCAAATATTAAGTTCTCTTTTTCTGATGTATCAAATACTTATTTCATTCAATAAAATGCAAATTAATTTTTAAAAAAATCATACAATGTAATTTTCATTATTTTTGTTTTAGATTCCGTCTTTCACAGTTGAAGTGTACCGATGATAAAAATTACAGACCTCTCCTTGCTTTGTAAGTGGAAAAAGCTGCAAAATCGGCAGTGTATCAAATACTTGTTCTCCCCACTGTATATACTGATATACACATACATACTTTTATACTCGTATACACTTATACACATATATATTTTTTACACAGATATACTTATACATGCAGATATACTTCTATGCACATACATACTTTTATACTCATATACACAAATATTCACGCATATACACATATACTTATATACACAAACATACTTATATACTCATATACACTCATATACACATATTCACTTGTATACACATATACATTTGTATTCACTTACACACACACACAGACACACACACACACACACACACACACACACACACACACACACACACACACACACACACACACACACACACACACACACACACACACACGCACGCACACATATACTTTTTACACAGATATACTTTTACATGCAGATATACTTATATGCACATATATTCTAATGTGTGCATTTTACTTACATACACTTATATATATAATTATATCCTTATATACATATATATATATATATATATATAAAACTCCCTTGTTCATTTGGGGTTAAGGCTTGAGTGAAGTTTGTGTACCGCATTGCAGGCATTTCGTCTCGATCTGATCTTACTAATATAAACACCTGCCCGAAAATGTGCCGTTCGCATGGGAATCGAAATGAGCAGTCAAACATATGACTCCCTTATGCTCTCAGATATTTTGCCAAAAGGAACTTTTCAACGGTGGTTCAAAATTTTACAAAACCCTAGTGGATCAAATTCTTGCACAGGGAACATTAAGCTTCTTAAGTTTGTAAAGCTCAGTCATACAATTGTTAGTTTGTAAAACAAATTCTTGAAACTTTCAATTAGTCCCAATGTATGCACATTCTCAATGTTTTTCATTCATTTTTGCAGCTCGACTCCTCCAATGACTTCATTAGGTTGGCCATCAGCCTGATACAAAACCGTAGAGGCAGTTTGTTTGTTACTGTGCATTCTTTTTTTTTTCACAGCCATCCTTGTACTTTCATTTGTTTATAATCATACCAACGGTGCGTCTTTATGCCTGGTGTTGGCTTAATGGTAAGGGTGGTGGGCTTGGGATCCTAGGATGCTGAGTTCAAATCCCACTTGGCTGTTGAATTAAAACCAGGTGTGGTTGACTCTGCCTGTCATCCTTCCAAGGTCGGCAAAATGAGTGCCAGCTTGCTGGTATCCTGTGTCGGAGTGGTAACCTGTCCAGGATTGTGCCCAATGACCAAGGAGACTGCTGAGGCAGCACCAATGCTCTGCACAGAGTGTGGTCTCAATGGATGGATGGTGTGTCTTTGACTTGTTACAGTGGAGGTAGAGGATGACTGCACTTTAGTGTTGGATTAAAAAACAAAAGACTGTGAGATTTTTGGGGTTCAACTGAGCCCACGATATCTGCTGTATACCCCCTCACCCTCCTATAATCATCACCCTTACTGTTAAAACCCCATTGGGCATTTAATGTTCCTTTTATATTTTCTCAATCATTTGAGTGACACGTGATGTCTCTCATGCATATGATGGTTGTTCAATAAGTTTTTAGAATGAGGTAATCACAATAATCTGAGTCAGGCCAGGAATATGACACATCATGCACAAACATATTTGCTTGTGAATGCAAATTTGCAAATCACTTAGTGTAACACTTGGCTTGAAATTGCTTCAGTGACAAACACTCTGGAACGAGTCTGGTTCCGGTGCATCAAAAAAAAGGACCACGTGTCCTGAAGCTCACCTGAATCAGAAGTAACAGTTACTCAAACTCCCTACAGACCCCCTTCGACCCTGATTTTTTTTTATGCCGTGAACAAACTTTGGTACGTCACAGGTGATGAAGGTTGTGGTCGAGTTTCGTCAAAATCTTATTATATGTGTAGTTTGGAAGAAGAGAGCAAATACCTATTTTGGAAGGTCAACCACGCCCCCATAGAGCCCCTTAATTAGTGCAGATTTTGATGCGGTCAATACATCTTCATTCGGCATCAGATATGAAGCTTGTGGCCAAGTTTTATCAAAATCGCATGTTTCGTTCAAGCGATAATGAAGCGTTTACCGACTGACTCACTCACTCACTCACCTTCGGACACTGCTCGATTGCACAAGCTCACCGGACTAAAGTCTAGGTGAGCTAACAATAATAATAATAAATTATATAAATACAGTGTACATATCGCACACGTATATATCACACATATACAAACTTTCATACATATATGTATACAGACGCTGTAATTGCAAGTAGGGAAAATTAGAGTGGGATCACCCAACTCTGAATTTGCTTCAGAGTGAAACCATCAGGTCAAACAGTTATTAAAGCTGTGGAAAGTTCTCCCTCCCCCCCCTCCCACCCCCACTCTAGAATAGGTTTCAGAAGAACGAGTGATCAACACTCACAGTAATAATCATTCGGTATTTTAAGTATGAAAGAAGTATACAGAAGGTTTCAACAGCAAAAGCTAGTCATACATGATTAAGCTATAGATACATTTCAGAGAAACAGGGTCCTCTGCAGGAAGCAGACAGGATTACGTGAATTTAATTATCACAACTGTTTAAAAAAAAAAAAACTTCTATGCCATGGTGTATTGTGATGTGAAAAATGCGTTAGATGTTTATATTTTATAATGACGAGTTCTTCTCAAATAACCCTTTTTTTTTTTTTTTTTTTTTTTTTTTTTTTTTTTTTGTATACCTTGGTCGAGGCTCGTATGAGAGCTAACACACAACTCACAGCAAGGAGGCATGAGACAAGAGGGGCGGGAGTGGAAGGGACAAAACATTGGGGAACAGACACAGGTGAACTGTGGAAGGGAGAGGGATGGGGATGGGACGGGGAACATGGCGAGGGGAAGATGGACATTAAAGGGACTTTCAGGAAGGAAAGCAGGAGAATTGAAGGAAGTGGGCATGGGTGGATTATCGGGGGTAGAAAAGATCGAGGATTTGGATGGGGGGAAGATAAGAGGTGGTGGTGAACAGCTGTTTTGAAAGCCTGAAGGGAAGAATGGGAAAGAATAGAGTGAGGAAGTTTATTCCAAAGGCGGGAAAAAAGAGGAATGAAAGAGTGAAGATGAGCAGTGATTCGTGATTTTGGTAGTTTTACCAGAAGGGGGTTGTTGGCGGACCTTGAGCGCCCTGTGGAAATGTGGTTGGGACAAATCGCAGAGAGAGCAGGGGGCAAGGCTGAGAGGAGTCGGTAGAAGACAGAAAGACCACCGACCAACCTGCGTGATTGAGTGAGAGGCCCAAAGACTCACCTTCATTGCGGGAGATGCCAATGATCTTAAAGCCCTGGTTTCGACAGCGTGAAGTCGAGAAAGGTGGGAGGCAGGAGCACCAGCCCAGAGGGGAGAGCAGTACTCCATCAGGCTACGGACAAAAGCTTTGTAAGTGGTCAGGAGCTCAAGAGGGCCGAGGAAGGACTTTGCACGACGGAGGATTCCCATTCGGCGACTGGCTTTTGAGGCAAGGTTGGAAATGTGACTTTCCCAGGAAAGGTCATGGCAGATAGTGAGACCCAGAAGCTTGAAAGAAAAGACTTCTTCCAGAGGATTGTTGAGTAAGTGGATGGGGGTTTTGTAAACGGTCCTTTCAAGAGACATAGTGAGAGTGTGAGATTTGTCTGGATTGAAAGACATGTTCCACGTGTTGGACCAGTTTGTGATTTTATCCAGATCTGCAGTGAGCGAAGAAGCTGCTGCTTGCCGGTCTGAGGGATGACAGATGGTACGGCAGAGGGTTGAGTCATCGGCAAAGAGAAATAGAGGATTTTCCAGAGAGTCCGAGAGATCATTGATGAAAACCAGAAAAAGAACAGGCCCAGAACGCTACCTTGAGGAACTCCAGCCTGCACAGGAAGAGGGGATGAAAGAACTCCATTTAGGGCCACACGTTGACTGCGACAGGAGAGGAAGTCTACGAGCCATGAGTGGAGATGGCCTTGAATACCATGGGCAGAGAGTTTGGTGAGTAGGGCAGGGTGCCAGACTGTGTCAAAAGCACGTGATATGTCCAGGGATACGGCTCGGATTTCCTGTCTGGCATTGAGGACCTCCATCCATTGATGGGAGAGCAGTAGCAGCATATCTAGGGTAGAGTGACCTGGTCTGAAACCAAATTGATGATTGGAAATCAAGCCATTGGAGAAGAGGAAGGATTTCATGTCTGAAGCGATGATGGATTCCATAACCTTGCTGATGATTGGGAGAAGGCTGATTGGTCTATAGTTACAGGGATCTGTTTTTGCACCTTTTTTATGCAGGGCAGTGATGTTAGCAGATTTCCAAGCAGATGGCAGATGACCTTGGGAAAATGAGAGGGTGAATAGAACAGAGAGAGGGTGAGCAAGAGCAGAAGAGCAGGCTTTGAGGACACGTGGGCTGATGCCGTCTGGACCGGTTGCAGAATCTGACTCGAGGTTTGAAAGCAAGCTCTCCACCTTGTCAGGAGAAAAGGATACAGAGTCCAGGGACAGTTGGGTGCGACTGGGTAAAGTGGGTAGAGATAGTGATGGGTTTGGGACACAAGATTTAGCTGCAAACACCGAGTTTAGACATTCAGCTTTATCACGTGTGGAATCAGCAGTGCGGCCATTTGAGGTAAGGGAGGGGATGGAGGGGGGAACATACACCAGAAACAGATTTGATTAAACGCCACCAGGATTTTGAGGAGGGAGAGAGGTTTGAGAGTTCAGACTTGAGATGAGAAAGATGTTGTTTTCTGGCTCTCCTGAGGGTAGATACACACTTGTTCCGAGCTTTGTGGAAAGAACTGAGATTGCTCCTCAGTTGGGTTTGCTTTCCATGAGGCAAAGGCAAGTTGTTTCAGGACAACTGCCTCGCCACAAGCTTCAGTAAACCAAGGGCGGGAGGAAGGGTAAGACAACTGAACACGAGAGGGGATAAATCTGTGCATGAGGGAGAGCAAGTTTCTTTGAAAGAATTCCCAGGATGAGTTGATGTTTGAGAAAGTAGTGATAGGAGACCAGTCTGTCAGTTTGATGGCTGCTCGAGACCCTGCCAGTCGGCTTGAGTGAAATGCCAGACTCGACGGCGGTGAGGTGGTTCTCTGATAACAGCCAGAGAGATGTCCACTTTAATAAGGACGTGGTCAGAAGAACCAATTGGAGCGAAGGAAGAGCAGCAGATATTGTCAGGGAAATTTGTCAAAATCAGATCCAGAAGAGATGGAGTACCATTGGTTGAGATCCGGGTCGGGAAGTTGACCGATTGAGTCAGTCCCAATGAGTCACAGAAAGCTTTTTGCTGATGTCCCATGGCAGGTGAGAGAGGTACCCACACCTAGCCAACTGGCGTGATGACAATTGAAGTCGCCACATAAGAGGAAGAGAGAGTTTGGATGAGAAGATAGAAGATGGTCCATGTTTTCGGAGAGTGAGGTGTAGATGGAGTCATCACTGTTCGGTGGACGGTACAGTACACATATAAACATGAGATGGGAGTGGAGGGGAAGCCGAAGCCAGAGGTATTCCTGGGGGTGTGGGGAGTGAGAGCAGTGCAGGGAGAGTGAGGAATAGAGTCTTTGATGAAGAGAGCAACACCTCCACCAGGACGAGGCTCAGGTCTGTCATACCGTAAGAGGGAGTAACCAGGGAGAGATACTTGGGAGTCAGACACGTCTTGGGAGAGGAAAGTTTCTGTTAGGCAGATAATGTCTGGTTTGTCAGTGGCAACCTGCATGGAAAGATCTGAAAGGTTTGAGCGAAGGCCCCGGATATTTGAGGTCCACACTTTTAATGAAGAGGTAGGGGGAGGAGGCTTTTGGTGCAGGAGGTGGAGGGGCGGGGGAGGGTTGGACGAGGGACGAGGGGGGAGGTAAGGAGGGTTGCTGAAGGAGTGTGGGGTATTGCAGAATAGCGAGGAGGGGGCCGAATGAGGAGGAGAAAAGGCTCTGTGGTGCTGTGAGAGAGGGGGGACAAGAGACAAGGAAGATGGCAGTTGAGGATTTGAGGAGGTGGGAGGAAGAGATGGAGGTGAGAGGGCAGTGGAGGGAGGCAGGTTGGTGGATGAGAGGGGGGCAACTTAGAGAAGGAAGAGTGAGGGGGATGAAAGGTGGGAGAAAGGTGAGGGGGGAATTTTTGAAAGAGGTGAGACGGACGCTTGGAGGGAGAACAGTGGGATGGTTGCTTTGAGAGTGAGACTGAGGCGTGAGGGGGTGAGTTGGCACTGAAGTTGGAAAAAAGAATGGTTGATGGAAAGCGAGCATCCATGGCAAACTGTGGTTTTTAAAAGTTTTAGGTCAGATATACGATTTAACACAATTCTTGATGGATGCAATGAAGGCGAATTCAGAGCATGGAGAGAAGAAGCGCTGTAATAGTTGGATTTTTTAGGCAAGGAATGAAGGAGAGGTCGAAATGAGAGCAGTCTGTTAAAATAGCAGAAGAGTAGTGCATTGTGAAACAGTAAAGAGTACCACATGTGTGAGAGAGGAAGATGAAGCATTATAAGATCGTTTTTGTTGTTAATATTAATGTATGAGAGAGTTCAACAGATTAGGTCATGGAAGTGTAAAAAAAAAAAAAAAAGAAATCGAGGAAGACGAGGAGGAAGTTAAGAGGAAGAAGTAGCAGAATCGGGAGAAGGTTGTTGTTGTTGGGGTTTTTTTTTTTTTTTTTTTTTTTTTTTTTTTTTTTTTTGAGATAAGAAAGAGATTAGTTGGGAGAATGGGGGATATTTGGAAAGTGGGGAGGATGAAAATTGAAGGTAATGGGGAGGATAGAAATTGAAGGTAATGGGGAGAGAAAACAAACAAACAAAAAAAAAAAACGATCGAACACCAAGTGGAACCGGTAGGCCTCAAGCCTAGGACTAGGCCTCAAACACCAGGTGAGAACGTCGACATAAATACTCACAAAATAGCACGATTTTTGAAACAAAACCGAACTAGGAACACACATTAACATGTAGGTGAGAAAATTAAACAGTTAAAACGGGACAAATAACAACCGGAACTTAACTTTGAGAATGTCAGCAGGGAGCCCCGAAGGAGACCTCTTGCCGCTCAAAACCGGAACCGGAACCCTCATATTATATGTTGTATTTTGCATGTGTTCAGTATGTTT
>NC_140968.1:62808116-62880616 GCF_056783735.1 Eptatretus burgeri
GCTCTCGTCCTATCTTCTTTATTAGTGATGAGAAGGCACCTCCGATTGCATCCTCACTAATGAATGGCACTTTTCTTTTCCACTGGAATATCTGATGTTTATATTTATTTCACATCCACATGAGGTAACCCAGTGGTGTTTGATGGGGTCAACTGAAACTAACAGAGAAGATGCTATGGAAGAATAGCTGTAAAACAAGTTCAATGTTTCTGTGGAACAAGGTTTGACAGTAAGTAAGTGTGAGGTGTTTGCACTTTACGAGGATAATGAAGCACAAATGTGGGTCCGAGCGGAGTATGGTGTGAAACCATTGGCGACGCACGTTTCTGAAGAACAATGTTACTATTGACAAAGCCAAGGCCTCCATCCAGCCCTTAAGTTTTAAATATAAACACCACAGACCTTTCTCATTAACTTCGTTATGGAGAGCTTGTTTCAGGGTTGGCCCAGAAGTGGTTGCGTGTGCTCTTCTCAGAAATCGCACCATACATAGGTTTGGGATGACTGAGCAGACCTTGTTGGAATTAACCTTCCAAATATCGTCGTCTCGAGAGAGGTCTTGGAGCTACTTTGGCAGAAAAAGCCCCAGAGGCAGAAGTGGAGAACTAATTGGGCCCAAGAGAAAAAGGACCGACCGTGTGTAGGTTTTTTTGTGATCCAGAGACACTTGGAGTCAAAAATGAGACCGACATAACCCATGGCAGATGATGGCAGAAAATGCCTGCCATCTGCAGTTGCTCATTTGCCATCAGAAGCAAAGATATAACCTGCCAAGAAGGTTATGTTTCACAGAGTACAATTCAGTATAGCTACACTTTTGTGCAAAATAACTCTTAAAAAAGAAAAATTAATAAAATACAATAATTGAATAAAAATTCCTCCAATAATGTGATATTGTTGTTATTGCCAGTTAAAATAAGGAAATGCAGTCTTGCAGAAAGACCTGAGGCTCTCATTCTAACTGATTTATCCTGTGAAAGATTCACAAATTGATCACGTGTACAAATTGATAACTTATTATTATTATTATTTACAGAAATCGCCCCAAACAAGGAATAAAGCCACTCAAGGTAAGAGGCCCCAGGAAAGTTTGAAAATTTCAAGCAAAACAAATATAAAGAGCAAGAAAAAAAAGAAGAAAACATCCAAGACAGACATATAAGTAGTAAATACATTCACAAGAGAGGTGGTGGCAATGCCAAGTCTCACCAGGGCGAGTAACCACCTTGAAATACAAGACAAAACAAAGTCTGTTCAACTGCAAAAGTCTGGCGAAATAGGATGAAACTTCAAAGATGTCAGAAGTTAGAATTGACATTCCTCTTAAAGCTGTGTGGATCATCGGATAATGGGAAGCACGTTACAGGTAGTGAATTCCAAAGTGAGGCAGCACGAGGGGGGAGGAAAACTATTTGCATAGCATTTTGTTCTACATTTTGGATCAGATCTAGTGTGTGGATGTGCAGGGATGGCAAGCCGAGTGTTGCGTCCAAGCACACGTACAAGAGGAACCAGGTTAGAAAGGCCAGCAGACCATTTTCCATGAAAATATCTGCAGACACTCTCAGGGAGGAAAACCTGGAACAAACTGCAGAACAGAACAAAATATATCTGCAGCACAAGAGGGAAAGGAAGGAGAGCAATACAGAAATAAGAGATATGTTGTTAAATCCATACGAGCAAGGTGGACACATAAACACTTGTGAGTGCCACTTTCAAGATAAATTTCATGAGCTAAAGGTGGTGAATCCTGAACATCGATGCCATGACCATGAAAAGGAGGGCGATGAAGTCGGTGAAAAATATAAACAGGTAATTTAAAGGAAACAGAGAAGATGCCACTATCGAACTGACACTCAGATAGAGCCAGCAGGTCAGGTGAGTTAAGCTGGACAAACGACTAAACCCACGAAAAGATGGAGTGAAAGCCCCTTGCAATGGAAAAACAAATATTGAAAGGATTTAACAGTCGCTGCATCAATAATTCCAGAGCCAAGATGATGTATCATTTGACTCTCGCCCCACATTGTTTTTGTTGAAGTTTCATTTTTTGCTCAGCGAGAACGTAATTCCGCGGAGCTTATGGGATGGTATGTTGTCCGTCCGTCAGTCCATCCATCCGTCCACAAATACTTGCATTTTCTTCTCTGAAACTACACGTACGGTTTTGATGAAACTTTAACACAACCTTCATCACCCTGAACACCACCGATCAAAAGTTTTAGAACACCCCCGTTTTTCCAGTTTTTACTGAAATTTAAGCAGTTCAAGTTCAGTGAATAACCTGAAATGGTCCAAAGCTTAGCGGTAAACTGCCAAAGGTTAAAAAAAGGTTTAGGTTACCAAAAACTGAAAAATAATGTAAATTTCAGAATTGTTAAAAAAGATCCTTTTCAGGGAACAAGTAATGGGTTAGCAACTGCAGCTGTTCTGCGACAATGGAAGTAAATTAAGCTTTTGAAAGTTGATGCAAACAATTCCGACAGGTGTTCCAACTTTTGTTGATTAATTCCAAACATCCTGTCTGTATAAAAGCAGTGTTGGAACAGACTGTGTTGCTACACCCTCTGAAGCATTATTTGGACAATATTGCACTTCTGGAAGTGGTATATTGCTGTCATAATGGTGAGAAAAAGGCAATTAACAAAGGAAGACAGACAGACCAGTATAACCCTTAAAAGTGAAGGTCTTTCCTTTAGAGAAATTGCAAAGAAGCCAAGGTGTCGGTGAGTACAGTTACCTACACCATCAAAAGGCATTAGGAAACTGGAGGAAACTCTGACAGGAAGAGATCTAACAGACCCAAAGCCACAATACAATCAGAAGACAAGTTTCTGAGAGTCAACAGCTTGCGTGATAGGTGGCTCACAGGACAGCAGCTTCAAGCACAGCTTAACACTGGTCGAAGTAAGGAAGTCTCAATTTCAACTGTGAAGAGAAGACTTCGAGTTGCAGGTTTGACAGGTCGAGTGGCAGCAAGAAAGCCATTGTGAAGATGGCAAAATAAGAAAAAGAGGCTTGCCTGGGCCATGAAGCACCGCCAGTGGACAACTAAAAACTGGAAGAAGGTCTTATGGACCGAAGAATCAAAATTTGAAATTTTTGGTTCATCACGCAGGGTTTTTGTACACCGTCAAGTAGGTGAAAGGATGGTTCCTCAGTGTGTAACACCAATTGTCAAACATGGAGGAGGAAGCGTGATGATCTGGGGCTCTTTTCCTGGATCCAGAATCGGCGACTTGCACAGAGTGACTGGCACCTTGAACCAAAAGGGTGACCACAGCATTTTGCAGCGCCATGCAATCTCTCTCTATCGAGTGCAGCCTGTGGCTGCTGGGTGCATCATTGGTTGGGATGCCGCTGATGCAGTGTCCCGCTTACCAGTACACTCGTGCTCATTTTGCCGACCTCGGAAGGATGACAGGCTGAGTCAACCTCCTGGTGTAGTTAATTCAGTGGCCAACGGGGCTTTAACTCAGGACCCAATGATCCCAAGCTGCCACCCAAACCACGAAGCCAACACCAGGCTGCGCCATGCATTACCCTCTGGTCTATGCCTAGTTGTTTTAGGGGTTCATCCTACAGCAAGATAACGACCCAAAACATACCTCAAGCTACGTCAGAACTACCTTAGAAGAAAAGAACAAGATGGTAGGCTTCAAATCATGGAATGGCCAGCACAGTCTCCAGACTTAAACCTCATCGAGTTGGTTTGGGATGAACAAGACAGAAGGGTGAAAGCAATGCAACCTACAAGTGCAACACATTTGTGGGAACTTCTGCAACAGTGTTGGGAAGAACTTTCCAAACAATTTTTGATTTCCATTGTACAAATAATGCCACGAGTATGTTCGGCTATTTATCTGCAAAACGTGGCTACTTTGATGAGTCAAAAATTTCGATTAAATTTTGTTCAACAAAACGATTCCATGATTTCTTTTTCATCTGCAATTGTTTATTTGTTCTATGCTTTCATTTCAGAGTACATTGAAACATTAAACTGCTTAAATTTCAGTAAAAACTGGAAAAATGGGGGTGTTCTAAAACTTTGACCGGTAGTGTATGTACCAAAGTTTGTTCATGGTATTAAAAAAATCGGGCCTAAGGGGATCTATGGGGGTTGCCTCCCAAAATAGGTATTTGCTTTCTTCTCAGAAACTACACACACAATTCCGACGAAACTTGACTACAATCTTCACCATCCATGATGTACCAAAGATTGTTCACAACATTAAAATAATCAGGGTTTAAGGGGGCATACAGGGGTGGGGAGGTGCCCCCCAAAATACGTATTTGCTTTCTTCACCGAAACTACACATACAATTTTGAAGAAACTTCAACACAACCTTCATCGCCCGTGAGAAACCAAAGTGTGTTCATGATATTCGCAAAAATTGGGGTCAAAGCGGATTTAAGAGGTGGGTGGAGGGGGGGGAGGTTGCTCCCTCCTCAGTATCATTATTCTACCAAGTCAGCACCCAGGGTTATTGCCCCTATTTTTATCTCACCTGGAAAGTAGTTCCGGGGAGCTTATGGGATGGTGCATCATCCATCCATTCGTCCGTCCACAAATACTTGCAAATTCTTCTCTGAAACTACACATTCGATTTCGATGAAACTTCACCACAACTTTCATCACACTGTATGTACCAAAGTTTGTTCATGACATTAAAAAAGTGTGGTGTGAGGGGGTGCAAGGGAGGGGGAGGTTTTCCCCTGAAATAGGTAGTTGCTTTCTTCTCAAAAACCACAAACAAAATTTTGATGAAGCTTGACGACAACTTTCACCACCCGTGATGCATCAACCTTTGTTCATAGCATTAAAAATGTGTGGTGTGAGGGGGTGTAAGGGAGGGGGGAGGTTGCCCCCTAAAATATATATTTGCTTTCTTCTCCGAAACCACACACACACAATTTTAATGAAACTTGACCACAACCTTCATCACCCGTGTTGTGCCAAAGTTTGTTCACGCTATTTAAAAAAAATCAGGGTCGAAGGGGATTTATGGGTGAGTGTTGCCCCCCCAAAAAGGTATTTGCTATAACGTTGATTCATTGGTACATTTTGATCCCCACATTGACTTCCTCCTCAGTATCATTATTCTACCAGGTGACCGCCCAGGGGGTTGCCCCTTTGTTTTGTATACAGTCAAGGCTCATGGGATAGTGAGGACACTGAACGGAACAGGATGCCACAGAACAAAAGGAACAGTAGAGGGGGAGGGGGGGTGGGGTACACCAAAAGCAGAGTTGAAGGAAAAACTCGAGGGAGACTTGGACAAATGATGGGTGTGGGCAGGAATGAGGGGTAGGGGAGGATACATTGGATGGACAAGATGGATACAAAAGCAAACTCTCAGGAACTAAAAAACTGGAAATTTAGAAGAAAGTGGGCTTGGGGGGGGGGGTGTTGACAGGGACAGAAAGGTTAATGGTATTGGATGGGGATGATCTGAGATGGTGGTGAACAGTTGGTCAAAGAATGAGATTGAAGAGAATGTGGAAGTTGGTTCCATAGGTGGGAAAAAAGAGAAACAAGTGAGTGGAGGTGAGCAGTGATTCTGGATTTTGGGAGTTTCACCAGAAGGGAGTTGATGGTGGACCATGTGCACCCTGCAGAAAAAAATGGTGGGTGTGGAGACAAAGCATGGAGATGGCAGAGAGTGCAAGACCAGAAAGGAGGAAGTAGAAAACAGAAAGACTAACAACCTGCCTGCTATGGAAAAGTGATAGGCCAATAGACAGCTTCATCACGGGAGATTTCAATAATCTTGAAGGGCTAGGTTTCCATGGTGTCAAGCTTCACAAGGTGTGGGTCAATCCAGCCCAGAGGGGAGAGCAGTGCTCCATCAAACTGCAGATGAATGCCTTGTAGATGCATAGGAGTTCAGGTGTCCATCCATCCATCCATTGGGACCATACTCTGTGCAGAGCATTGGTGCTGCCTAAGCAGTCTCCTGGGCTATTGGGCACAGCCTGGACAGTTAGCCACTCCAACACAAAATACCAGCAAGTTGGCACTCATTTTGCCAACCTCAGAAGGATGACAGGCAGTCAACCCCATCTGGTATTAATTCAACAATCAAGCAGGATTTGAACTCAGGATCCTTGGATCAAAAGCCCACCACCCTAACCATTAAGCCAACACCAGGCATATTCACCAAGGAAGAACTCTGTACGATGAAAGATGTGCAGTTGGCAACTGGCTTTGGAGGCCAACTTTGAAATGTGGTTTGCCCAAGAAAGTTCATGGCCAATAATGAGACCCAGGAGTTTGAGTGACTGAATCAAGAGGGTTGTTAAGAAGCAAATGGGGCAGGGGTTGTGCCATACAGTCCTTTCGGAGAGAAAGAGTGAGAGTGTGAGATTTGTCTTGATTACAAGACATCTTCCAAGTGTATGACCAGTATTAGATTTTGTCAATGTCTGCAGAAAGGGAGGACGCTGCAACCTGGCTATCTGAAGGATGAGGACTGTCATAGCAGAGGGTAGAGTCATCAGCAAATACATAAATGGGATTTTGCAGAGAGTCAGAGAGATCATTTATGAAGATTGGGAATAGGACTGTGCCCAGAACACTGCCTTCGGGGACTCCAACCATGACAGGGATAGGAGATAAAAGGATTCTGTTTAGAGCCACACATTGGCTACCAGAGAAGCTTAAATTAGTAAGTCATGTGTGGAGTTGGCTTTGGATTCCAGAGGCAGAGAGGTTGGAGGGCAAGGCTGTATTGAAGTCTTCAGAGCATGGCGTCTGGGATGCCAGACTGCATTGAAAGCTTGAGATATGTCAAGAGAGACGGTCCTGATCTCCTGTCTGACATTGAGGGCCTCCGTTCATTGTTGGGACAGTGGGAGCAGCATGTCCAAGGTGGAGTGACCTGGTCTGAATCAAAATTGGTGATCTGAAATGAGGCTGTTGGGGAAAAGGAAGGATTTCCTATCAACTGCGATGATGGACTCCATGACCTTGCTCATGATTGGAAGTAAGGTAATATTGTTGTGGGCCAGGTATTGGCAGTGAGCACGACCACTAGATGGAGCAGTAGAGTCAGCTCCACCGAACGCCCGGAATCTAGATCGTACCTTTCTGATAACTCTGAAGGCACGGGTCCCTTACAGGACCGTGAATCGTCAATATTCAACCGCGTAGAACAGGGTTATTTGCCAAACTTCAAAATACCTAGAGGCCCACGTGGCGAGTTACTGAGGAATTCACACCCTCGACGGAGCTAGAACGGGACGAGCCGTAACCGTGATCGACCCGTGCGTAACCGGAGCGGATGGTTACCGAGGTCCCGTCAATCCAAATGCACAACTACGGCAGCAACGGCCTTTTTAACTCCCCCAACACGCACCGTGCTAAGTCAATGCAGGAAAGGACAGAAACGAGATGAAACATTCAACAATAGGAATATTTATTTACAATAGTGTGGGAGGGGAACACAGAAGAGCAGAGTTAAACTGACGAAGCAATGCAATCATGTACAGCAAAAAAGCACTTAACAATTCCTACTTATAGACGGGCCCACACACAGACGCACACACAAAAGAAACGGACCCCAGTGGTCTTTATTCGGCTCTCCAACCGAAGAGGATAGTTTGGCTGGGAGTCAGGATGGCTGGCTACCTGGGCCGTGAGCACGCGGCTGGTCGTTCACTCCTTCCCGGAGCTCCAGTCGCCAAAGGACGGGCCAAGGCAGCCGAATCCAGAGGAGGCGAGACGAGGTGAGGGATCGCTGTGACGAGACCAGACCAGCGACGAGACCAGACCAGACCAGCGACGAGACCAGACCAGACCAGCGACGAGACCAGACCAGCGACGAGACTCACAAGGCGATCAGGCGATGCGACCTTCACAAGGCGAACAGGCGACCTTGACATTCTCCGCCAGACAGATTGCCCCGAACCCTTTGTCTCGCGAACGCTCCTGCCACGAGCACACCGTCTCCTCCTTGCTGGTCCAGACAACCACACCTTCCTCTCCAGGAGGGAGGGATTTTCTTCTCCTGCCCACTCGCCTCCTGATTGGACGAGGGGTTCTCACGCGACTGGTGGCGGCCTTCCGATTGGCTGGGGCGCGCGTGTACTGCTCGCCCTCTGCTCATTGGCTGGAGCTTCGAGCCGAAGCGACGGAGGCTCCGCCCACGTCCTCTGCCAAAAACACGTGCATAATGGCGATCGGGTCGAGGCAAGAACGGTGGTGTTGTTGTAGTGGTTGTTGGTGGTGTAAAAATCCTAACTATAAAAAATAACTTCGCAGCGCATGTGCACACTTAATTCCCATTAGACATAGGGGAAAGGGAGTTATCTATCCACATTAACTTATCGAAATAATTGAGCTATGGGGACCTGGAAGTTGAATGCTCATGGCTGCCAGATTTGTAACAATATGTCAGTGTTTAAGGGGATTGGTTTTTGCACCTTTTTGTGTAATGCAGTGATATTGGCTGATTTCCAAGCAGAAGGAAGATCACCTATAGCAAATGATAAGGTGAAAAGAGCAGAAAAAGGATGTGGATGAGCAGCACAGCAGGTTTTACGGACACGTGAGCCGATATAGTCCGGTTCAGTTGCAGAATCAATGTCAAGAGTTGCAAGAAACTTCACGTTCTCAGTTACAACACAGGGTCCAGGAGCATTTGGGTGTGACTGGGTAGGGTGGGTCCAGTGAGTGAGGGGTTATGAACACAAGCTTTGGAAGCAAACACAGAATTGAGGCATTCAGCATAGCCCGCATTCAGAGCATTTTTTGCGCGAATTTGAAGCTAAAATACTCACTATTTCAACAAAATCACGCGTTTTCGCTTCAGTATAGTGATGCAGAACAAAAAGTTGAGTCAGACAATGCTTTTGTTTGGTGAAATGCCTGCTCTGTTCCTTGCTCTGTGTACGATAATAAATTATACTGGGACTGCGCTTGGGTCCGCCGCCATTGAGCATGCGGTCATTTATCAAAAGCAGTGGTGTGCGCGGTGCCAGCCCTGATCTGCATCAGGAATTGAGGGAAAAGATTGGATATAATTATTCGATGGACGTTTGGGTTGAAGAAGAAGATAGATATAATTATATTAGATGGAGATTCGGATTGAAGAAGAAGATAGATATAATTATTAAGCTCAGAAATGGGTTCAGAAGAGTGCGGCACGTGCGTACTGGACGTTGTTAGTATTTGGTGTGTTGTTCCTTCTATTCGCTCCGCACGGCATTCCTGCAGCGTGCTGTCGAGTTGGTTATCCTTCCTATGTCTTCTGCCCAATGGGTGGAAATTACCGCTGTGCTGCACATGTTCCGTGCAGCATGGGCGCTTCGTGTTTTGTTCCTTTTGGTCTTCTGTGAGGACACATTCTTATGCGAAGGGCGCGGCCTTGGTTTTCTACAGGTGGTGTCTGATCGGAGTGCCTGCTGGCATCGCGGGACCGAGGACCCCTTCTCACAATGAAGGGCGGGGCCGTGGTTTTTACACATGTGGTGTCCGAGCGGAGTGCCTGCTGGTCCTCGCGAGGCCCCATTGCTTGGATTTACCTCAGGAATGGAGAAAAAAAGAATAGGAATGAGTTCAGAGATTTAATCAGACCGAACTATGAGATTCCCACAATGCACTTGTCCCGTTTGTCCCATCAGACAAAAAGGACGGGATTCTAACTCTAAACACACACCGAGATAACTGATCTGCAGGGACTGCTGTCTGTTTGTGTGCAAATGGCTGCCAGATCCGTAACAATACATCTTTGAATCTCAATCTCAAGCATGGAATTTAGCCCGAGGGAACAGGAGACACAATGACCTATTCTTTCAAAATACGTCCTTGAATCGTAAATACCGACAACCACAATGACAACACCAGCTCCCTTTCGGAAATACAGCATACTCCTGGATGCGGCACCCTCGTTGGGACCTCACCGGCGCACGACGGCAGTTTCTGAGTAAGTCTGCCCCAGTCGAATCGAACACCAATTACTGCGGACGGCACAACGACGACCCATCTATTTATAACGTAAGCAAGTATCGCTCGGAATGAATAAATCTCGATCTTTGCCGACTGGCGATACAATTCCAATGACGGGTGCTTCACGCATCACGCCTCAGAGCTTTCACGGCTCGTCGTGCCTCACTGAGGTGACGAGTTACGAACTGGATATCATATTTACAGCCTCTGAACGCGATATTTCCACACGTTTGCTTTATGACTGCGTTCAGTCGTGCTTTTATGCTTTTCACAGAATATTTTCAAATTGACCGTGTGCTCGGCGTCGACACCATGACGCTGAATCGCTTGGGACCCATACGGCATACTCGAACCCTTTTCTGGGAGTCCGTTAATGTTTGCGAGACATCCCAGACGTTTATTCATAGTTCAAAGTCGAATGAAAGACGGAACGAAAGACCGGCGCACTCGATGACGTCAGTTTAAGCGCCGCAGCAAATCAGAAGTCATGTTTTTTTTTTTTTAACGTGTCGTGACGTACGCGGTGACGTGAGCGCGTAAAGCGCTTCTCCTCGGTCACGTGACTTCTCCGCCGCTGCCGCCGATGAGCATGGCACCCAAGGTGACTCGGAATTAGTGAGATCCGCGCGTCCCTTTTCGAGTATTCTCTCATTTTTTTTAAATAAAACTGTCCGTGTCACAGCCGGCCGTCTTTTGCGCGGTTTCCTGTCCCGGTCTTTTTTTTCTCTGTAGCACGAAACTTGTGCCCCCCCGGAAGAGCGAGTATGGTACAGTATTTTCGGAGGGCCTGTATGTTACTACCGGTGTCATGTGGGACCTCCCTCCCCCCCCCCATGCTAGATTTCAGGGGACATCCTTCAATACGGTTGATTTCCCCCCCCCCCCCACATTTACCACATAAGATGCTCATATATTAATATTGTCTTGCATCGTTCACAGATTTGATGCTCTTGCTGGTTTAGTCCCGTCATGTCGCTGGCTCAATAAGAATAACGGTCTTCTTTACCGTCACCCAGTCGGTAGCGAATGGGACTTGACTACCGTAACTTTCACTTGGTTCCTCCGGAAACGAGACTCGAGCTTCACCGGTTGAACGAGATATTTCGATGTTGAACAAGAAAATCGATGCACGAGTCCGGACGTTGTTGTGTGGAGACAAGTGAGGCCATGACCATCATGAAAATTCCCAACATGATTGTTTGTCCGCGGTTAAAGCCACCAATTGGTAGTCCAGGGTGACATTCTTACCACGTGGTGGGTTTCTGATAAGAGTGTGGGGAACTCCACATTACCAGGCGTCTGCGGTAGTTATATGGGGAAAGGTGTACTCTGTGGTGGGGAGGGAGTGGGGGAGTCGATCTGCCACGTGACACCTCTCCTGGCATTTCGGGTGCATCATCAATGCCCTTTCATTTTTTATTAACTTTTGCCTGGAATGGCTCTGCATGGCTCACTGTATACCTCTGCTTGGCATGACTTGGACGATGAAGCTTTGCTTTTTGTAAATTACCCTGCGCACATGAAGCGAAAAGCGGGGTTAAACAATTGGTTCTTGTCCGTCTGTCTGTCTGTCTGTCTGTCTGTCTGGCTACGAACCTCAGTTTATGATAGAGGGACAGCTTATTTTATGTGGAACGTTATATTGTTACGAATCTGGCAGCCATGAGCATTTAACATTCACATACCTGCCAACCCTTTTTGAAGGAAAAGCGGTAGGCAGTCGCACGCGTCCCAAGGGGGGGTCCGGGGGCATGCCCCCCACCCCCGGAAAATTTTCCGTCTCCCTTACACGAAGCCTTGATACACTTGAACTCTGTTGTCCAACTTGGCTTAAACTTGTCGACCCAGCGTCGGGGTGGTTTTTTTATTTTCTGGTGTTTGCATTGTTGTCGTGCACTTAAGCGATGAGTACTCTCTGTTAACTGCAGTCTTTGATCATGAATGGAAAATGGCACGTTGTCTTGAAATGAATGCCCGCTGTTTCCTGTCGTCCCATTGGTCATGCTAAGTTTGGAAGCAATAACCAATCGCTGACGAGATAAGAAATCGAGGTCAGGCATGAGTTTTGTAGAATGTAGAAGCAGCCACGTGTAATACGATCTTGGCAGTGAGAAACAAACGCAAAACTAAAAAAAACACTATTTATTTTTATCCAATAACAATTTCCAAATGCGGTATGTCTGAGTAATAAAATCGGTATGCGTTGGGAGCTATAGAAAATCGGTAGGGTTGGTAGGTACGCATTCAGGTCCCCATAGCTCAGTTATTTCGATAAGTAAATGTGCATAGATAGCTCCCTTTCCCCTATGTCTAATGGGAATTAAGTGTACATGTGCTGCGAAGTTATTTTATAGATAGGATTTTTACACTTGTGACAACAACACTGCTCGCGGCATTGTCCGTGCTGTTCGCGCGCTCACGAAGTGTTTCGTTCTGGCCTGGCGCCAAATGAGGGTATGCGTCATTTTCAGCCAATGGGCGACGAGCAGATCAGAGCTGGGGTGATCCTTTGCGAGAAGGCGGAGCCGAGACCGCAGTCCGCCCAATGAGAGCAGGCCACGGATGAGCAGACCGCGCCTGAGAAGGACGAGGATAAAAAAGAAATAATTGCGTCTGTCTGCTCGAGGCGTTTTGAATCTGGTTGGCGTTTTCACTGCATCGCGCGCATCCGAGGTGTCTCGTCTGGCACACAACGACAAGAGGTCGACCATCTCATCATGGGAGATCGCCTCGTCTCTCCTCCGCTGGATTCGGCTGCCCTGGTCCATTCTTTGGCGACTCAAGCTCCTGAAAGGTGCAGACGTCGAGCTACGCGAACGCGGCCAGGTAGCCAGCCACGTTCTCATCCCTCAGCTCGACTTCCCTCCGAGCTGAAGGAATAATAAAGACCTCGAGGTCCATCTCTCTTTCTGGGTATTTGTGTGTGCGTGTGTGTGTCCCTGGGCCCTGTCTTTAAGTAAAACTGTTAAGTGCCCTGTACATTATTTGCATTTCATTTCTTATAGTCGGATAACTCTGCTCTTGGTGTGTCCCCTTCCCCCCTTCCCCTCCCCCCCTTTATAAATAAATCCCCTGTTAAATGTTTCAGCTCGTTTCTGTGTTTTCTTCATTGGTTTAGCACGCTGCGTATTGAGAAATAGCGAGGGTAAATTGTGCATTTGGACCGACGGACCTCGGTAACCATCCGCTTGGGTTACGCACGGTTCGAGCACGCTACCGGCTCGTTCCGCTCAAGCTCCGCCAAGGGTGACTTTCCCCGGTAGTTTGGACGACGTGGGTATTTAGGTAAATTGAAATTGGCAATCGACCCTATCCCACGCGGTCGACCTATTGGCAATCTTCGGTCCGACAAGGGACCCATCGGCTCCGGAGTTATCTGGGGTGACGACCTATAAATTCCAGGTGTTCAGTGGAGCCGACTCTACTGCTCCATCTAGCGGCCGTGCTCGCCACCCAAACCCCGGCCCCACAACTATATTTTGACCATGAATTCAAAAACAAACCTGTCGTTTTACAATACCTTACCTTTGAATTTGACGATCGTGCATTCGCAGAGGAGTGAGATTTAAAAAAAAAATTGTTTTCTTACTTACCTGTCTGGCAATCAAACAAAATTATCAAGAATCTTATACTCTCGGTCCCCCACCTTTTGGGTGGTATGAGGAATAACTTTGTGCAATATGAAAGGTAAATCTTGAACGGTTTTTGAAATATTGCGTGCGCAAGCCAAGTTATTGAGATGGTTGCCGTGGCAACATAATTCGGACAATCACAGCCGTGATCGAATCTCGTTGAGATAATATCATGAGGAAAAGATATCTGCAATATGAAAGCTAAAATATTTAACTATTTTTGAAACATCGCGTACAAAAAAAGTACATGGACGGATGATCAATCGATCGGTCGGTTCGGACGGAGCTCATTTTTAATGTCTCCCATCTCCGACCTTGTCGGAGGGGCGGGCGAAAAATCATTCCAAACTGGATACTTACTGTTTTTAAGGATGTCTTAAAGGACACAAACAACAGGCACGAATAACTAATGTCACGTTTTCGATAAGGTGGTGCAATCCATCCACACTGCGTCAACTGCGGTAAATTCTGGAATGTATTTATTTATATGACTTTTACAGTCTTTATCTATCTATAATTGTGTGTGTGTGTGTGTGTGTGTGTGTGTGTGTGTGTGTGTGTGTGTGTGTGTGTGTGTGTGTGTGTGTGTGTGTGTGTGTGTGTCTGTGACCGCTGTTTCTCGACAACCACTGGTGCGATCTAATTGAAACTTGCCAGGTATATTGCTGGGGACCTGTGGATGTGCCTTTTTAAGGTTTCATATTAATCGGACAAGTGGTTCCCAAGTTATGGCCATTTATTTACCAAACCAATGACAGGACATGTTGCTGCGTAGGCGTGGCCGTTGGGGAAGAGATCCTCAGCCGCATTCCCCATTACGGGTTACAACGTACGGACTTCCGGATAGTGATAACTTACTGTATTCTAATAATTTCTCGATTTGTTATGCGCATTTATAGATAAATACAATGCCCCAATGCAGTTGTCGTTTGCGAGAGTGAAGGAACAGCTTGTGTGGTTGTTTGAAAAATTTTTGTTTGTTTGTTGTGCACGTACTTCCACGCACGTACGGCCACGTACATACGGGCACGCGGATCGAAGGAACGGCCTATGTGGTTGTTGTTTCTGGCACGCGGTTTGAATTTTTTTTTTTTTTTGCACATACGGGCACGCACTAGTTTTATTTAAATTGAATTATGTAGTTAAACAGCGGAGAATACAAATCACCTTATCACTTTCAAGAACCTCCACTTTAGCAGTACTTAGGCATGTTAATAACTGCGTGTATAAAACTTTTCATTAGCGCTAAACTTTTGGAATTTTCTTTTAACGATCTTTAAAACCATTATTTTATTTGAATCGAAGTACATGTATGTTACTTTAACACAGCGTGGGGTAATGTGTACCTATGAACTCTGCAGTTGTAGTTGTTTATGATGCAGGGTTTGCATTTATGTTATGCAATACATAAGCTTATGGAGCTGGCAGGATGGCTAAGACTATAGAGGTATGCACACTTACCTCTCAGCTGTCGAGCCTGGGTTTGAATCCTGACCCAGCTATACACTGTCATCCCAGGGTTTCACAGGCAGGGTGATTCATCAGTGTGTCGTTCTTCAGATGGACGTTAAACTGGGTGCCCGTTTGTTGGCATTACTTGGTGGACGTTAATGATCGCATGGTGTCCTTCGCGAAAAGGAGGCGACCTATCGCCGGCATCCTGAACAAATTTTAAATTCTTGCCCTAGCTACTTAGTTGAGCGTCATACCTGTCATGCCTGCTCGTGAAAGATTTGGGCCAGAAACTTTCCTCAGCCAACCTGACAATAACATAGGAGTAATTGTGGCCATTGAGAATTACATAAATTATATAATTGACATTGAGAAAGAATAGATGACATAAATTTATGCTTAGCAATTTTGGAAGCAATATTATTGATTATCACATGTCCTGGGGATGCGGTAAAAAAAATTTTCTTGACAAGCGCAAGGTTGTGGATATTTTATGGGGTGTGGTGTTAAATCTGGGAAATTGTTGAAGATGCATACAGTGCCTTCAGAAAATATTCACACCCTAGGCTCTCCATAAAGGCTAGCGGTCAGTGGTATATGTACACCTGTTTCAAGCAGTACTGCTGGCTATTTTTGAATACATATTAACCAAAAATAGTCCCATTTTACAGTTTTGTAACTGTAATTTGATGAAATTCTACAAAGTAGCATGTTGTATCACTTCACTATCGCGAAAATTGTTGTATCACTTAAAATTGAAAACCCACTCCGTGGGAGTACCGACTGTGCAAATGCCCTCTGCAGGGCAGCTCACCGGATGACGTGATTGGAGCAAAGCCTTCGGGACCCCCACTCATTGATGATGGGAGGAAAACCATGGGGTAACCTTCCTGGGTCAGATTGCGGTAGTGTGTGTCGGGGAGGTGCTGAGGTATTGTTCACCAGACGGCAGTCTCCTTAGATTAATCTGAGGCGGTCCCTTCAGGTGGGTGCCTGGAATGTCCTATCCCCAAGAGAGGATGATCACCTGTGTCTATTAACATCTGAGCTCAAGCGTTTGAACATCGGTATTGCAGCACTCTCTGAGGTTCGGAAATCAGATAGTGATGAGATCATGATGGGTGGTTACACCTACTATTGGTCTGGTCACTCTGATGGTTACCATGCCCAAGGAGTTCCTGCAGCTGTGTCCAATAAGCTGACTCCAATGATAATTGAGGTAACACCGGTCAACGAGTGCATTATGAGACTGGTCAGGATTCGTCACTCCTCGGGTGTTGCTTCCCTGGTCTCTGCATGCGAGTGATCCCACCATGGACGACGCATTCCATGCCTCACTCGAGTGTGTGATTGATCAGTGCCCCAGATACTGTTCTAGTTTTGAGGGATTTCAATGCATCCACTGGAACTGATAGGGATGGTTATGAGACATGTGTTGGTCCACATGGGTCTGAAACTGTGAACCAGAATAGCATGAAGTTCCTTGACTTTGCAAGAAGTCGTGGACTTAGAGTAGCTAGTTCATGGTTTCAGTGCCCACATGCTCATTGCTGGATTTTATTTCAACACTGGTGGTGTGGCAAAGGATATTGACCATGTGCTCGTTGATGGTCGGTGGAGGATGGTCCAGAACTGCAGGGTCCACCAGAATGTTCAGTTCCTCAATACCGACCACGTGCTTGTGGTCGCAACTCTGAAGTTGTAGCTTTCATCCTGGTGAATGGTACCGTGCCAGCCGAGGCTGGATGTTGGCAAGCTCAAGGATGAGAGGGTAGCTGCGGAGTTTGCGAACAGGCTGAGTGGAGATTTGGGGTGTCTGGGTGCTTTGGGGGGTCCTGAAGAGTTGTGGAGTGCCTTCAAGACCACCGTCCTTGATGTTGCCGGTGGATGTCTTGGAACTCACCGCAGGGCAAAGAAGAATTTTGTCTCTCAAGCGACACTGGATACCATTGACCAGAGTCGCAGGGCCAGGCTTGTTGACAGAGCTGAGCTGTTCAGGGAGTTGAGGCGTAAAACGGTGTGTGCGCTGAAAGTGAACAAGGAGGCTTATGTGCAAGGAACCTGTGTTCAGGTGATTCTCATCCTGCTTCCAGGGGAATTCATGCATTGTGTTCCTCCATACCCGTCTCCTGGTGTAGTGTGGTGGGCTCTTGACAGAGGAGTCCGAAGTGAAGGCCCGCTGGGACATTTACTCTGAGCGACTATACTAAGCTGATCCACCTGCTGTTATTTTGGATGTCAGGGGTGTTACTATCACTACCCCCTCCCATCAACTCTGATCCACCTTTGTTTGTGGAAACACAGGCTGCGGTAAACCGGTTGAAATGGGGTAAAGCTCCTGGGATCTATGGCATCCATGATGAACTTCTCAAGGATGGTGGAAATGCTGTACTCATGTCATTGCATGCAACACGAGACACATTTGCACAGAGAATTTTCCTCCCCCTCCCCTCCGCCCCTCCCCCAAGACCACTGGCAAAGATTAAAACTCACCATGACATTAATCGGGGTCATGTTGATCCTATGTAGCAAGTCTGGATGTAATCTGCTCCAAAACTGAAGGAGGAGTTGCGTGACAAACAAACACCATTCCATGAATATAGTAAGGATATGGAGAACATGAATTAACAATGAAGGTGAAGGAGGTTGTTTTCAGTGTGTGTGTGTGTGTGTGTGTATGTGTGTGTGTGTGTGTGTGTGTGTGTGTGTGTGTGTGTGTGTGTGTGTGTGTGTGTGTGTGTGTGTGTGTGTGTGTGTGTGTGCAGATATCTCAAAAAATTGTGGACGCATCCGGATGAAATTTGGTGGGCAGGTTCGGTGTGTGATAAGGACGAACTGATTAGATTTTGGTGAACTGATTAGAATATTCGGACGGTGGTCATCTCCACACGTATCCGGGCGGTGGTTATCTCTGCCCGTATCTGGACGGTAGTTATGTCCGGATGGACTCTCCCCTTACACTGCCTTCCCTTGCACTCCCCTCATGCTGCCTTCCCTTGCCCTCTCCTCATGCTGCCTTCGCTTGCCCTCCGCTCACGCTGCCTTCCCTTGCCCTCTGCTCACGCTGCCTTCCCTTGCCCTCCGCTCACGCTGCCTTCTGTTGCCCTCCCCTCACGCTGCCTTCTGTTGCCCTCCCCTCACGCTGCCTTCCGTTGCCCTCCCCTCACGCTGCCTTCCGTTGCCCTCCCCTCACGCTGCCTTCCGTTGCCCTCCCCTCACACTGCCTTCCCTTGCCCTCCCCTCACGCTGCCTTCCCTTGCCTTCCCCTCACGCTGCCTTCCCTTGCCCTCCCCTCACGCTGCCTTCCCTTGCCCTCCCCTCACGCTGCCTTCCCTTGCCCTCCCCTCACGCTGCCTTCCCTTGCCCTCCCTTCATGCTGCCTTCCCTTGTGGGTGGGAGGGGGGGGAGGAGGGAGAGGAAAGGAAAGGAAAGGAAGATAAATTTACCATCGTGAAAAAAGTACTGTAACCTCAGTTTTGCCCAGGTAAAAATGCAAATTGCAATACCCTCTGCCGCCACCACTAGTGCCATTGACATCTATAATTTATGCCCCCCACCTGCACCCACACACCCCCGCGTGACTGCGTGGCCACATAGCCTATGTTACCCTCCACACAAAGTTGTATTTGTACTCTGAGTTTTGAATTTGTAACTTAAAAGATGTGGCCATGCATAAAGAACAAAGAAAGCTACACGTACACACAGAGAGACAGACAGACAATGGCGTTATATACAGTCGTGGCCATAAATATTGGCACCCTTGCACTTTTTTCGAATAATGCACCATTGCTTCCAGAAAATTGTTGAAATTAATACATATTTGTGTATCCACATATGTATTTCTTTGGTTTGCAGTGAAATAAAACAAAAAAAGCTGAAAAAATTTCGAAATCTTAGCTTATTCCATTCAGACATCCTAAAATGGCCTGGACAATATTATTGGCACCTTTTAGAAGTTGTTAGAAATAATTAGATTTCAAGCAGGTGATTCTCCTTTACTTTGGAATTGAACTCAACTGTGGTGAGTTGCAGGTGCCTGCAATATAAAAATCACTCACTCATCCAGTTTGAATAGAGAAAAGTAGTCATTCTGCTGTTTTGTGTCACTGTGTGTACCGCAATGAGCAGAATGAGAAAAGAAAGAAAACCAGAGAATTGTCTGAGGAGGTCAGGTCAGGACAATGACCACCAGGTCAGTCACAAGATTGTAGCCAAGCATGGAAATCTCAAGGCTACAAGTCTATCTCCAAAGACCTTGATGTTCCTGTGTCCACTATATGCAATGTTATCAGGAAATTTAAGGCCCATGGCCCTGAAACCAACCTCCCTGGATGTGGCCACAAGAGAATACTTGATCGAACATTGCAGCGAAGGTTTGTTTGAATGGTGGAGAAAGCACCTCGATCAACTGCCAAACAGATTCAAGCTGACGTTCAGACACATGGTACGACAGTTTCAACTCACACCATTTGTCATCAACTCAATGAAAGAGTGTTCTATGGCAGGAGACCCAGGAGGACCCGACTGCTGAGAGAGGGAGACAGAGAGATAGAGATATGAGAAAGCCTGATTGGAGTTTGCCAAAACACACCTGAACAAGCCAAAATCTTTCTGGGAAAATGTCCAGTGGACAGATGAAACCAAATTGGAGCTTTTTGGAAAAGCACATCATCTCCATGTTTATGTTTACAGAAAACAAAATGAAGTCTTCAAAGAAAAGAACACCTTCCCTACAGTCAAACAAGGAGGAGGTTCAGTGATGTTTTGGGGTTGCTGTGCGGCCTCTGGCACTGTGTGCCTTGAATGTGCATGGCATCATGAAATCAGGAGATTGCCAAAGCATTTGGAGTGCAATGTTCAACCCATTGTCACAAAGTTGGGTCTCCAGGTCTTGGGTCTTGCAGCAGGACAATGACCACAAACACACTTCAAAAAGCACCCAGGAATGGTTCAAGCCAAAACGCTGGACTGTTCTGAAGTGGCCAGCAGTCCAGATCTAAATCCCATTGAACACCTGTGGGGAGATATGAAAACAGCAGTTGGGAAAAGGCACCCTTCAAATCTGGGAGAAATGGAGCCGTTTGCACAAGAATAGTGGACCAAACTGCCAGTAGGGAGGTGTGGGAAGCTCATTCGTGGCTCGAGGAAGCACTTGGCTGCAGTTTTGTCCAAAGGTTGTGCTACCAAATATTAAATCGAGGGTGTCAATAATTTTGTCAATGGCATTTCTTTTTATTTTCTGATTTAAAAGAATATATTACGTTCTGAATCAAAAACAAAGGTTCTGAAATATTAACAGTGAAATAAAGACTTGTGGAGACAAAATACTTTTGTCAATTTCAACTTATTTTAAGAGACAATTGTGAGTTATTTGAGAAATAGTGCAAGGGTGCCAATATTTTTGGCCACAACTGTATAACGTATCTGGATGGTGGTTGTGCAAACAACCACCGCCCAGATACGTTGTCTATGTGTGTGTATGTATATATATATATATATATATATATATATAATGGTTGTAGTACAGCAAAGACGTGTTAATAATTATCTCTGGTAGTAGACAGACCCACCCTTTGGAAACGAACAAAAATTATATATATAAATTTTTTTTGGTGGTTGGGATTACACATTTTTAGCTCGCCTGTTCGAAGAACAGAGAGCTATAGCGATACCCCCGGCGTGAGCGTTTGCGTGAGCGTGAAAATTAAAGGTTTTTTTTTGGTGCAAGTTATTTTTTCCTTTCTTATGTTTTTATCTACCACACTATTTTTTTATATGCCTGATATATATCTATATATATATATATATATATATATATATATATATATATATATATATATATATATATATATATATATATATATATATATATCGGGGCGTATAATGTGATGTCTGCCTGCCTGCCTGCCTGCCTGTCTGCCTGCCTGCCTGTCTGTCTGTCTGTCTGTCTGTCTGTCTGTCTGTCTGTCTGTCTGTCTGTCTGTCTGTCTGTCTGTCTGTCTGTCTGTCTGTCTGTCTGTCTGTCTGTCTGTCTGTCTGTCTGTCTGTCTGTCTGTCTGTCTGTCTGTCTGTCTGTCTGTCTGTCTGTCTGTCTGTCTGTCCGTCCGTCTGTCTGTCCGTTCCTGTCTGCACTCTAATTCCCAAAGTTTTCAACTTTCACGTTTCATATTTGGTACATAGGTACAGACTGTGGAGACGGTGTGTCGTGACATACGTCCGTCATCTTAGGTGGTTGCCATGGCAACCAGGATGCTGTTTTCCATCCGTTCCTGTCCGCACTCTAACTCCCAAAGTTTTCAACTTTCACGTTTCATATTTGGTACATAGGTACAGACTGTGGAGATGGTGTGTCGTGACATACGTTCTTCATCTAAAGTGGTTGCCATGGCAACCAGGATGCTGCTTTCCATGTCGTAGCACAATTCTGTATATACCTTCTTGTTCGGGCGTATATTGTGCTCACTTGCGCTCTTGTTACTGATCACAATATACAAATACATATATTGCTTGAAAATGATTTGGATCAGACTTCACTGCAATGCTTTATAAAAAATATTAATTATTAGACTCGTCTTTTAAAAACGATAAATGTATAAACAGGCGAGCATTTGGGTGGCTTTGACACCAACTCTGGTTAACGAAGAAGAATGTGCTTCCAACCAAAACTTTAAAAAGTGTCTGCCATTGGTCAGGCAATAAAAGAAGAAGTTGTTTGATCAGTTCAAAAGTTTTAGTCATTTGGGCTGTTAATTGTTGATGTGACAGACATAGCAGTTACAGAACAACTCCTGCTCTTCGTCCAGTATGTTGTTGAAGATGCCACGGTCCAAACAAAATTTGTATCAGTGAGAAATGTGTAGGCAGTATTTACAAGTCCTGATGCTGAATGTCCAGACTCTTGCTGTGATTTTCCATACTCTTCAAAATTTGGGCCTGGAAGTCATCGTTTGTAATAATGGAGCCAGTGTTAGGGGAAAAACACAGGCCTGGCTACTCAGTTAAAGAATAACTTAATCCGCAAATGATTAGCATCCACTGCATTTTCCGTAGGCTTGCACTGGCCTGTTCACACTCAACAGATGACATATCTTACCTGAAAGAGGTAGAGGAACTTCTCCTTACTTGCTGGAAGTTATTTGATTACTCTCCCAATTTTTGGCTGCATGTTTTCACACAGAAGAGGAGCTGCATTTAATAAAGAAAAACAACAACAACAAAAAAAGTAAGAGTCATTCTGCTGAATAGAATGGTAGTGCTTTCTCGATTTATATAAACAATAAAAACCTGAAATTGAGAAAAACAACTTCTTCATTAAATCAAGAGTTGTTTCTGAACTTGGCACCATCTGTGGTGCTGTAATGGAATAAAGGGTGTTTTGTGATTGCATTGGAATATGCTGAATGTGTAGAAGAGATAACAAATTTGCTCGAGAAAGTTATTCAATAGTATAAACTATTCTGACAATTTATACTTGATTGAGTGAAATGATTTCAACTTAATGTTCATATACCTAACATTTCCTAATTTACACCCATAAATATCAAAGGTTTTAAAAATGCATTTGATTACCCAAAATTGCCGAGAATGCAGGAGGGAGCATGAGATACCTTCAGCAGATGGGGGCCTCAGTGGCCCCCGTACCTCCCGGCCTTCAACGTTTTCGTACACCGAGTTTTTATTCAGCTGACAGGTATTTCTCTGCACACCCCTTGACATTTTCACATTTTATTGAGTGACAGCCTGAATTTAAAATGGGTAAAGTTGAGGTTTTTTTTTCGCACTGATCCACACAAAATACCTCATGATGTCAAGGTGGAAGTTTCTTTTTTTTTTTGTAGACATTTTTAAAATTAATTAAAAATTAAAAGCTAAAATGTCTTGCCCCTTTGTTATAACACTCCAAATTGAGCTCAGGTGCATCCAATTCCCTTTGATCCTTCTCCTTCTTCTCCTTCTTCTCCTTCTTCTCCTTCTTCTCCTTCTCCTTCTCCTCCTCCTCCTTCTCCTCCTTCTCCTTCTCCTCCTTCTCCTCCTTCTCCTCCTTCTCCTCCTTCTCCTCCGTCTCCTTCTCCTCCGTCTCCTCCTTCTCCGTCTCCTCCTTCTCCGTCTCCTCCTCCTTCTCCGTCTCCTCCTCCTTCTCCGTCTCCTCCTCCTTCTCCGTCTCCTCCTCCTTCTCCGTCTCCTCCTCCTTCTCCGTCTCCTCCTCCTTCTCCGTCTCCTCCTCCTTCTCCGTCTCCTCCTCCTTCTCCGTCTCCTCCTCCTTCTCCGTCTCCTCCTCCTTCTCCGTCTCCTCCTCCTTCTCCGTCTCCTCCTCCTTCTCCGTCTCCTCCTCCTTCTCCGTCTCCTCCTCCTTCTCCGTCTCCTCCTCCTTCTCCGTCTCCTCCTCCTTCTCCGTCTCCTCCTCCTTCTCCGTCTCCTCCTCCTTCTCCGTCTCCTCCTCCTTCTCCGTCTCCTCCTCCTTCTCCGTCTCCTCCTCCTTCTCCGTCTTCCCCTCCTTCTCCCTCTCCTCCTCCTTCTCCGTCTCCTCCTCCTTCTCCGTCTCCTCCTCCTTCTCCGTCTCCTCCTCCTTCTCCGTCTCCTCCTCCTTCTCCGTCTCCTCCTCCTTCTCCGTCTCCTCCTCCTTCCCCGTCTCCTCCTCTTTCTCCGTCCCCTCCTCCTTCTCCGTCCCCTCCTCCTTCTCCGTCTCCTCCTCCTTCTCCGTCTCTTCCTCCTTCTCCGTCTCCTCCTCCTTCTCCGTCTCCTCCTCCTTCTCCGTCTCCTCCTCCTTCTCCGTCTCCTCCTCCTTCTCCGTCTCCTCCTCCTTCTCCGTCTCCTCCTCCTTCTCCGTCTCCTCCTCCTTCTCCGTCTCCTCCTCCTTCTCCGTCTCCTCCTCCTTCTCCGTCTCCTCCTCCTTCTCCGTCTCCGTCTCCTCCTTCTCCGTCTCCTCCTTCTCCGTCTCCTCCTTCTCCGTCTCCGTCTCCTCCTTCTCCGTCTCCTCCTTCTCCGTCTCCTCCTTCTCCGTCTCCTCCTTCTCCGTCTCCGTCTCCTCCTTCTCCGTCTCCTCCTTCTCCGTCTCCTCCTTCTCCGTCTCCTCCTTCTCCGTCTCCTCCTTCTCCGTCTCCTCCTTCTCCTTCTCCGTCTCCTCCTTCTCCTTCTCCGTCTCCTCCTTCTCCTTCTCCGTCTCCTCCTTCTCCGTCTCCTCCTTCTCCGTCTCCTCCTTCTCCGTCTCCTCCTTCTCCGTCTCCTCCTTCTCCGTCTCCTCCTTCTCCGTCTCCTCCTTCTCCGTCTCCTCCTTCTCCGTCTCCTCCTTCTCCGTCTCCTCCTTCTCCGTCTCCTCCTTCTCCGTCTCCTCCTTCTCCGTCTCCTCCTTCTCCGTCTCCTCCTTCTCCGTCTCCTCCTTCTCCGTCTCCTCCTTCTCCGTCTCCTCCTTCTCCGTCTCCTCCTTCTCCGTCTCCTCCTTTTCCGTCTCCTCCTTTTCCGTCTCCTCCTTCTCCGTCTCCTCCTTTTCCGTCTCCTCCTTTTCCGTCTCCGTCTCCTCCTTCTCCGTCTCCTCCTTCTCCGTCTCCTCCTTCTCCTTCTCCGTCTCCTCCTTCTCCGTCTCCTCCTTCTCCGTCTCCTCCTTCTCCGTCTCCTCCTTCTCCTTCTCCTTCTCCGTCTCCTCCTTCTCCTTCTCCGTCTCCTCCTTCTCCGTCTCCTCCTTCTCCTTCTCCGTCTCCTCCTTCTCCGTCTCCTCCTTCTCCGTCTCCTCCTTCTCCGTCTCCTCCTTCTCCGTCTCCTCCTTCTCCGTCTCCTCCTTCTCCGTCTCCTCCTTCTCCGTCTCCTCCTTCTCCGTCTCCTCCTTCTCCGTCTCCTCCTTCTCCGTCTCCTCCTTCTCCGTCTCCTCCTTCTCCGTCTCCTCCTTCTCCGTCTCCTCCTTCTCCGTCTCCTCCTTCTCCGTCTCCTCCTTCTCCTTCTCCGTCTCCTCCTTCTCCGTCTCCTCCTTCTCCGTCTCCTCCTTCTCCGTCTCCTCCTTCTCCGTCTCCTCCTTCTCCGTCTCCTCCTTCTCCGTCTCCTCCTTCTCCGTCTCCTCCTTCTCCGTCTCCTCCCTCTCCGTCTCCTCCCTCTCCGTCTCCTCCCTCTCCGTCTCCTCCCTCTCCGTCTCCTCCCTCTCCGTCTCCTCCCTCTCCGTCTCCTCCCTCTCCGTCTCCTCCCTCTCCGTCTCCTCCCTCTCCGTCTCCTCCCTCTCCGTCTCCTCCCTCTCCGTCTCCTCCCTCTCCGTCTCCTCCCTCTCCGTCTCCTCCCTCTCCGTCTCCTCCCTCTCCGTCTCCTCCCTCTCCGTCTCCTCCTTCTCCGTCTCCTCCTTCTCCGTCTCCTCCTTCTCCGTCTCCTCCTTCTCCGTCTCCTCCTTCTCCGTCTCCTCCTTCTCCGTCTCCTCCTTCTCCGTCTCCTCCTTCTCCGTCTCCTCCTTCTCCGTCTCCTCCTTCTCCGTCTCCTCCTTCTCCGTCTCCTCCTTCTCCGTCTCCTCCTTCTCCGTCTCCCTCTTCTCCCTCTCCCCCTCCTCCGTCTCCTCCTTCTCCGTCTCCTCCTTCTCCGTCTCCTCCTTCTCCGTCTCCTCCTTCTCCGTCTCCTCCTTCTCCGTCTCCTCCTTCTCCGTCTCCTCCTTCTCCGTCTCCTCCTTCTCCGTCTCCTCCTTCTCCGTCTCCTCCTTCTCCGTCTCCTCCTTCTCCGTCTCCTCCTTCTCCGTCTCCTCCTTCTCCGTCTCCTCCTTCTCCGTCTCCTCCTTCTCCGTCTCCTCCTTCTCCGTCTCCTCCTTCTCCGTCTCCTCCTTCTCCGTCTCCTCCTTCTCCGTCTCCTCCTTCTCCGTCTCCTCCTTCTCCGTCTCCTCCTTCTCCGTCTCCTCCTCCTTCTTCCTCCTCCTTCTTCCTCCTCCTTCCTTCCTCCTCCTTCCTCCTTCCTCCTCCTTCCTCCTCCTTCCTCCTTCTTCCTCCTCCTTCCTCCTCCTTCCTCCTCCTTCCTCCTCCTTCCTCCTTCTTCCTCCTTCTTCCTCCTTCTTCCTCCTTCTTCCTCCTTCTTCCTCCTTCTTCCTCCTTCTTCCTCCTTCTTCCTCCTTCTTCCTCCTTCTTCCTCCTTCTTCCTCCTTCCTTCTCTTCCCTCGCTGATGCAGTGCCCCTCTACCAGTACTCATTTCGCGGACCTCGGAAGGATGACAGGCTGAGTCAACCCCTTGGTGTGTTAATTCAGCGACCAACGGGCTTGAACTCAGGACCCTAAGATCCCAAGCCGCCACCCTAACCACTAAGCCAACACCAGGCTTTGATCATCCTTGAGATGTCTCCACAACTTGATTGGAGTCCACTTGTGGCCAATTAAATTGATTGGACACGATTTGGAAAGAAACACACCTTTCTATATGTTTCACAGTTGACAGTGCATATCAGAGCAGAAACTCTACCATGCAGTCTAAGGAACTGTCCACAGAACTCCGACACGACTCTTTAAAAAAAAAAAAAAACATTTTTACTTGGAAGTTGTGGGTTACAATGTGTAAATAAAAAAACAACAAAAACTCCAACCAAGTAAATGGAAGTTTTTAAAAAGATTACAAAAAACAAATTAAATGAGTAAAAACCCCACACCCCCCCTAAAAAAAACAGACTTTAAAATGGTGTTAATGCTGGATTTTGTTCTTTCTGTGCCGAAGCCAGAATACTGATGGTGCTTCCCTGCTGGATGGCCAAGGTCAGGGTCAAGCTGTGTTCCTAAATACAGAATTGTGAGGAGGCAGAGATCTGGGGAAGGGTATAAAACAATTTCTTGAGTGTTGAAAGTTCCCAAGAGCACAGTGAGCTCCATCTTTAGAATATGGAATGACAGACTCCTCCTCGAGTTGGCCATCCGACCAAACTGGACAAGAATGACCTTTGTCAGGGAGGTGACCAAGAACCCAATGACCACTCTGACAACTACAGAGTTCCTTGGCTGAGATGGGAGAACCTGCCAGAAGGCCAACAATCTTTGCAGCACTTCACAAATCTAGGCTTTTAAGGAGAGAGGCCAGACGGAAGCCACTCCTAAGAAAAAGGCATATGACTGCATTCCTAGAGTTTGGAAAAAGTCACGTGAAAGACTTTGAGAGCATGAGACAAATGATTCTGTGGTCTGATGAGACGAAAATTGAACTCTTTGGTCTGTATGCAAAGCGCTATGTCTGACAGAAACTGAGCACAGAAACTCATCCCCCATCTAACACCATTCCTTCCATGAAGCATGGTGGTGACAGCATCATGTTGTGGGGATGCCTTTCAGTGGCAGGGACTGGGAGATTTGTAAGAATAGAGGGAACAATGAATGGTGCTAAATACTGGCAAATTATTGTGGAGAACCTGCTTCAGAGTGCAAAAGACCTTTGACTGCTGCGAAGATTTATGTTCCAACAAGAATGACCCCAAGCATACATCCAAAGCAACACTGGAATGGCTTCAGAACAAGAACATGAAATTCCTTGAGTGGCCCAGTCAAAGCCCAGACTTGAATCCCATTGAGAATCTGTGAAAATACTTGAAGATTGCTGTTCACCGATGCTCCCCATCCAACTTGAAAGAGCTTGAGCAAATCTGAAAGGAAGAATTGGAGAAAATCCCCAAATCCAGATGTGCAAAGCTGATAGACATACCCAAGAAGACTTGAAGCTCTGTTGTCATCACTGCCTAAGGTACTTCTCCAAAGTACTGACTCAGGGGGCTGAATACTTTTTTGCAAATTAGATATTTTTGTATCTTCTTGTTCTTCCTCTTTCGGCTGCTCCCGTTAGGGGTCGCCACAGCGGATCATTCCTATGATCCGCATCGTGATTTGGCACATGTTTTACACCGGATGCCCTTCCTGACGCAACCCTGGTCGCCATTTTTGTATTTCATTTTCAATAAATTTGTAGAGATTTCTAAAAACACACTTTCACTTTGTCATTATGGGGTATCTTGTGTAGATCAGTGCCAAAAAAAAAATTAAATTCATTTTAAATTCAGGCTTTAACACAACAAAATGTGAAAAAGTCAAGAGGTGTGAATACTTTCTGAAGGCACTGTAAATAAATACTTGGTGATGTTTCTTCATTTTCATGCCCTTTTTCATCCATGTCCTGTAAAATTGCTGCTGATTGGTCATTTTTGTGACATTGGGCCATTGCCACTCTCAACCAGTTTTACATACATGTATCACATCCATATCCACGTTTCAAGATGGCATTCACAAGGAAACAGCAGAAAAAATGAAGGTGGTTTAAATCAAGTTGTTTCGATGTCAGAAGACCTCAAGTGTAAGCAGCTTGTTTATGAACACAGACTTTTAACGCTCAGATATCCTCACGCAGCATCAGGTGATGTTGGGGTGCATCTAGGTATGTAATGCTTTTTCAGGATGAAGAAACCCAAAGTGTATTAAAAAAAATGCTATTGAGAGGACACAGCACAGGATGACTTTGTGCACCAGCTTTGGACTGAACCTTATGCTCGGTGGAAATATTTTACTTATTAAGTTCAGTGTATTTGATAGAGTGGGGGCAGGTGAATGAAGAATGTTTCACTGGGCTGTATAAACATCACGAGCAAGTTTGAATGAATCTCCCACTCCCTCCCCCATTCTGTCAGATAGTCATGAAAAAGCCCTACTTTTCCGTGAGGGCACGGCACTTTTAAAACGTGTTTCCTGGGAATCCATTATTATGAATCTGAGCACAAATTGTGTGATGGTGACATAAGGTGGTGCATGAAAACCATCTTTAAATAGACCACAGTTATTGGATGATCCAAAATGTCATCAATATCATAACAGGTATGGATGCAGGATTTGAGAAGGTTTGGGGAGAGGTGGGGGAGTAGTACATTTACTTTCCACCATCAAATAGTTTGCACTAAATATTTTACCTATGTGTAGTACTTAGTATTGTGAAGTACATTGTATTATAACAGGTGGTAAATTAAACTTGGATCTTCCTCCTCCTCCATTGTATTTGTCTTCTTCACTGTAATGTACAATGACTATGTATCTGTGAGTTAAGAAACACCACATCTCATCATCTGTGGTTAGATTTCAACAATGTTGTCACTCTCACAGTGCACACACAGGGATGCATCTTGATTACTTTATATGTTTTCACCCCTGTCTGTCTGTCTGTTTGTTACTTGACGAAATCTACGATTTTGTCAAGTATGTTGGTCGGTTCAGTTTGTGAGTTTGTTTGTGTGTACGTCTCGCTCTACAGGTCGCATTTCGAGTCGGAATGTCATGGAACTTCACCAATGGACTTATTGGCTACCAGAATAGAACCCTATAACTTTTGGCATGTCAAGGTCACATCCAAAAAAAAGTTATACCTCGAACGGAAAAGCTACCAATGTCAAATTACACCACGTGATTCAGGACGGTGATGGCTATCGCTGATTAGATTTTGGTCCAAATCGGTCAAAGGTCAAGGTCACAGTGAGGTCAAACATCCCAAAAAAAGTTATAACTTGAGAACGGAAGAAGCTACCAATGTCAAATTACACCGCGTGATTCAGGAGGGTGTTGGCTTGCGCTGATTAGATTTTGGTCAAAATCGGTCAAAGGTCAAGGTCACAGTGAGGTCAAACATCCAAAAAAATTATTACTCAAGAACGGAAGAAGCCACCAATGTCAAATTACACCACGTGATTCAGGAGGGTGATGGCTAGCACTGATCAGATTTTTTTGTTACTTGACAAAATCTACGATTTTGTTTGTTTGTGTGTACGTCTCGCTCTACAGGTCGCATTTCGAGTCGGAATGTCACGGAACTTCACCAATGGACTTATTGGCCACCAGAATAGAACCCTATAACTTTTGGCATGTCAAGGTCAGGAAAAATTCCTGAAAATCGCGAAAATCTGTATCTTTTAACATGGGCCGATTTTCAAAAATTCATGTCTCCTTAACGGATTCCTTTCAAATTTGAAACACGGACGTAGGAGGGGAGTATCTTTGACTGGATTAAAAATTGGTCACATCCGTTACAGATTACGGAGGTGACAGGTATTTTAATTTAATTTTTTTTGTTTTTTTTTGTTTGTTTCCCCTAAAAACTATGTTTAACCCCAAAAATACCTATTATTGCTCAATATTCTCGATGGTACGCGATATTGTTGAATTTTGTCAAGTCCTGGCCCTATGGGCCATTTTTATTTGTTTGTCTGCCTGTGAGCAGGATATCTCATAGTTGTGGAAGGATTCGGAAGAAATTTGGTGGACAGGTTGGGTGTGTGACGAGGACAAATTGATTGGATTATGGTGACTATTCAGCTCCAGATACTGTAATTAACTGATTCGTCACCATTGAGGGATGGGGCCAAAAGATATATCAGCACGGTATCTTAGAACGTTGTGAACGGATTATGACAATACTTTGTGGATGAGTTGGGTAGGTGACAACTGACCAGAACAAGCCGATTGGATTTTGGTTAAAGGCCGGATCTGCAATCAGACTATCAGTGGGATACAAAACGTAAGCTGTTCAGCCTAGTGGAGGTATGCACTCTACCGAGTTCTGTTCTAGTTATTAGATTTGTTAACCATAGCAATGACATATTGTTGGTGAATCATTGTTTCGTGAAAAATTGACTTGTCCCTGTGTAACCATTGCCTTTAAGATCACAAAAATGGTACTAAAGTTAATTATGAAAATTTAAATCCTCATCATTTTAATATTTGTTGTTCAGTCCTATTTTACCTCTGCCACCGAAAGGGAAGGAGGTTATGTTTTCACCCCTTTCTGTCTGTTTGTTAATTGCCGGAATCCTTCGGATTTCAGCAATTATGTTGTTTGTTTGTTTGTGTGCAGGATATCTCAAAAATTTTGGATGGATTCGGATGAAATTTTGTGGACAAGTTGGATGTATGACAAGGACGACATGATTGGATTTTGGTGAAGATTTAGTTTGGATCCGACAACTGGAATTTTTAAAGCGATTCTTCACCATTGAGAGATCGGGCCAAAAACGACATATAGTATGATATCTCAAAGTTGTGGACGGACTCGGATGAAACTTGGTGACATGTTGGGTGTGCGACACGGAATAATTGATGCAATTTTGGTGAAGATCTAAATCTGGATCCTGAACTGCTAATTTTTTTTTAAATGATTCTTCACCGTTGAGAGATGAGGTTAAACTGATATAGAACACGGTTCCTCAAAAGGTTGTGGACGGATTCGGACGAAACTTGGTGGACACGTTGGGTGTGTGGCAAGGACAAATTGATTAGATTTTGGTGAAGATCTGAATCCGGATCTGGATACGAGAGTTATTTAATTTTTAAGGCGATTCTTCACCATTGAGAGATCAGGCCAAAAACGATTTAATACTGTATAGCATGATATTTCAAGAATGTATTGGGCCCGATATGTTCTCATGGTTCAGGCATTACGTGGTGGAGGTATTTGCTCTACCGACTGCCCTCCTAGTTTTTTTTAAATGAGATTATCATTCCCCCCTCCCCATACATTTCGGTGTTAAAAAAAAGGTGAACTAAAGTATCCTGATGTCTCGGTGAGTGTTGTGAAGTAAGTTTAGTTAGTGCAGCAATGGTTTCTCAAACTACCTGTTTTAATTAGTATGTTTATGTAAAAATTAAGAACCAATACTTTTGAGTATGTGGCATTTTCTTCAAACTTTCCCAACAACATACCTCGAAGAACACATTGAGAATACTCATAATTACTCAGCATTGTGTGTTTAAATGTTTCAGCTTTCAGAGATTGTGCTGTATTGAATTTGTCCTCAAAATGAAATGACAATTTTTGGCATCTTTTTCACACCATTTTGGAGTCTCTTTATGAAATATATATGCGTGTAGCCAATTATGAGGCTGAAACATTTTGCTTGAGTTGGTCCTCAAAACAAATTTGATTTGTTCAAAAGGTGAGAGGATATTGTTGAAGGTTTATTTATTCATTTATTTTTGCTACGGTCAATCATTGTGCTCTTTCTTTTGTGCAACTTTGCCGTTTGTCTTGAATCACATTGCAGAATGCATTGCTTATCATGGCTTGAGTTACGCAGACACTTTGCCAACACTCCCTCCCCCCTTTTTTAAGCGGATGCATTTCTTCACACGAATAATACTTTATTTGTACTTTTTTTTCAGATCCAGCTCACACGACGTGCAGATCCAGCAGAACTGAAGAACATCTTTTTTAAAGTGGGTTTAACTGACTGTTAAATATGCCTGCAAGTGGTTGTTTTGCAAGGATTGAACATTTGCCACTACTCGGTTGTTTGTTTGATGTCATACATGACTGCACAAATTTTACAAATGATCGCTTCACTTGAGCATCAGTTACACAGTCGGTGAACTGCAAAACCCATAAATTTGTCATTCTTCCAAAATATATACATCAACAAGGAAAATATGTCATCTCACCTCAAGTTTTCATGTTTACAATAAGCCTCGTGTTGGCTTAATGGTTAAGGTGGCTATCTTAAGATCTTAGGTCTTAGGTTCTTGAGTTTGAGCTCCTGTCATGCCATTACATAACACCAAGTGGGCTGACTCAACCTGTAATCCTTCCGAGGTCAGCAAAATTGTACCAACTCACTGGAAACAGGGGGTACTGCATTCACGACGCAGCCGCGTTCCCAACAATGATGCAACCAGCAGCCACAGGAAGCCTGCTCTGATGCAGGTGAAATGTCGCCAGAGACCCGGTCTGCTCTTGCTTATTGCTCAAATTAGAGGAGACCTAGTTTACTTTTGATTTGAAATGCCTTCTTCTTTATAAAGGTAAATAAATATTGTTACGGACTCAGGGTTCGAGGCTTGCCATGAGGGGAAGCGGGACTGACGCGAGTTACGGACCGAATAACACGAAGTGTTCAATCTATTTATTGTGTATGCCGTTAGTCCTCTCTCCTGGGGACATTGTCGGTATCAATTGAATTGGCATTTAAGTTACGTGAACGCGAAGCAATAAATGTGCGGGAAATGTCACCATGGGTCCACAGGGTAAAGCAGAACTCCCCCGAGTAATATGAAGCCCCCCCCCCAATACGTCTTTCTACTATGCGGGATTGATGAGTTATTGACCCAGTAACACGCTGCATTCAATCTGTTTATTATGAAAGCAGTTGGCCCTTTTTCCTGAATACATAGTCGGTAGCAATTGAATTGGTGTTTAAATAACCTGAACACAAAGTAATAAATGTGGACACCATCAACAGGATTCCCCTAAGTATAATGAGGCCCCACACATTTCTCTATGATGCGGGATTCACAGGTTATGCACTGAAAAACAGGTCATGTTCCATTCATTTATTATGCACTCGGTTGACCATATTTTTTCTGGGGCCATCATCGGTATCAATTGAATTGCTATCCCTGTACCCTCAAACGCATGCAGGCAAGGCCAAGTGAGCCTTTTGCAAAAAAAAAAAAAATTTGAAAAGTTCTCAGATTCAAATAATTAAATAATTATGGCTTCCAGACCTTGTGGCTGATCAGGTTGAAATTTAAAACATACTTTTTCCCATGTCTGCTAGATTATAATTGTGAAGTTTCATATTGATTGATTGCAGCGGTTCCAGAGTAAACATTATTTAATATTTTCCCTTCAATTCAATATGGCTGCCAAACCATGTTACCTGCATCGAAAGGATGTGGCAACTTTTTGTTCATCATGGATTATAATCGGTCATACCTGTAAACTTTCGCCTCGATCTGTTCAGCTGTTTCAGAGAAGAAGACCTTTTAATTTTTTCATTTTCAATGCAATATGGCTGCCGTGCCACGTGACCTATTTCATCATAAATTTATATCTCCTTCTAATGGGGGTGGTGGATCATGTTTGTTAAGTTTCGTGTTGATCGGACAAGGTGTGTTTTTCTATCTAAGAACCATGTGACTTGCGACATCATTTTTTACCGTATATGCAGCCATGAGTTTGATGATAGTTGCAAAGTTTCACTTCGATAGGGTAAGTGGTTCCAGAGAAAACATTATTTCATATTTTTTTAAATCCAATATGGCTGCCAAACCATGTGACCTATCAATTATTAATTCACAAACTTGTATCCCCTTGCATTGGAGAATATGTATGTGAAGTTTCTCCTTGATCTGACGAGCCATTCTGGAGAAGATGATGTTTGCAGGTTTTAGGGTAAATTCAATATGGCCACCAAACTATGTGACCTATCAATTCGATATAAAAAAACTTGTAAAAGGATTTTACAAGGAAATTATGTGCAGGAGGAGGCCATTTGGCCCATCATACCTGCGCCACACCAATACCAGATTTTTAATAAATCTGTCGATACCCCTTCCCTTCGTGTGGAGCCTTTGGCTGCATTCCTGGTTCTCATTTCGCCGACCTCAGGAGGATGACAGGCTGAGTCAACCTCCTGGTGTTGATTCAGCAGCCAATGGGGCTTGAACTCAGGACCTTATGATTCTAAGCCACCACCCTAACTGCTAAGCTAACACCAGGTTTTAAAGGTCTTGGGGAAAATGTGCGTGAAGTTTTGCCGAAATCTGTCCCGCTGTTCTGGAGAAGAAGATTTTTGAATTTTCAATCCAATATGGCTGACAAACCATGTGACCCATGATATCATAAATTTACATCTGCCTCGAATGGGGTAGGGGAACACGCGTGTGAAGTTTTGTGTTAATCGGTTGAGGTGTATGTTTCTATCCAAGATGGCCGCCAAACCATGTGACTTGTGAAGTCATTTTTACCATGTATGCAGCCATGGCGTTAGATGATAGTTGCAAAGTTTTGCTTCTATCGGTTAAGTGGTTCCAGAAAAAACATTTTTTAATATTTTTTCTTCAGTCCAATATGGCTGCCAAACTATGACCTATCAATAATTCTTTAACAAACTTTTATCCCCTACCCAAGGAGAATAAGTTTGTGAAGTTTCCCCTTGATCTGACCAGCCGTTCTGGAGATGTTTCAAAGGTTTTCGGGTAAATTCAATATGGCCACCAAACCATGTGAACTATCAATTAGCAATTAACAAACTTGTGCAAGGATGTCATGGGGAATGTGTGTAATGTTTTGCCTCAATCTGTCCAGTTGTTCTGGACAAGAAGATAAAATATATATACATACATATACATACAGTGGGGAGAACAACAATTTGAGACACTGCCGATTTTGCAGGTTTTCCCACTTACAAAGCACGTAGAGGTCTGTAATTTTTATCATAGGTACACTTCAACTGTGAAAGACGGAATCTAAAACAAAAATCCTGAAAATCACATTGTCTTCTTCTTCTTCTTCTTTCGCCTGCTCCCGTTAGGGGTCGCCACAGCGGATCATCCGTATGATCCGCATAGTGATTTGGCACATGTTTTACGCCGGATGCCCTTCCTGACACAACCCTGGTCGCCTCTTCCGACACAGGGATATGGTACACCTATTTTCACCAGGGTATACACCGGCCCAGTACACTGGTACTCATTTCGCTGACCTCGGAAGGATGACGGGCTGAGTCAACCCCCTGGTGTATTAATTCAGTGGCCCAACGGGCTTGAACTCAGGACCTTTTGGATCCCAAGCCGCTACCCAAACCACTGCGCCAACACACCAGGCTTGAAAATCACATTGTATTATTTTTAAATAATTAATTTGCATTTTATTGCATGAAATAAGTATTTGATCACCGACCAACCAGTAAGAATTCCGGCTCTCACAGACCTGTTAGTTTTGTCTTAAGAAGCCCTCCCATTCTCCACTCATTACCTGTATAAACTGCACCTGTTTGAACTCATTATCTGCATAAAAGACAGCTGTCCACACTCAATCAATCAGACTCAACCTCTCCACAATGGGCAAGACCAGACAGCTGTCTAAGGACATCAGGGACAAAATTGTAGACTTGCACAAGGCTGGGATGGGCTACAGGACAATAGGCAAGCAGCTTGGTGAGAAGGCAACAACTGTTGGCTCAATTATTAGAAAATGGAAGAAGTTCAAGATAACAGTCAATCTCCCTCGGTCTGGGGTTCCATGCAAGATCTCACCTCGTGGAGCCTCAATGATCATGAGAAAGGTGAGGGATCAGCATAGAACTACACGGCAGGACCTGGTCAATGACCTGAAAAGAGCTGGGACCACAGTATCAAAGAAAACCATAAGTAACACACTACGCCGTCATGGGTTAAAATCCTGCAGCGCACGCAAGGTCCCTCTACTCAAGCCAGCGCATGTCCAGGCCCGTCTGAAGTTTGCCAATGACCATCTGGATGATCCAGAGGAGGAATGGGAGAAGGTCATGTGGTCTGATGAGACCAAAACAGAGCTTTTTGGTTTAAACGCCACTCACCGTGTTTGGAGGAAGAAGAAGGATGAGTACAACCCCAAGAACACCATCCCAACCGTGAAGCATGGAGGTGGAAACATCATTCTTTGGGGATGCTTTTCTGCAAAGGGGACAGGACGACTCCACCGTATTGAGGGGAGGATGGATGGGGCCATGTATCGCGAGATCTTGGCCAACAACCTCCTTCCCTCAACAGGAGCATTGAAGATGGGGCATGGCTGGGTCTTCCAGCATGACAACGACCCGAAACACAGCCAGAACAACTAAGGAGTGGCTCGGAAGAAGCATCTCAAGGTCTTGGATTGGCCGAGCCAGTCTCCAGACCTGAACCCAAGAGAAAATCTTTGGAAGGAGCTGAAAGTCTGTGTTGCCCAGCGATAGCCCCGAAACCTGAAGGATCTGGAGAAGATCTGTATGGATGAGTGGGCCAAAATCCCTGCTGCAGTCTGTGCAAACCTGGTTAAGAACTTCAGGAAACGTCTGATCTCTGTAATTGCAAACAAAGGTTTCTGTACCAAATATTAAGTTCTGTTTTTCTGATGTATCAAGTACTTATTTCATGCAATAAAATGCAAATTAATTATTTAAAAATCATACAATGTGATTTTCAGGATTTTTGTTTTCGATTCCGTCTTTCACAGTTGAAGTGTACCTATCATAAAAATTACAGACCTCTACGTGCTTTGTAAGTGGGAAAACCTGCAAAATCGGCAGTGTATCAAATTGTTGTTCTCCCCACTGTATATTGTTACGGAAATGGCCCTTCGTATGCTACTAAATATAAGATTAGCTCAGATCCCCCATTAAATGCATGTTTAGCCAGGCTGTTCGGTAAAATGGACGTTACATGTGTGTCGGGAGATGTCACAGGCTGTTATTTGTTTGTGTAGTGGTGGTGTGCCGAGGGCTTCTTCTTCTTCCTTCCCGTCTCCGGACGAGGCCCCGCCCAGTCGGCTGAGAGGGAGTGGGCAAAAAGAGGAAGTAAAACTAAGGGGAGGAGTTTGCCGGCTTTGAAAAGGGGAGGAGTCGCTGGGCAGCGAACGGAGACCTCTTGGAGTTGTTCAGTTGGGGGGGACAGTCGGTTTCGAGGCATGCTCGGGCTTCGAGGCGAGAAGGAAAGTAAAAGGTGGAAAAGAACTGAGAGGACCTGGCTGCTGTGTGAGTCTGGAGTCGGCTTCAAGAGGAAGTGAACGACAGGTTCAACCTGCGTCTAACGATGGAGCCTCTGACTGTCCCGACTCACCTCACGGCTCGACAACGTTTTGGAATCCCATGGACCCAGCCTGCCGGAGCCCGGCACCTCAATTTGGCCTTGTCTGGTGAACAGGCCAGGCCTGGACTTGTATGCTGGAACTTGAGAGAAATCAGCTGAAACCCATTGTCGATCTGACGGTCTGGTGCAGTCGACTTCACGGGGTTTGAACGCGCCGAGGCTGCGTGCGCGGGCGCTGCCGGGAGCAAGAGTACGACGCCTCCATTTTGCCACGTGGCGTGTTCGAGCTTGGGGCTCGAATCCCTGGACATCGGCTTGTTACGAGCGACATTCGTGCTTTTGACACTTTCCTTTTGTCCATGAAACATCACCAAGTACTCTGTCTTGTCTGCATGCTGTCTATGTCTTAGTTGCATGTTGTTTAAGGTATATCTCGGTAAGGACCCCTTCAAAACCCGTAATCCGTAGTTCCCTAGTTAAGAGTGGGTTATAGATTAATTAAAACATTGTCGTGAATGTTTTGCTTGTGTTGTGTTCCCCGATGTTCCCCAATATTTCTGGTTGACTCGTATGAAGTTGCCGCTATGGATTAATTCGTGTCGCGTCGAGGAACGATTCGTTCGATTGGTATATAAAACCAAAATGGTTACAGACTGGCAGAAAACGCTCGGCATCTGACAAAACCAGTCTATAACCAAGGTCTATGACGTCATCACTATCATTTAAGTATGCAATAAAAAAAGATACTCAGGTGAAAATTTAGTGTCGATCAGACTTACGGTTCCCGAGAAAATGATTTTTAAAGTGAAAAAACCTGAAAATCTCCGGCGGAATCACAAAAATAATAAACAAAAGAAAAACAATAGGTTACCCAGCCTTGTAGGATTGGTACCCTAATTATTTATGAAAGAGACACAGTGCAGAGTTACCCTGATATTAACTTCGACAATCTTATGTTACACATGTTACAGGCACCAACACACACACACACACACACACACACACACCTGAGGAAATTAGAAGTCGCCCAGAAACAGGAGAAGCAGTTGAGGCGTCGGTGACCTCATTGTACCTGGTGCAATTGACGGATCTATGCAACCCAATCGCTTAGGAAGGGGAAAATAAAGAGGGAAGAAAACTGGGGGTGTTTATGATGCGTGAGTGGGAGGTGTAAAATGTAATGCAGCGTGATGCAAGAGGAAGATGTGAAAGGTGCAAATTGGTCATGCTCTTATAGTGGACGAGGCACTGATAGCGTAAAGATTTGTGAGGGAAAGGTTAACGAGGACGTGTGAGAAAGTCTGTAAATGGAAGTGAATATTGGCTGCGGAACGCAGCTGAAGCTAAGCGCCGAAGACCCGGGGATGACCTGGAAATGACCCCGGCACGTCTTGTTACTGCTTGCTCCGCCTTGCTCGGTTGCGGTTCCCCCTTGCAGTAAAGGCTTCGAAGAAATTCTGCTTGTCGTCTTGACGAAAGACAGCGATGAAACAGTGGACAAGTACAGTTAGATGGGAAGTTGTACCCCACCTGATTTGCTCTGTGAGCCGGCGCTGCACCTACAGTATCCTTTCCGCTTGGCAGGAGATCACCAGGTGTGACACCTCGGGCGTAGCCTCTAGTTAGGTTGCCGTGCCAATTGAAAGGTATCGCAGAAACTTCAAAGCATAACCCTGCGAGGCTGGGAGTCTCAGTCAAGGGGCTATGGCTATGTGAGAACTACAGTCTGTTGGACTGCGGAGTTATCTCTGGTTGGCGGCCTCGTGACCGGGTGTTCAGGAGAAACTCTAGTGCTTCCACTCATGGCACGCCCCGAACCCCAGATCGTAACCACTGTATATGTATGTATATAATATCTATTATGTATGTATGTGTAAATATATATATATATATATATATATATATATATATATATATATATATATATATATATATATATATATGTCTATTGTTACGGTGGTGGAAATTCACAGAACACCATTCAAGTTCCCCAGAGATCAGTTATTTTGAGAAGTACGTGTTTCAGGTTAGGCTCCCCCACCGATGTATAACGGGTCTTGATCGTGTGCCGGGCTGTGCATCTTTGAGTTAGCCATTATTCTTTTTCTATATTTTATTTTAAACAAACAACAGCTCCTCAACAACAAACTCTACAACCACGCCACCTCCACCACAACGCCAACAACTCTACAACCACACCATCCCCACCACCGCCACAACTCTACAACCACGCCATCCCCACCACAACGCCAACAACTCTACAACCACGCCATCCCCACCACAGCACCATCAACATCGCGCCACCATCACGCCCGCCTCAGCAACAGCGGCAAGATGCCATCGACGCAGACATACCGCGCCGCCATAGGAGCCACATTCTCTAGCGTTCGTATGCAAATCAGCCGTGAAGACGGCTGATTACCATAATCGGATCAAAACGGCCTTTGCCTTGAAGGGAACTGGCCAATCAAAGGTGAAAGGGGCAGAGCCAGCCTGGGGTGAAGGTTCAATGGTGAAAGGGGGAAGCGCCGGCTTCGGGTGGCGAAACCTACAGCGGCTTCACCCATCGGGGCTATAAAAAGGCGCGTTGGGTTGCCGAGAGATCAGATCGTTGGCGGACGAGGAGATTGTTGGTGGGCAAGCAGTTTGTTGGTGGTTCGTCGAGGAGAGCAGAGCGCGAAGAGTCGGGCGCGCCACCAGCCCCGACCAACCAAGCCAGCGGTTCGACGAGGAGAGCGGGGAGCGTTGGGAGTCGGGCACGCTGCCAGGCCCCCTACCGACCAAGTCACCATTAAAGCCGCTGCCACGTTGGCAACGGGCCAGCGAGACGAAGACCACCGAGTCGCCACCAAGGGGCGGCAAGGTAACCAACCCGGTCTCTCAGAGCCCTCAGTCAACCAGGCTCCCAAGTTGGAAATAAAGGCTCGTGAGCCCTTTCCTTTCCTTGGGTTTTTGTGTGAAAGTCTGTGGCTCCTTGTCCTCCATTAAGTAGAACTGCCATAAGTACGTGCTTGTATAGAAACATAGAACTCGGCTGTAGGCTTTCCTCATGTCTTGTCCCCATCCCCCCATTGACTGCTGACATGTTGAAAATAAATGCCCATTGTTCAAATGTTCACCTGCTCGTTCGCGTCATTTTCCTTGTATTGACTGCCATGGCACGTATCGGGAATTAACTGGCTAATTAGGCCGATAGAAGCCATAATCTGGTCCGACGGGACTTGGCGATATCAAACTGCTCGGCTACACACACTGAACGGGCAAGCTTAAGCGGCTCGTGTCCGTACAAGTTCCCGTCGAGGTATAAACTCTCGTTATTTTCTGTCCGCGCGAATAGTTAGGTAGATCGACAATTCGGCGATTGACCCTGTAGCGCGTGGACAGAGTATTGACTAGTTTATGGTGCGTTAAGGCTTCCGGGGTTGGTCCGGAAAGCCACGACTGGATTGCGGCCTTCGGTGGGGCGCAACCGCGATTTGGCTAAAGCGGTCGTCCGCATGCCGAACGCGGCGGAAATCGACAACAATATATATATATATATATATATATATATATATATATATATATATATATATATATATATATATATATATATATATATATATATATATATATATATATATATATATATATATATATATATACACACACATATACATATATATACACACACATATACATATAATACACTACATGACCAAAAGTATGTGGACACCTGCTCATCCAATATCTCATTACAAAATCATGGGCATTAATATGGACTTGGTCCCCCCCTCCCCCCCACCCTTTGCTGCTATAACAGCCTCCACTCTTCTGAGAAGGCTTTCCACTCGATGTTGGAACGTTGCTGTGGGGATTTGCTTCCATTTAGCTAGGAGAGCATTACTGAGGTCGGGCATTTATGTTTGGCGATGAGGTCTGGCTCATGGTCGGCATTCCAATTCATCCCAAAGGTGTTCGATGGGGTTGAGGTCAGGGCTCTGTGCAGGCCAGTCAAATTCTTCCACACCGATCTCGGCAAACCATTTCTGTGTAGACCTCGCCTTGTGTATGGGGGTGTCGTCATGCTGAAACAGGAAAGGGCCTTCCCCAAACTGTTTCCACAAAGCTGGAAGCACAGAATTGTCTAGAATGTCATTCCATGCTGCCGCGTTAAGATTTCCCTTCACTGGAATTAAGTGGCCGAGTCTGAACCATGAAAAACAGCCCCAGACCATTACTCCTCCTCTACCAAACTTTACAGTTGGTGCTATGCATTCCGGCAGGTAGCGTTCTCCTGGCATCCGCCAAACCCAGGTTGATTCATCGGATTGCCAGATGGTGAAGTGTGATTCATCACTCCAGAGAACACATTTCCACTGCTCCAGAGTCCAATGGCGGTGAGCTTTTCACCACTGCCGCCGACGCTTAGCATTGCGCATGGTGATCTTAGGCTTGTGTGCGGCTGCTCGGCCATGGAAACCCATTTCATGAAGCGCTTCAGAACTCAGCGGTCCCGTTCTGTGAGCTTGTGTGGCTTACCGCTTCACGGCTGAGCGGTTGGTGCTCCAAGACGTTTCCACTTCACAATAACAGCACTTACAGTTGACAGGGTCAGCTCAAGCAGGGCAGAAATTTGACGAACTGACTTGTTCGAAAGGTGGCATCCTATGACAGTGCCACGTTGAAAGTCACAGCTCTTCAGTATGGCCCATTCTACTGCCAATGTTTGTCTATGGAGATTGCATGGAGATTGCATGCGCACAGACTGCAGCAGGGATTTTATACACTTGCCAGCGATGGGTATGGCTGAAATAACCGAATCCACTAATTAGAAGTGGTGTCCACTTGTGATACAGTAAAGTTCACTCATATATGTAATTATATATGTACACAGGGTGTCCCAAAAAAAATGTACTCACTCTTTAAATGATAATAAATGCGTTGTTTATTGACTTAGAAACAAGATAAATGGATAAATGCATGTTTACAAATGTTCAAACTGACGACCATCACGTTCCAAACACAACCGATAACACGGACCAATGGATTAAACAGCGTTACGAATCATTTCATTTTGAACTGCAAGACATTGTCTTTCAATTTCCTCTTTCAGCTCATCGACTGTTGCTGGTTTTGAGCCGTAAACCTTATCTTTGAGATATCTCCATAAAAAGAAGTCCATTGGAGTGAGGTCTGGGGAACGCGCAGGGAATTCACCACTACCTCTTCGCCCAATCCATCTGTTCGGAAAAGCTGCTTCGAGATAGGCCCTTGCATCACGGTGGTAGTGGGGAGGTGCTCCATCTTGCTGAAAGTAAATCTCTTTGTCACCAAATGTCTCTTTGACACGTGGACCGATGGATTCCTGCAGCAAGTTTAAGTAAACATCCCCAGTGACAGTTTGGTCAAAAAAGAATGGCCCAAGGATGCCCAATGCTGATATCCCACACCACACAGTAACCCCTGGTAAGTTTAAATGGTGTTCCCTAGTAACATGCGGATTTTCAGGAGCCCATTAGGTGCAATTGTGTCGGTTAATTGAGCCATTTAACTTGAAGCTGGCCTCATCGCTCCAAACAATTTTGGATGGAAATGCTGCATCTTCTTCGCATTTGCTCAGGTACCACTCACAAAATTCAGCTCTCCGGTCAGGATCGTCTTCATTTAGAGCGTGGATTAATTTTGGAATGTATCTCTTCCAATTAATTCGCTTCAAAATGCGATGGGCGCTTGATTTTGGGATTCCTGTCTCACGAGCCATTTGTCGTACAGATTTCCGTGGGGATCGATGGAGGATTTCCAGCAATTGATTTTCCTTTGCGGGGGTGGTTGATGACCGTGGTCTTCCTAAACGCTCCTTATGGACGTCATGCACAGTTCCATCTGTTTCGAACTTATCTCGGATGCGAGCAATGGTGCGTCGCGTTGGTGGATCTTTGTGAAAATGTCTTCTAAATTGTCTTTGCACTTCCATGATGTTTTCATGCTTCCAGTAGCACTTTATGATAAATTATCTTTCTTCAAAACCTAATCTTACTTCTGCCATTATTATGGTCAATTTGATCTGAAAATAAATGAAAAATTCAATGAATTATGAGGAGCCAAAATGTGAGTACATTTTTTTGGGACACCATATATATATATATATATATATATATATATATATATATATATATATATATATATATATATATATATATATATATATATATATATATATATATATATATATATATATATATGTATGTAATGTGCCGCATTACGACGGACCGCATATACGACGGTGGTCCCATAAGATTATAATGGAGCTGAAAAATTCCTATCGCCTCCTGATGTAGCCGTCGTAGTGCTGCCAGTCGTATAAAACTACAGTGCAGCCAATACAATTATGTGCAGTATATTATACTTGATAATGATAATAAATAACTCTGCAACTGGTTTATGCATTTACAATACTGTACTTTTTATCGTTATTTTAGAGTGTACTCTTTCTACAAGGATAGATTCTAGTTTGGGCATGTTCACAGTATGCCAGAACAGACTTCCAAGACAGTTTCTTTATGGGGAGCTAACAACAAACACATGCAATAATGGGCGGTCGGCTGAGACTACGATAGAAAGACTGTCTTGAATAAGATTTAAGCCTGGCAGGAGTACTGAAAAATTAGCAAATTATTATAGTTAACAGTGTGCAGGAGGGCATTCATTAGAAATGCAAGTAAAATGATGAGATGAAAATCTGTAAGAAGCAAAAAATTGAGACGTCCTCTACAGTGTCAACATCATGGCATGGTATATAATATACAGTATTTCACAGTTGGTGCTTGGAGTCTTTTGAGCTGTTAATAAATGGCATCATCGGATGATAAATTTGTGTAGTTCTACCTTCATATCTGACAGGATGGTGTAGACTGTAGAGGGAGTGCAGTTGCTATCGAACTGTCTGATCTGTGTTGGATTCTCAACCCAAATATATGCTGTTGGACTCTTGCTTGGCAGGCAGGGCATTGCATTAAAAAGTGTGCATCAATCAGATTGTATGTTCTGCTTTGGGATGTACAGTGGGGAGAACAAGTATTTGATACACTGCCGATTTTGCAGGTTTTCCCACTAACAAAGCACGTAGAGGTCTGTAATTTTTATCATAGGTACACTTCAACTGTGAAAGACGGAATCTAAAACGAAAATCCTGAAAATCACATTGTATGATTTTTGAACAATTAATTTGCATTTTATTGCATGAAATAAGTATTTGATACATCAGAAAAACAGAACTTAATATTTGGTACAGAAACCTTTGTTTGCAATTTCAGAGATCAGACGTTTCCTGTAGTTCTTAACCAGGTTTGCACAGACTTCAGCAGGGATTTTGGCCCACTCCTCCATACAGATCTTCTCCAGATCCTTCAGGTTTCGGGGCTGTCGCTGAGCAACACAGACTTTCAGCTCCCTCCATCCATCCACTGGGACCATACTCTGTGCAGAGCGTTGGTGCTGCCGAAGCAGTCTCCTTGGCTATTGGGCACAATCCTGGACGGGTCGCCACTCCGACACAGGATACCAGCAAGCTGGCACTCATTTTGCCGACCTCGGAAGGATGACAGGCAGAGTCAACCCCACCTGGTATTAATTCAACAGCCGAGTGGGATTTGAACTCAGGATACTCGGTTCCTAAGCCCACCACCCTAACCATTAAGCCAACACCAGGCATAGCTCCCTCCAAAGATTTTCTATTGGGTTCAGGTCTGGAGACTGGCTAGGCCACTCCAGGACCTTGAGATGCTTCTTACGGAGCCACTCCTAAGTTGTCCTGGCTGTATGTTTCGGGTCGTTGTCATGCTGGAAGACCCAGCCATGCCCCATCTTTAATGCTCTTGTTGAGGGAAGGAGGTTGTTGGGCAAGATCTCGCGATACATGGCCCCATCCATCCTCCCCTCAATACGGTGCAGTCGACCTGTCCCCTTTGCGGAAAAGCATCCCCAAAGAATGATGTTTCCACCTCCATGTTTCACGGTTGGGATGGTGTTCTTGGGGTTGTACTCATCCTTTTTCCTCCAAACACGGCGAGTGGAGTTTAAACCAAAAAGCTCTATTTTGGTCTCATCAGACCACATGACATTCTCCCATTCCTCCTCTGGATCATCCTGATGGTCATTGGCAAACTTCAGACGGGCCTGGACATGTGCTGGCTTGAGCAGAGGGACCTTGCGTGCGCTGCAGGATTTTAATGCATGACGGCGTAGTGTTACTTATGGTTTTATTTGATACTGTGGTCCCAGCTCTCTTCAGGTCATTGGCCAGGTCCTGCCGTGTAGTTCTGGGCTGATCCCTCACCTTTGTCATGATCATTGAGGCTCCACGAGGTGAGATCTTGCATGGAGCCCCAGACCGAGGGAGATTGACTGTTATCTTGAACTTCTTCCATTTTCTAATAATTGCACCAACAGGTGTTGCCTTCTCACCAAGCTGCTTGCCAATTGTCCTGTAGCCCATCCCAGCCTTGTGCAAGTCTACAATTTTGTCCCTGATGTCCTTAGACAGCTCTCTGGTCTTGCCCATTGTGGAGAGGTTGGAGTCTGATTGATTGAGTGTGGACAGCTGTCTTTTATGCAGATAACGAGTTCAAACAGGTGCAGTGAATACAGGTAATGAGTGGAGAATGGGAGGGATTCTTAAAGACAAAACTAACAGGTCTGTGAGAGCCGGAATTGTTTCTGGTTGGTAGGTGATCAAATACTTATTTCATGCAATAAAATGCAAATGAATTATTTTAAAATCATACAATGTGATTTTCAGAATTTTTGTTTTAGATTCCATCTTTCACAGTTGAAGTGTACCTATGATAAAAATTACAGACCTCTACGTGCTTTGGAAGTTGGAAAATCTGCAAAATCGGCAGTGTATCAAATACTTGTTCTCCCCACTGTATCTGCCAGCATTGGTTATTGCTTGATGTTGATGATGCCTATTTTTTTCTTTTACAAAAGACATGTTGGGGATTGTCAAGAGCACCCTGATCAAATTTTAAATTCCTTGCCGAATTAGGTCAACAAAGTCCGTTGCCGTCTATGACGGACATTGAAACATGAATGGCCTAAGTAATAACAACAACAGTTGTACCATTGATATCCTGACTTTCTCTTACTCTTGTGAGGTTTTTACTTCACGAGAAAGTTTCTGCTGAACTTGCCTGTTTTGGTTGCATCATCTAAGCACCATGCAAGAGTAAGAGCAAGTAAGCAATGACAAAAAAAAAACCACAGCAGAGAATGAATTTGTTGCCAGTCTGATTCACAGTAAAGTTGAACATTACATTTTTAGGATGGCAGGATTCCATGATCAGTTTTAACAATGGCAAGAATCTCTGAACAAAAGGGGATAAAAGTCTTTGTTGAAAAAAAAAATACAGTTCTACTTTTTAGTTGATAAAGCTGTTTTTCCAAACAAAAAGTTAAATCGCTTTTGTTTTGTTTTTTGAAGACTCTTAAAACAACATCCAGCAGTACACTGTTTAGTATGTATTTATAAACTACCGACTATTATGGAGAACACTACGATGTATTACTATGCGTAATTACTCTCTCTAACAAATATCTGACAATCCTCTGGGTAGTTAATATTTATCTTGGTGATCAGCCACACTGTTGGGCACTGTATGCTGTTTAATGTGGATTTATCTCTGGCCTTCGACATGTCAAATATGCTCTTAGCTCGGCCTTTGATTTTGGGATGAGAAACAATATCAGGCATTGTTAGAGGAACATCACAATTGGCTTCAGAATGGAGCTGGGACTTTGCTCCAGAATAGTGATAGACACCAGTTTCATTGAATCTCGTTCATATTGGTGTCTGACATGCATTGACACTTCACCTGAAACACTCTGCTACAGTAATGTGTCGACAGTCTGCTGTTTGCTGTCCTATGAAAAACCCTTATCCCACAATGCTTTCTGTGATGACCAATTGCAGTATATATAACCATGTTGCAAAACAAAAAGCGATGCAATGTTTCCTCCACGCTACTTCATTATTGAATCGTGATACAACCAATTTCTCAACAAGCAGTGAAGGAATTGCACCCAATGTTTCCTCCACTCCACTCCATTATTGAAACGTGATGGACAACTTCTCAACAAGCAGTGAAGGAATTGCACCCAATGTTTCCTCCACTCCATTCCATTATTTAACCGTGATGCAACCAACTTCTCAACAAGCAGTGAAGGAATTGCACGCAATGTTTCCTCCACTCCACTCCATTATTGAATCGTGATACAACCAACTTCTCAACAAGCAGTGAAGGAATTGCACGCAATGTTTCCTCCACTCCACTCCATTATTGAATCGTGATACAACCAACTTCTCAACAAGCAGTGAAGGAATTGCATGCAATGTTTCCTCCACACCACTCCATTATTGAATCATGATAGACAACTTCTCAACAAGCAGTGAAGGAATTGCAAAGATGACATTGCTACCTGTTTTAAAGAGGGCTTCCATGGCATAATCATGCATTTTCATGTTGTGGTTATAAGTGAAAAATGTTCCACCTTTAATTCTGCTGAAACAATGCTTTTGTTTTATCTGTTCAATATAATTTTGAGCTAAAGTGAAAAAACAAAAAAGCTAAACAAAATGTTTTGGCAGAATTCCTTTTGAACCCAATGCAGACAAAGCTTTGTACAAACTACATTTGGAATTTTTAAAAACGCATTTGCTATAAAGCTGAAAATGATTCATTGTTTAGGCAATCGAACATCAAGTATGTTCATTTTACAACCAGCATTGCAACATCATATATAACGTTTTTTGTTTTGTTTTGTTTTGTTTTGTTTTACAACCTGCTTTTGCAGTTTGATGTTTAAAGCAACAAAGGACACAATATTTTTAAAAGAAATTATTCTTAATTCCACAGTTATGATTTGAATGTTACCCCTTTCACAGTATGCAAGCGTCGTACAGGATGGGGAACATTTCATGGCTCCGGAAGACTTTGTGCTGCGCTACTTGGGCCTTTATAATGAGCGCACCTACAACTCTCGTACAGTGCAGACTCTGGCTGGAATTGCGGATACGAGCAAGGATGGGTGAGGCTGTGAAGGAATTGCATGCTGTTTTGATGACTGTGTTCATAACAGACGAGCAGATAACCAGGTTCCACCGGGCTGTTGTGAGGGAATTTGTTTGCAAGGGGGTATAGAATATTTTGGGAGTTTTATAGGAATGTCCTTTGACAACATAATAGTCACTGACTGTTAAGATTACTGAGGTATCGATATATATATATATATATATATATATATATATATATATATATATATATATATATATATATATATATATATATATATTATAGATATGTTGATTCATGTATTTGCACAGCAAATCCATATTTTACACTTGTATTTGTGGATGCAATGATTTGTATAATAACACAGCAATCCATATTGATACTCATCTCTGATGATGCATTGCTTTTATGTGGCCAGAACGCGTGGACACACCACGGACATAGACATGTATGACATTAGGACATCTTGAGATAGATACTGCATGTCGAGTTTTCAAATATCGGCACTGGGGCAATTCACCAGATCCAAAAATGATGTGCTGTAATATGTGAATACATATCCATGCACAAATGAAATGCAGTTTCTTTCTAAATTAGAGATATCTGAAATGTGAATTGCAGTTGCCCTCCAGTGGTTCCCTGGAATGGTGTCACTGCAGGACCTCTGGGTAAACAACATTATTGGTGAAGATTCCATTGTGCCAATCAATTTTTTTTTTTTTCCCTATTGGCCATTGCTGACTACCTTTATCTTGACGTCCTCAAATAGTTTTGCATGCGACAATGCAACATATAATACGACACATGGTAAATGACGTAATTCACCCAAGATTGCTTAGCGCACATGCTCAGAAACCTCTCATGACAAAATCATTTGGGGTTGATGGACATATTTCATGCCTGCCAGTGAAGGATTGTAGAATAAAATGACTCAACAAACTTTTAAAGAAGCTGGAAACACTTGTAAACCTCTGCAGGGGTGTGCCTCTGCACAACAAAACAGTTGGAGAACTTCCTGATCAACTTGTCCAAAAAGTTAATATGTTGCGGTCAATATTGCAAAAACTCCTGACGATATGGGACCGTGAAAGGCCAACAGTTCATACATGGTGCGTTTTACCCAAACCTTCATGCTTCTTAACACCAATGGGAATGTCATATCTGGGGCTTGTCGATGGACAGGGTAAGATTTAAATGATGATATTTACTAATCATGTTTGGGAGGAGGGTGGGGGTTGAGTGCCGTTATAAATATACATTTTTTTGTTTGGTTCTGAACCCACAACAGAAAGTAGAGTGCATACCTCCGCAAGGCTGAACAATTTACGTTTTGTATCCCACTGATCGGTTTGATCTGCATCCAGACCTTAACCATAATCAAATCAATTTGTCCTCATCACACACACCTAACATCTTCACAAAGTTTCATCTGAATCCGACCATAACTTTATGAGATATCATGCTATATATCGTTCGTTTTTTTGGCCCTATCACTTAAATATTGTTGGATCTGGATCTGGTCTTCACAAAAATTGAATTCATTTGTCCTTGTCCCACACCCAACCTGTCCACCACATTTCACCCTGATCCATCCATAACATTTTCCGATATCCTGTGAACAGACAGACAGGGGTGAAAACATAACCCCCGTCTACCTTCGGTGGCGGAGGTAATTTTCTGAGATTTTTGCATTTTTTGGTAAAAGGAGAAGTGTCTGTTTGTGTGTTATAACCATGGCTGCCACTAGCTAATTGTGTTAATAGGAAATTATAGGAACCGGATTCATATCGTCCATGCATGGATATTTGTCGTTTATGTATGTATGTATGTATGTATATATGTATATATGTATATATGTATATATGTATATATATATATATATATATATATATATATATATATATATATATATATATATATATATAATCTCATACATTCTCATGAGTTTGATTTTAAAGTAATTTTCTAAAATGTCGTTGTGTATGACATTATTACTTTCATTGAATACTTCTATTTCGCAATGTGGTGGAAAATAATTTTAATTGTGGGAATCCAGTGGGAGTTTGGAGGGAGGGGGCGGTGGGGGAAGAGGGAGGGGAAGAGGTGAGGTGGGGGTCCGGAGTGAGGTGGGAGGAGGGGTGGAGTGGGCTGAGAGGAGGAAGGAGAAGGGTTAGGTTGGTGTCTGGAGGGAGGGATGTGGGGTGAGAGGATGCTGGGGGTGGGATGAAGGAGGGGAACGGGTGGAAGGAAGGGGGTAACGACAGGTAATTTTGCTCGTAGGTCAAATAGAATATGTATAATATGTAGTTGGATGTTACTTGTTTTTGACTGCATGGCACCATTTTCGTTTTGTTTTTACAATATATGTTTCCCTCCTTTTGATGCTGTAACTATTTTCACTTCTGTTATGTTAATTGAAAGAGAGTGACTTGGCTTTGAGAGAAACATATCTTGTTATATTAATTATAGATGGATGTTGCTTGTTTTTAACTTACTTGGCAGTTTGATAAGCAAATTTATTTCTTTTCTTTTTTTAGATGTAGGATCTCGGCTTGTGGAAAACCGATTTGGCAGAGGATAAAAAGGCAATAAATTAGCAGTAGTAGTGGGACCACAGTTTTGGCACAACAAGCAAGGGAATGATTGAATGAACAGGAAAAGGAGGAAGAGGAGGAGGAAGCGGGGGGAGAAAGGGACTCACTAAAATGCAACTAAGAGTTTTGGTTGTGTGAGGGTTAATGGAGGGAGAAAAAATTGAGCATATTATGGAGGATGAAATTAGATAGTGATGTATCACCTGTTTGAAGACCAAGAGGAAAGATTGCATTTTAACTGCTGGGAAAGAAAGAAAGCTGCAGTTACACAAATGGGAGAAAATATACAGATGAATGGAGGTGGTTGATAAGCCTGGATTTTGAAATGACTCGGTGCAGTCATGATTAGTCATGTTTTTTTTTTTCAAGGAATGACTTGGAAAATGAAGGATGTGCAGTCTGTGGCTGGCTTTGGAAGAGTAGAACATCACTCATTCACATCTCTTTCCATCGCATTTCATTAGAATGACAAAAAAAGTTAGGAACCTTTTCTCTGTTGAACAAATCTTTTTCCCTATTGGGCTGTTTTGTTTTCCATTTGACATGTACATGCCCAGTCCAGAACCCTAAAAACGTGAGCTTCACCATGTTGTTTCTTCATTACTGTTATCTGTTAGTCGTAATGGTTTAGCATCCACTCATGAATCGACTATGTGGCACGATGATGAAACGAGTGATGCTTGATGTGCAAGATATTAATTTTACAGGGGCCATTTATAATATTTGTATACTTATTTGATTTATGAAATATCTGTGAAACTGATCACATTAAAAAAAATAATTAATGCAACACATTTTGTCCATTGTAATTTCATCCCTTCCAGGCTCATTTCCTTCCAAGAGTTCCTCGCTTTTGAATCTGTGCTTTGTGCTCCTGATGCACTTTTCATGGTGGCCTTCCTGCTGTTTGATAAACAGGGCAAAGGAGAAGTGGACTTCAGTGAGTGCAGAAAGTACATGTTTTTAGATGTCTCACACTCATTACCTGTTGTCGACGCTTTAACATCATCAATCCTCCTTCTTTATAAACCGATATTGGCACAACTCAAGTAATGTCCGTAATGACCAAACACACAAGCCTCTTGTGGGGATTATGAGGTGGATGTCATTGTTTCTTCGTGATTCCAGGATCTTTCCTTCTGTTGGTATGTTCTAACTTCATCTTGTTTTAATGGAGACATTGTGGGCAAAAACGATGTCTGTTTTGTGGTTGTTGTTTGTCTTTTTAAATACTCCACTGAGCCATTCAAAACTTCAGGAATCTGAAGAAGCAAACAACATTGTTGAAAGTAAAAATAGCTGTTTTCTCTTCAAATTCAATTATTTTAGGGTCAGACTGTTCTATCTTGAAATTGTTCTGCTAATACTGGGTTATTTTTTTTTTATATAATTCTAATTGAATCTTTTGCCAGCATTTTACAAATTTGCATTCAATAGGAACACTGTTTTCCATACTCGTTGAGCCACTTGAAGGTAATCCTACATGTTGTTGCTTTTGTTTGGTGTTTCTCACCAGATTGTATTTCATTGGTTTTCTGTTGTTTGAGTATTTTCCAAGTCACTGTTTTATTTGAGTAACACTTGTTTTGAAAAGTTTGCATAAAATGTCCTCATGATAATTTTGATATAAACTGTGTGTGTGTGTGTGTGTGTGTGTGTGTGTGTGTGTGTGTGTGTGTGTGTGTGTGTGTGTGTGTGTGTGTGTGTGTGTGTGTGTGTGTGTGTGTGTGTGTGTGTGTGTGTGTGTGTGTGTGTGCGTGCGTGCATGCTATATTTAGCGAAGTTGCCCTGTCTAGTGGGGCAACTTAGCATAACACTTGTGCATTTTGTGAGGAAAGCACCAAATTTGGCACACTAGTAGCCTATCATATTATGAACAGATTTGGATATTGGGCCATCTCAAATTCAGCCGCTGATGGCTGTGGCAGCCATTTTCCACTGCCATCAAAAATTTGAGATGGCCCAATATCCAAATATGTTCATAATATGATAGGCTACTCGTGTGCCAAATTTGGTGCTTTCCTCACAAAATGCACAATTGTTATGCTATATTTAGCAAAGTTGCCCCACTGGATAGAAAGCTGAAAGGTTGAAGTTTATTGTACCAATATCAAAATTGCCACCAAAATTTAAATTTTGGTATAGAATCGTTTTCTTTTCGACCACATGTTCGACGTAGGCTCCACGTTGTCCGATCATTGCCTGCAAACGCGTTGTCATGTTCTCCATCACTTTGGGAAACGTTTCCTGAGGAATGTTCTGGAAAATTGCCACCAAAATTTAAATTTTGGTATAGAATCGTTTTCTTTTCGACCACATGTTCGACGTAGGCTCACGTTGTCCGATCATTGCCTGCAAACGCGTTGTCATGTTCTCCATCACTTTGGGAAACGTTTCCTGAGGAATGTTCTGGATTTCTCGGTGGATGTTTTCCTTCAGCTGATCGAGAGTCTGAGGCCTAGGGTTTCCATATATCCTGTCCTGGAGATACCCCCACAAGAAGAAGTCTGGAGGAGTAAGGTCAGGGGAATACGGTGGCCACTCAACGTCTTCGTAGAGGAAGATAAAGCGGCCCTCAAAATGTTGGTTGAAAAAACGCCTCGTTTCCCTGGCTGTATGGGGCGGTGCCCCATCCTGCTGGAACCACTGGGTTCTCATCTGGATCAGGTTGATTCTCCTACGGCCCTGAGTACATAGCTCAGGCAGATAGAATTCCTGAATAATTTCGCGATAGTTCCTCTGGTTTACTGTGCAAGTGCATCCTGGTCATCTTTAATGTAGTATGGACCATTTATCCCATACCAACCAACCGCCACCCACATAGTGACGCCACCCACATGGTGACAGATCGAGGCACCAGTTCAGTTGATGCATTACCAGGATTTTCAGTTCCCCAGAACCGAAAGTTTTGCTTGCTTACCTCCCCGGACAAGTGAGCATGGCATTTGTCCGTCATGTGAAGTTTTTTGAGGAAATCTACATCTTCCTCCAACTTTTCTGAGAACCAATTTGCAAAGTCTAGTCGTTTGCGTTTCTGTTGATCAGTAAGCACCGTTTCCGTTTGAATTTTGTTGGGAAAAGCATGAATGTCTTGGCGAAGGATCCTCTGAACGGTGCTCTTATGAATGTTTATCTCAGCAGAAAGTCGTCGAATCGATTTTTTTGGACTGAACGACCGCCTGTCTCACCATTTCCACATTTTCTTCACTACGACCTGTCCTCTTCCGACCACCGTGACCCTTGTGAAGGTCACAGATGGTTCGCACATTGGTAAACTTTGCGATGGTGCACTTTATTGTCTGAAAGTTTGGTGCATGGTGCAAGTGGATACCGAAATGTCTCGAGTGAAGACGTTGCAGCTGTATGACACTTTTCGTCTGGTGCCAAAGTTCAACAATTTTCGTCCGTTGTTGTACGGTCAGTCTTGGCATTTTTCTGGCGCTTGCTTGGGATCAAAATAAACTTCAGGGTCTCTGCAACAAGAAATGAAGCATTAGTGACAAAATTTCTGCTTTTTTTAGGATCAAACGAAGCATTTTAAAAGTTGTATATTTTTTTGGGACACCCTATATATAATATTATACATACTGTGAAATCTCTAGCATTTGGTCTGTCCTTTCTGGGAGGGGCTTCAAAATCAAATCGTCACCATTTTGTTTGCTCCGTGTAGCCTCTTTTATAAGTCTTGCACTTTCTTACACTCTCATGGCTTTATCTTAACTCTAATTCAACATCTGATTTCATTTTTTGTCATCGCTAAGATGGTTTAAGTTTCAGTTTTGCAAAACGTGAGAAAATCCAATGAATATTGGCGATTTTAGACAAAAATACATTTTAATACCTGTTTTGAATGTATCAAAGGGTGGAGGAGCTCCTTGTGAGCCAACGGCCATCCATATCTAGTGCCCAACTGTGTCTGCGGACGTCCTCCTGCAGTTGGGTTACTTTTTATTAGGAGGTTGGTGGCAGGATTTGCACTCCGGCCACCGTAAAACCCTTCATTCCGCAAAACACAAAAACGCAAAAAATCTGAAAACCCACTCCGTGGGAGTACCTCCTGTGCAGCTTCCCTTCGCAGGGCAGCTCACCGGATGACGGGATTTGGGCAAAGCCTTCGGGACTCCCAATCTTTGATGAAAGGAGGGAAACCATGGGGTTACATCCCTGGGTCAGATTGCGGGAGAGTGTGTCGGAGTGGTGCTGAGGTGTCGTCCACCAGACGGCGGTCTCCTTGGGTTAACCTGAGGCGGTCCCTTCGGGTGGTTGCCTGGAATGTCCTATCCCTAAGAGAGGATGATCACCTGTCTCTGTTATCATCTGAGCTCAAGAGTTTGGACATCGGTATTGCAGCACTCTCTGAGGTTCGGAGAGCGGATTGCGGCGAGATCATGGAGGGTGGTTACACCTACTATTGATCTGGTCGCTCTGATGGTTACCATACTCAATGAGTTTCTGTAGCTGTGTCCAATATGCTGACCCCAATGATAATTGAGGTAACACCGGTCAACGAGCGTATTATGAGACTAAGGATTCGTCACTCTTTAGGTGTCATTTCCCTGGTCTCTGTCTGTCTGTGCTCCGACTTGGGCGAGTGACCTCACCGTGAAAGACACATTCTACGCCACGCTCGAGTCTGTGGTTGATCAGTGCCGCAGACGAGATACACTTCTTGTCTTGGGGGATTTCAATGCATCGACTGGAACTGATAGGGATGGTTATGAGACGTGTGTTGGTTCCCATGGGTCAGGAAATATGAACCAGAATAGCACTAAGTTTCTTGACTTTGCAAGAAGTCATGGACTTATTGTGGCTGGTTCATGGTTTCAGCGCCCAGAAGCTCATCGCTGGACTTGGTATTCCAACGCTGGCGGTGTGGCAAAGGAGATTGACCATGTCCTCGTTGATGGTCGCTGGAGGATGATCCAGAACTGCAGGATCTACCGGAGTGCTCAGTTCCTCAATACTGACCACCGGCTTGTTGTAGCAACTCCAAAGCTGCACCTTAAATCCTGGAGAATGGTACCATCCCGGCCTCGGCTGGATGTTGGCAAGCTCAAGGATAAGAGAGTAGCTGAGGAGTTTGCGAACAGGCTGAGTGGACATTTGGGGTGTCTGGGTGCTTTGGGGGGTCCTGAAGAGTTGTGGAGTGCCTTCAAGACCACCGTCCTTGATGTTGCCGGTGGATGTCTTGGAGCTCACCGCAGGGCAAAGAAGAATTTTGTCTCTCAAGGGACACTGGATACCATTGACCAGAGTCGCAGGGCTAGGCTGAATGGCAGAGCTGAGCTGTTCAGGGAGCTGAGGCGTAAAAGCTGTACGTGCACTAAGGGTGGACAAGGAGGCCTATGTGCGAGGAATCTGTGAAGGGGTAGAGCATCACCTGTGGACAGGTGATTCTCGTCCTGCTTACAGAGGAATTTGCGCATTGCGTTCATCCAAGCCCATCCCTCGGAGCACTGCAGTTAGAGCAGAGAGTGGTAGGCTCTTGGCAGAGGAGTCTGAAGTGAAGGCCCACTGGGCCGGTTACTTTGAGCGGTTGTACCAGGCTGATTCCCCAGCTGTCGAGTTGGACGTCAAGGATGTTACAATCCCTGTTGCTGACCCTCTAATAAACTGGTCCATCTTCGCTTGTGGAAACATGGGCTGCGGTGAACCGGTTGAAACGGGGTAAAGCCCCAGGGATCTGTGGCATCCATGCTGAACTTCTCAAGGCTGGTGGAAATGCTGCACTCGTGACGTTGCATGCAGTTTTGTGCTCTGCCTGGAACACAGGCATCATCCCAACTGATTGGAAGAGGGGCCTTGTTGTCCCTCTCTGGAAAGGTCTGTGTCTGTTTGTGGTGAGGAGGTTGAGGTCGTGGAGAGATTCACTTATCTTGGCAGTGATATTCATGTCTCTGCTGGCTGTGAGTCAGAGGTCAATAGACGTCTGGGTCGGGCCTGGGGAGTCATGGATTCACTGGATCATTGTTGTGTGGCGCTGCCGGTGCCTGTGCGGGAGGACGAAAGTCTGAGTCTTCAGATCGTTGGTGCTTCCAGTCTTGCTCTATGGATGCGAGACTTGGACTCTGACCAAGGATCTGAGACAGAGACAATTCCTTTGGTACCAGGTCTTTTCGGAGAATCCTTGGCTATCGCTGGTCAGATTTTGTGTCCAACGAGCGGTTGCTGAGAGAGACTCGGATGAGATTTGTAACATGCATGGTCCGTGAGCGTCAGTTGCAGCTGTATGGCCATGTGGCTCGTTTTCCTGACGCTGATCCTGCTCACCAGATTCTCTCAGCAAGGGAGTCTCGTGAGTGGAGGAGGCCAATGGGCCGAACACGTGCCTCGTGGTTGCAGCAGATTCACCAGCATCTCAAGGAGATGGGGATGGGCCTGGCATCTGCCTGGGGGAAGGCCAGACGGAGGCCCCTGGAGTACCGGCGGAAAGTGGACGCAGCGACGCGCTGTTCTGGCACATGCTCCCATACCTGACCTGACCTTTTTAATGTATCTGGTCAGACACGATGCGGCGATGGGGAGAGGGAGGGGGGCGGAGAGGGAGGTGGGAAGGATGGAAGGGAGTTTGAGTAGAAGAGCAAGGGTAAGGTTCCCTGCTCGGGAATTAGTTATAATCGCTGTTTTTACTGTATCTGGTCGGCCGCGATGCAGTGAGGTTGAGGGAGGGGGGAGTAACAAAGGGGAGAGTCGAGAGAGGGAGGGAGAGTAGAAAAGTGAGGGTCGGGTTCCTTGCTGGGAAATTTATAATCATCATTTTGAATGTTTGTCTATATACAGTATATCTATGGTTTATTTCAGGCGAGTGATGACTCCTTTTCAGCTATATAATTAAACAATACTTTTAAAAAAAACTTTGTTTGGAATACATTGAATATGTGGACTAACGATGGACTTCAATATTTATTAATAATGTTTGGTTTTAAGGAATTTTTAATTTGTGAAGTGATGTGTATTTGATGGTTTCAAGTTGAAAAATGAATGTCATAAGTAAGTCATTCAAGTCAATTCTCCCAAGTCAATCAAGTCAAGGTAGAAGTCAGTCACTCCATACCCTCTCCCACCCCTCACACCCTACCTCCCTCCTCTCCCCTGTGCATGATCCTTTTCCCATCCCCCCTCTCCCCTGTGGACTGTGTATGATGAGAGAGGGTGTGGAAGAGAGTGGAGACATGAAGGGGGCGAGGGGGGGGGATTGAGATCTTGGTCATATTTTACATCATGTGGAATTGCACATTACAAACTGTATTTCACATGTTCATGGACATTTATTCACATATTGTGTCTGTTACATCATTTCTGGATCTGACAAATTGCCAGTTCCAATTTTGTAAAACTCTACACACAGCATTGATACAAGATGTCCAAATGTCTTACATATTTATGCCCGTGGGCTTTCCATGGGTGCCCTATCTGTCTGTCTGTCTGTTCATCCCCAAACTACTCCCAGTTTTGTTGCTCGCCTCGCAAAGCTTTTTGTGGAACCTTTTGGGGTCCCAGTGGGTGTCCTATGGTGGGTAGGAGGTTTCATAAATTTCTCAATTCAATTATGATTTTGAGTTTCCACCCAAATTAAACCTCTCTCTCTCTCTCTCTCTCTATCTCTATCTCTATCTCTATCTCTATCTCTATCTCTATCTCTATCTCTATCTCTATCTCTATCTCTATCTCTATCTCTATCTCTATCTCTATCTCTATCTCTATCTCTATCTCTATCTCTATCTCTATCTCTATCTCTATCTCTATCTCTATCTCTATCTCTATCTCTATCTCTATCTCTATCTCTATCTCTATCTCTATCTCTATCTCTATCTCTATCTCTATCTCTATCTCTATCTCTATCTCTATCTCTATCTCTATCTCTATCTCTATCTCTATCTCTATCTCTATCTCTATATCTCTCTCTATATCTCTCTCTATATCTCTCTCTATATCTCTCTCTATATCTCTCTCTATATCTCTCTCTATATCTCTCTCTATATATCTCTCTATATATCTCTCTATATATCTCTCTATATATCTCTCTATATATCTCTCTATATCTCTCTCTCTTGCTCCCCCCCCACCCCCATGTAAATATATGCACAGTTTTGCTATTTATCGGCTTGGGATGTGCACGGGGACAGGGGCCAAGATTCCCCGATTCGGCACAAATGTTCATGCTTTAAATAAAGTTGTGCTTTCCACGATGCCATGCTGGTAAGACTGGTGCTTGCCACCTGTGCTGTCTGGAGAGTGGACACCCCCTTTATCCTTAATGGAGAACGGTATGCGATCCGCCGGCTGTAAGCTCTGGCGCGCTGCACATGTGCACAACACCGTATATGTCATCATTCACAAAACTGCTCATGCCAACAACTGAAAATCATTACCATTTATTTTCAACCCGATTTTTAATTCGATGTTGATTCAATGATTATTTTCTGAACATTGTCAACAAGTCATTATAAACTCAAGTCGCATGTAATTCGCAAGCAAGTTGCAAGTCCCCAGACACCAAATCTGAAGTCTGAGTCTCAAGTCAATTTCGGCAAGTCGCAAAATTTTGCAACTCAAGTTCGAGTTGCCAACTCCACAACTTCATCGTTTGTACACACATGTCGAGAAAAACCGATGTTGAATTGACAGTTTCCTAAGTGCAGGTTTGGCTGAAGAGTATTCAGTTTTATGAGAATTATTCTCTGTATATGGATATTAACAGGCTATTTTGCTTTTTAGCAGAGTATTGATAAAAAATAATGTATTTTGACTTTTGAACCTGTTGTCCAATCCTGCAGATGGCGTGAAGGAGATATTCAGCCAAACCACCATTCACCAGCACATTCCCTTCAATTGGGACTCAGAATTCACACACTTACACTTTGGCAAGAAGCGCAGCAAGAAGCTCACTTATGCTGAGTTCACACAGTTCCTACAGGCATGTTCGCCAGCTTTACATTAAACAAGCCTTTGTTTTCTGTAGCCATATATTGCTCACATAGGAGCGAGTACATATATCACATGTAGAACAGGACACTCGCAGATGTCACCACACTTATTATTAGACAATGGATCAAAGATTTGAACATGGGATCCCAGCAGCATGAGCTACGTATTCAGATGGGAATGACAAAATGCTTATTAACCTTTGTTCAGGTTGTCCCTTACTTTTGACACAAAACGTGCCATGCTGGTTTGGCGATCTTGTTTGGATTGTTTTCTGTGCACGCAGGAGCTGCAGCTGGAGCACGCAAGGCAGGCGTTCGCTGCAAAGGACAGAGACCACACTGGTATGATCCCGGCGCTCGCGTTCAGCGATATAATGGTCACCATCCGACCGCACATGCTCTCCCCTTTTGTGCAGGAAAATCTGGTCTCGGTGGGTTCAGCATGCCACATCAAGTGATTTATTGAAATATTTTTTGACATCTTCATTTTAAGAGCCTGATACAACTTTAAATAACTTTTCTTGCATGAAGAAATGTTTTAAAATGTCTTCACCTCCCTACCCAAATACAATCTTATCCCTCCATACAGGTCTTCAAGATCATCATCCACCATTTATTTATCAAACAATTCCTACAGCTCTCGATTCATATTGTCCTATCCCACCTTGTTCCTGTTTGCTTTTGTTGCATGCTTGTTATTCGTTCATTCTTTACATCTCCATGTTGGTTTGTGGCCCATTTCCTCTTCCTCTTGTGAAAGTCTTCCACCAGCCTTTTTGTTGAAAATGTGTTTCTTGTGGGTTTTTTTAGTTGTTTTTTTTATTTATTTTTTTTTTTTTTACAACAAACAATCATCCCGGAGGTCTGATAAAAGGCATCTGTTTCTGTGTCGTTTATTTATCCACTTTTAACAATATTGATTTCATATTTTGAATATCTCGTTCAGACCTACAGAATGCTCAGTTAGGGTTCGTCGAGGATGTTTTCCTCATTCTCGGCAACCCCAAACCATGCCTTGGTATAGCTGCTGGGGCCAACGGAATCCCAGCTCTTTCGAGTAAATTCAAATTTCTCATTCAGCTTTTCCAATGAAATGTTGGTGATCATGCAACATTTTCTGTGGTAAATGGCTATGCAATTTCACGAGCTTTGTCTGTTCCTCATCCCACATGATACACACAAGGTCTGGACATTGCATAAGAGCTGTATTAGGTGGAGGGATGAGGGAACCATTATTGTCAGGTCAGGTCAGATTAGATCTGTGACTTGCTGCAGGTACTATGTAAACCTGTACTAATCTATTCCACGATCAGGTTGGCGGAGACTAAACCGTCTCCCCCAACAAGTTTCTTGGTGAGGAGGGTGTATGATATGGACACCCATCAGGATGAAGAACAAAACCTGTCAAAGGGCGGAGGAGCACCTTGTGAGCGAACGGCCATCCATATCTTGTGCCCAACTGTGTCTGCGGACGTCTTCCTGCAGTTGGGTTACTTCTTATGAGGAGGTTGGTGGCAGGATTTGCACTCTGGGCACCGTAAAACCCTTCATTCCACAAAACATTACAGAAGCATAAAAAAAAAAAATCTGAAAACCAACTCCGTAGGAGTACCTCATGTGCAGCTTCCCTTCGCAGGGCAGCTCTCCGGACGACGGGATTGGGGCAAAGCTTTCTGGACCCCCAAACTTTGAGGATAGGAGGGAAACCATGGGGTAACATTCCCGGGTCAGATTGCTGGAGAGTATCAGGGTGGTACTGAGGTGTCATCCACCAGACGGCGGTCTCCTTGGGTTAACCTGAGGTGGTCCCTTCAGGGAGGTGTCTGGAATGTCCTATCCCTAAGAGAGGCTGATCACCTGTCTCTGTTTCATCTGAGCTCAAGCGTTTGGACATCGGTATTGCAGCAGTCTCTGAGTTTCGGAGACCGGATTGCGGTGAGATCATGGCAGGTGGTTACACCTACCACTGGTCTGGTTGCTCTGATGGTTACCATGCCCAAGCAGCAGCTGTATCTGTGTCCAATAAGCTGACTCCAATGATAATTGAGGTAACACCAGTCAATGAGCATATTATGAGACTAAGGATTCGTCACTCCTTGGGTGTCATTTCCCTGGTCTCTGTATATGCTCCGACCGAGGCGAGTGATCTCACCGTGAAGGACGCGTTCTGTGCCACGCTCGAGTCTGTGGTTGATCAGTGCCCCAGTTGAGATACACTTTTTGTCTTGGGGTATTTCAATGCATTGACTGGAACTGATAGGGATGGTTATGAGACGTGTGTTGTCCCCATTGGTCTGGGACTGTGAATCAGAATAGCACAAAGTTCCTTGACTTTGCAAGAAGTCATGGAATTCGGGTGGCCAGTTCATGGGTTCAGCACCCACAAGCTCATCGCTGGACTTGGTATTCCAACGCTGGTGGTGTGGCAATGGAGATTTACCATGTGCTCGTTGATGGTCACTGGAGGATGATCCAGAACTGCAGGGTCCACTGGAGTGCTCATTTCCTCAATAGTGACCACCGGCTTGTTGTAGCAACTCTTAAGTTGCACCTTAAATCCAGGAGAATGGCACCATCCCAGCCTTGGCTGGATGTTGGCCAGCTCAAGGATGAGAGGGTAGCTGAGGAGTTTGCGAACAGGCTGAGTGGAGATTTTAGGGGGGGGGGTCTGGGTGCTTTGGGGGATCCTGAAGAGTTGTGGAGTGCCTTGAAGACCACCGTCCTTGATGTTGCTGGTAGATGTCTCGGAACTCCCTGGAGGCCGAAGAAGAATTATTTCTCTCAAGGGACACTGGAGACCATTGCCCAGCGTCGCACGGCCAGGCTGAATGGCAGAGCTGAGCTTTCCAGGGAGCTGAGGCGTAAAACTGTGTGTGCACTAAGGGTGGACAAGGAGGCCTATGTGCAAGGAATCTGTGAGGGGGTAGAGCATCACCTGTGGTCGAAATGATTCTCATCCTGCTTACAAGGGAATTCACACATTGCGTTCATCCAAGCCCGTCCCTCGGTGTATTGCATTTAGAGCAGAGGGTGGTGGGCTCTTGACAGAGGAGTCGGAAGTGAAGGCCCGCTGGGCCGGTTACTTTGAGCGGTTGTTCCAGGCTGATCCATCAGCTGTCGAGTTGGATGTCAGGGGTGTTACAATCCCTAGTACTGACCTTCCAATCAACTGTGGTCCACCTTTGTTTGTGGAAACACAGGTTGCGGTGAACAGGTTGAAATGGAGTAAAGCTCCAGGGATCTGTGGCATCCATGCTGAACTTCTCAAGGCTGGTGGAAATGCTGCACTCGTGTCATTGCATGTAGTTCTGTGCTCTGCCTGGAATAAAGGCATCATCCCAACTGACTGGAAGAGGGGCCTTGTTGTCCCTCTCTGGAATAGGAAGGGTGATCGCCAAGACTGCAACAACTACCGAGGGGTGACGCTGCTCTCGGTGACGGGCAAGGTCTTTGCTCGGATAATTCTTGATAGGGTTCGCCACCATCTGCTTGAGCACCAGCATCCAGAGCAGTCAGGCTTTACACCAAAGAGGTCAACGATTGACCGTATCCTTGCTCTTCGGGTGCTCACCGAACACAGACGAGAGTTTTGGCAGGGGCTGCTTGCAGCCTATGTTGATCTCTGTAAAGCATTTGATTCAGTGAATCGGGATGTCCTCTGGAGGATTCTTGGTCTTCGTGGGGTGCTACTGAGAGTGCTGTGAGATGTGGTGCTTCCATCCTTGACTTATTTCTAGTTTTTACTGGTGTTTGTCAGGGTTTGTGTCCTGGCCCCCATACTTTTCAGCACTTGTATGGACTGGATTCTGGGGAGGATGTCGGAGAGATCAAGCTGTGTTGCATCGTTTGGGAATGTCAAGATCTCTGACCTCAATTTCATCGATGATGCAGTCATCTTTGCGGAGACTGGATATCCTTTTGGGGGCCCTCGAGGTGCTGAATGAGGAGTCGGAGCCAATGGGATTGCAGGTTTCTTGGGTCCAAACTAAGATCCAGGCTTTCAGTGACATCTTGGATACCACTATCCTGTCTGTACCTGTTTGTGGTGAAGATGTTAAGGTCGTGGAGGGATTCACTTTCCTTGGTAGTGATATTCATGTCTCGGCTTGCTGTGAGCCAGAGGTCAACAGACGTCTGGGTCGGGCCTGGGAAGTCATGGATTCACTGGATCATGGGGTGTTGCGCTGCCGGTACCTGTACAGGAGGATGAAAGTCCAAGTCTTCAGGTCCTTGGTGCTTGCAGTCTTGCTCTATGGATGTGAGACTTGGACTCTGACCAGGGTTCTGAGACGGAGACTTAATTCCTTTCGTACCAGCTCTCTTCGGAGAATCCTTGGCTATCCCTGGTCGGACTTTGTCTCCAACGAGCAGTTTCTAAGAGAGACTCAAATGAGATTTGTTACCTGCATAGTCCGTGAGCGTCAGCTGTGGCTGTATGGACATGTGGCTCGTTTTCCTGACGCTGATCCTGCTCATCAGATTCTCTCAGCGAGGGAGCCTCGTGAGTGGAGGAGGCCAATGGGTCGACCATGTGCCTTGTGGTTGCAGCAGGTTGATCAGCATCTCAAGGAGATGGGATGGGCCACGCATCTACCGGGGGATGGTCAGACGGAGGCCCCTGGATTACCGGCGGAAAGTGGACGCAGTGATGCGCTGCTCTGGCGCATCCTTCCATTCCTGACCTGACCTGATTAGGGAAAGAATACTTGGCTCAGCATTGATTTTAAATTCCAAACAAGGGGAACTGGGCCATCGATACGTTTTCGAACATTATCTCTGTAATGTGGAAAAGTGTTGGGGGGGGGGGTTAAAATTGACGGTAAAAGTTTCAGAGGTCCAAAAACTCTCGCAGTATAGTCAGGGTGGTATCGTATCCGTAAACGCCTCTTGTTTGCGTGTGGGGCTAGTTAAGGACTTCCTTTCACAAAAAGGCACACAGGGAAAGCACTGCCTACTCCAAAAGGACCGTCACTATCTGTCTGTGTGCCAGCCATGGCGACATGGTGTGCTGCGAAGCCACAAAATAGGGGAAAGGACTTTTTTGGGGGGGGGGGTGCCCCATGGGTGGGATGGCCTGTAGGATAGGACCTCCCATAATGATTTGGAAACCAATGACAGGCACGTGGAAGGAAAAGGTGTTCTCGGAGTGTGGAAGGTCCAGAAGACCGGCTTTGGAGAAGCTGAAAGAACTAACGTCCAAAGGGTCATGAGGGCTGGTTCTTGGTGCACGTCCTAAGTGAGTGGAACCTTTTGGGGACAAAGAAGGTTGCTCTCTGCTTTCTCTCTGTTTTTCCTCATTCTCTGGTGTCCTCGTGGCTGCCTTTCTTCATTCTTGGACTCTACTCGTTGCTGGCACTTCTCGTCGACTCGCTCCTCCTTCCATAATGGACTCACCATCACTCTACACTCTACGCATCACAAAGGGAAGCCCATGCCTGCAATTATATTTGGGAAAGTGCAATCTGTTGCGCCTCGTGTGGGATCGTTGTTATTTATTTATTTTCATAATTGTACATAATTGTTTGCATGTTCCCATCTCTTTGCTCTTGTCTGTTGATTTGCCTGAACTGTTCCGAACTGATTGTTCCTTCCACCTTTTCCCACATATTCATTATAAATCTTTAAAAAGGTAAGAAACGTGTTCCATCTATCTGCTTTACATGTGTGCCGCCACCCCAAATTTGGTTCATTTGAGTGAACTTGGGGAACAGTAATGTGTAGAAAATGAAACTGAACAGAGTAGTAAGAAACCATTTAGAAAATCCATGGAGGTATTAATAAGGCATTCATAAGACGTGCAGAGGCAAACACATTAGTGAGCCTCGGACGGTTTGTGGATAGTCAGCACAGAGAATGATCTGGCCTTGAAGTGGTGGAAATGCTTGATGACAAGGTATACAGTCAGTAATTCCCGATCGAAGGTGCTGTACTTCCACTCTTAGTTTCAGTGGTTTTGAGAAGGACATGGACACCAGACAGCATCGATAAACTGGTGAAGGGCCTACCCACCATGACCTCAGACGCATCTACCATCAGGCTTGTTGGTGCCTCTGGCCTCAGATAAATCAGGAGTGAGGCTTTGGCCATTGCATCTTTGATGGTGTGGAAGGCTGACAAGGTTGCCTACGACCATCGGAACACTTCAAGTTGCTTACCAGTTCCGAGTATCTCGTTCAGCGACTTCAGGTTTGTGGCTGCATTTGGAATAAATTGACAGTAAAAGTTGAAGAGGTCCAAAAACTCTCGTAGTTTGCGTTGAGATGACTTATGGAAATCCTGAATAATCTACACCTGCTCCTCAAGTGGATGGATGCCTGAACCGTTAAAACAGTGGCCAAGAAATTCAACTCTGGAACGCTTTAGATATGATATGAGGTCATATCTCAGATATGACCTCGGCCTCAGATGCTTTGTCTCTTTCTCATCCCACACGATATACACTAGGTCTGGACAAGACATCGGAACTGCATTGGGTGGAGGGATTGGGGAAGGAGCCTCTTGGCTCTGCACTGATTTTAAATCCCAAACGAGGGAAACTGGGTCATCAAAATGTTTGTAGACATTGTCTATATGGAGTTGTGGTGATCTTGTGACTTTCATCATTTATATAAAAGTTAAACTTGGATTATTTCCCACATTTTTGCTGTTTTGTCCAGATGTTAGTAACACCTCCCTTTATAAACCCAAGGTTGGAAAGAAAATGTTTTCTTACCTCCACCACTTAAGGTGGATGGAGGTTACATTTTCACCACTGTTTATTACCTCCACCACCGAAGGTGGACGGCGGTTATGTATTCACGTCTGTTTGTCTCTGTAAGCACGATATCTCAAAACTTTATGGACGGTACTTGGTGAACCGGTTGGGTGTGTGACAAGGACGAATTGATTAGATTGTGGCGAAGATCTGGATACTAAAATTTTAAAGTGATTATTCACCAATGTTCACCTTCACCTTCCGTGAACATTCCAGATTTGTGTTTGTTCCACATGACCTTCACTGCTAAAGTTCATTAATGTAGAGCACCGTGCTCGTGACATCCGCAAAAAAACGACGAGGCCAACAACCAATGACAACAAGTTCACCTGAGCTTTCGTCAGTCTCCTTCTCTTCCTTGGGGATTATTCTCGTGGACTTTGTTTTTTTGGGGATACAGGGGTAGAGGTGAGCATTGTTCCACCTCTGCTTCTGAACAGAAAAAAAGACAGGAATATTCATTACATGCCACCAACAACAGTGCTATGGCTACTTTTGGAGAACATCTCCTTCAGCTTGATTTGGGTTTGCGTCGCTCATTTCCGTGGTTGTTTGCTATTGCCAACACCAGATACTCTATCTTCGGTGTGGATTTTTAACCTCATTTAGATTTCCTTTTCGATGTCAAACATGCCGTCTATTGGATGCCTCGACACAGCTTCATGTTCTCGAGAAAGCATACACCGTTTCCTCGCTGAATATCACGTGTCTTCCATTCACATCCACATGCGCTTTTCAGAAAAGTACTTTCTGACTTCCCGTCCATAACATGCCCATCGGCAACAATGCAGCCCATCAAGCATCAGATCACACCACATCGAGACCAAGGGTGGATTTTTAACATGTCCTTCAGCTTGGACGGCGGTTATGTTTTTAGTTCTCATACGAGCCTCGACAATGTATACAAAAAAGGGCGTGCTCGCGGACTTGCACCCGATAAATTTTGTATCGCCCACTAAGAGTTTGACTATATGTTACAATATGGGATCATCAGATCATCGTACAGCAGTTGGGCTTCACCGTTACACATGGAACCCAAAAGGATACCTGGGGAGTACTGGTCCATAAACAACGTGACTGCTCCAGACCATTACCCCATTCTATACATTCAGGATTTTCCCACTACACTCCATGGTGCTGCAATCTTCTCCGAGGTCAACCTCATTTGTGCATACCATCTGATTCCTGTGGATCCAGATGACATCCCTAAGATAGCAGGCACCATGCGTCTCGGCCTGTTCAAATTGATTTGCATGCTGTCAGCTTACGCAATGCTGCACAAACCTTTCAACGTTTTATCGATTGAGTTATCAGGGGATTACACTTATGATCATATATATATATATATATATATATATATATATATATATATATATATATATATATATATATATATATATATATATATATATATATATATATATATATATATATATATTGTTACGGCTGTGGAAGTTCGCAGAACACCATAAAGGTCCGTAGTTCAGTTAGATCGATAAGTCTGTGTTCAGTTAGATTTCCCCACCGTTGTTTAATGGGGTTTATTCATGTCACGGGGCTGTGATCCTTTGAGATAGCCGTTTTTCTTTACTATCGTTATTTTGGACAACAACCACGATCGCCTCAAACCACAAAAACCACGATTGCCTCAAACCACAACAACCACGATCACCTCAAACCACAACAACCACGATCACCTAACCACCTTCCGCGCTACGCCAACTGTCGATCCCCTTCTCCACACGCCAAACCACGGCCCTCTCCGCTAGTGTAAAACGTCTCTACGAAGCGAAGGAAACCAGAGGATGGTGCGCGTCCGACGTAAAACGTCCGATGGTGCGCGGATTTTCCCGCCTGCTTTTCCCGCGCTTTGGTGTGGGGAAAGTGCGATTCCAGCCAGAGGTCAAAGGTGAAAATAGGTGGGGGCCTGATTTTGGGGGAATGAATCTCCCTGGACCTGTGCCAAGAATGATTCTCTCGGCCCCCGCGAGGCGCGCGGGGAGGGGGGCGAGAGGGCACGCCCATTTTCTGGAAGCTTCCTGCAGGAGCTGGAAGGTGGGCGGAGCGATAAAAGGGGAGGGGCGAGGTGTTGGAACTGAGGGATATAAGGGCACGCAGAACGCCAGGTGTGTGTGGTGGTTTTCGGTGGTGCGTGGGGCTTCTTCTTCGTCGTCTTGGTCTTCGAAGAGTCTTGGGTTCGGTGGTTTGGGTCGAGTCGTCGGAGCTCGCAGTCGGTGGGGAGTCCGGGCGTGGCACCAGGGACGCGGACGGGAGGCGCCGCTTTGCCAGCTCTGTCGCGCAAGCCTGCGCATCCGTGTGGAGAGCGCCGGAGAGAGCTCGCCGGCTCCGTGGAACGCCGAGCTCAGCCGCGGCTGTCCTAGCTGCCGTGGGGGACAGACGTCGCGACTCGCCCACCATCTCGCCACGAGGGTGCAGGTAACCTGCAACGGTCTCGTGAGATTCGTTCGGTCTGCCAAATCCCACGCCATAAAGGTCTACGGACCCTGTCTGTGGGGGTAGTCTTTTATTTTCCTTGGGTTTTGCTTTTGAATGAATGTTGGTGGCGCCATGTCCTGTAAGTAAAAACTGTGTAAGTTCTGTACATAAATTGCTTATAGTCGGTTGTAGTGCTTTTGCCTTGCTCGTGTCTTGTCCCCTTCCCCCATTGATTGCATGGCTGTATATGTGTACGTGCTGTAAATAAATGTACATGTGTGAATGTACCCCGTTCGTTGCGTCCTCCTTTCCCCCCATTGAAATGCCATCTTGCATTGCGGAAGAAGAGTTGGGGTTGGTAATACCCGGTAAATAGAATCGGATCCGGCGAGGTCGGGCGATAATACCCGCTTGGTTATCACTGAAGAATGGAACGGACCGCTTGAGCGGTTCGTGTCCAAGCCGACCTGCGCCGAGGTACGGTCTCCCGGTAGGCTACCCGCATGGGTACTTAGGTATATCGATATTCGGCGATTGACCCTATTCTGCGCGGGTAAAAAATTGGCTTGGCGATGGTGAGGTTGAAGACCCACCCGTGACTGTTCCGGCGTTGTTCCGGAAGGTCATGACTGAATTGTCCGTCCGGTGGGCGAGCGGCTACTATTAGTGGAAAGCGGCTGTTCGCACGCCGGCGGGCATGAATTCGTAACATATATATATATATATATATATATATATATATATATATATATATATATATATATATATATATATATATGTACACAATCGGTCAAAAGTGTAAGAACACCCCCATTTTTGAAGTTTTAACTGAAATTTAAGCAGCTTAATGTTTCAATGTACTCTGAAATTAAAACATAGAACAAATAAACAATTGCAGATAAAACAAGAAATCATGAAATCGTTTTGTTGAACAAAATTTCATCTAAATTTTTGACTCATCAAAGTATCCACCTTTGGCAGATATTGTTGCTGACCGGGTATCGGCTGCGAGCACGACCGCAAGGTGGGGCGGTAGGGTCAACTCCACCGAACAACCGGAATCTAGATCGTACCTTTTGGAAAACTCCGAGGGTACGGGTCCCTTACCGGACCGTGAATCGTCTATAATTCCACCACGTGGTACAAGGTTATTTGCCAATCTTCAAAATGCCTCGAGATCCACGTGGCGAGTTACCGAGTATTCACACTCTCGATGGCACTCGTACGATTCGAGCCGTTAGCGTGCCCGACCCGTGCGCAACCAGAGCGGATGATTGCCGAAGTCCCGTCAGTCCAAATGCACATTTACAGAGGCAACAGCCTTTGTAATTCACCAACACGCGCCATGCTAAGCCAATGTAAGAAACACAGCAATGAACTGATACATCTAACAAATGTATTTCTTTATAATGGGGGAAAGGGGGGGGCACGCAAGAAGCAGAGTTATCTGACTATATAGATGAAATTATGTACAGCAAAGAGCACTTGTACAATTCCTACGTACAGACGGGCCCACAAATACACACACACACACACACACACACACACACACACACACACACACACACACACACACACACACACACACACACACACACACACACACACACACACACACACACACACCAGACCTGGTGGCCACAGCCTTTATTGAGGCCTCCAACTCAGAGGGAAAGGCGAGCTGAAGACCAGAGCCTGCACTCGGACCTGTCCGCCTCGTGCGGGTACATTGAGCTGGCGGGGTGGCGGGACTCGGACCTGTAGCAGCCCAGGCGTCCACACAAACGGGCTCCCGGCGAACGGAGGCCGGCAGGGCGAAGTCTGGCAAGACAAAAAACTGGCTTTCCAAAAGAAGAACCACCATCGGGGACCTTTCGCGTGCGAGGCGAACGTGATAACCACTCTTGGTCAGGTGAACGTGATAACCACTCTTGATCAGGTGAACATGATAACCACTCTTGATCAAGTGAACGTGATCACCACTCGCGTCAGGCGAACGTGATCACCACTCTTGTCACAAGTTTCTCTCTCCTGGAAAAATGGAGCCGGACCTTTATCCTTCCCCCTCCCTCAGCCGAACCTCGGTGTCGTGGTCTATGTCTTCCCTCATTGGCTGGTTTTGGCGAGCAGAATGCGCTCGTCGCCCTATCATTGGCCAAAAAGGGCGCCAAGGCCGTTGATTGGACCGGGGGGGTGGCGTGACAGGGCATTTCGACTCCCCGCCCCCCGAAGAGGCTTTGCTTCTCTTGGAGCCCGCTCTGTGCCCTTTGACCGACTTGCGGCCACCTCGTCCACGCCCCCCCCCACTGGATTGGGCAAGCGAGATGTCGTGTCTTCGTGAACTCCACCCATGTACGTGCTGACACGCACGTAGGCCATGGCGTCAGTGTGAGGAAGCGAGGTGAAGGAGTGTTGTTGTAGTTGATGTTAGTGGTGTAAAAATAAAAGAAAACCCTATCAAAGTAAGTCACAGTGCATGTACATTTATTCACCCCTTAAACGAGTGACGAGGACCCTAACTAAAAAACACTTACTTACCGATATAACTGTTCTATAGGACCTGTATGTTGAGTGCTCATCGCTTCCAGATTCGTTACAATATAACAGACGAACATACTCGTGGCATTCTTTCTACAATTGAAATCAAATATTGTCTGGAAAGTTCTTCCCACACTGTTGCAGAAGTTCCCACAAATGTGTTGCACTTGCAGGTTGCTTTGCTTTCACCCTTCTTTCTGTCCAGTTCATCCCAAATCAGCTCGATGGGGTTTAGGTCTGGAGACTGTGCTGGCCATTCCATGATTTGAGGCCTACCGTCTTGTTCTTTTCTTTGAAGGTAGTTCTGACATAGCCTGGAGGTATGTTTTGGGTTGTTATCTTGCTGCAGGATGAACCCCTGACCAACTAGGCGTAGACCAGAGAGTATTGCATGGTGCTGCAAAATGCTGTGGCAGCCCTTTTGGTTCAGGGTGCCAGTCACTCTGTGCAAGTCACCGACTCTGGATCCAGCAAAAGAGCCCCAGATCATCACGCTTCCTCCTCCATGTTTGACATTTGACGTCACACACTGAGAAACCATCTTTTCGCCTACTCGACGGCGTACAAAAACCCAGCGTGATGAACCGAAGATTTCAAATTTTGATTCATCGGTCCAGAAGAGACCTTCTTCCAGTTTTCCGTCGGCATTGGCGGTGCTTCACGGCCC
>NC_140968.1:62885616-62898116 GCF_056783735.1 Eptatretus burgeri
ACCAACTCGTCTTCCCGAAAAGCATGACAACTCCATGAATTGGACTGACGTCATACTGATGATCCTGCTTGGTACATGAGCTGCTCTAAAAGATTACCTTGGATGCTCCACTGCAGAGCTAGTGTATGGTGCACCATTTTGTTTACCAGGAAAATTATTCTCAGTGTCCGATGACACCTTGCCCGACACCCGATACTATGCCAGCCAACTTTGTTTGGCCATGCAGGGTCTCAGGGTGGCACCGACATGTATGCCCTCATTACGCTCATTACATGCCAGGCATCTGCCTGGGGGATGGCCAGACGGAGGCCCCTGGAGTACCGGCGGAAAGTGGACACAGCGACGCGCTGCTCTGGCGCATGCTCCCATACCTGACCTGACCTGATTACACCCGCTTTTTATTCCTCAGGAAATTTCTATGTGTACCCACATATTCTTATGGCATGAGGCTGTCCGGAAACCCTTGCAACGACCTTATGACGGACATTACCAAGTTGTACAATGCCCCAATAAGACCATCATAATCTATATTAATGATAGTCATGATACATTCTCCATAGATTACTTGAAACTAGCTTTTCTTGACACAGCATCAGAACCGACGCTCCCACCAACCGACTACAACAATACCCTTACTGCCACATACAACTCACTCTGGACATCATGTACACTTCCCAGCATGATATTTATAAGAGTACACTTTGCTTGTTGGTCATTTCCCTTTGTTGTGACTCTGCTGTGGCAGTCTACATCTCTTCTGTATTTGTACCTTCTGTTCTATTAACGCATGAGGGCGAGTCTTGTAATGGCATCATTCTGCCTTTGCTTTTTACCCCTCAGCCCGAATTGGGCTGAAAAAGGGGTATTGTCGTCACAGGCGTTGTCCGGGCGTCCGTCTGTCAACTTTTGGTTTCCGTCAAATTTGAGGAGAATGCCTTGTCCGATTAAATCCATTTTGCAGGGTATGTTGGGGTTGAGTGGAGGAAGGTTCCTTTCGAAAGTGGGCGCGCTGCGATTTTCACTCGCCGCCACGGTAGCCATCTTGAAGTCTGATTTTCGATATGACGTCCAATGTGCTCTAACTGACTGCATCATCGTGATATCACTGCTTCCTTTTACAATGCATGGGCTGAGGGGTTACGCCCGCTTTGCGGAGCTATTTTTATAATATGTGAATGTCTTGGCTTTGCTTTGTCAGAGATTTTCCCGGATGGCGATTCCTGGTCGGGATTTTAAGAGGTCTTACGGTTGCGGTTTAATAAAGACTTGACTCGGAAACCGAACGTCTCAAATGTCTTTTCTTCCATGCAAAAGTACTTCCGTACTCTAAGATAATGGCATTGAGCCCAACATTGCTACACGTTGTCCTCCCATCGAGGAACTTGGAGACCAGTCCCATGCAAGCATTGCCAGCATTAAGCAACCACTGTTACACATATTACACTTGTTTATCGATGTCTTGTCACTCATTCATTTGTAAATCTTTTTTTATTTTCTATATTCGTCCAATGTCGTCATAGCTCTATGCTCTGCTTCAATTCCAGATATTCTCCATCCAACTTTAGGTACCTTTCATTCGATCATAATTTTAAATTGATTAAAGCAATTTTTTGCAAACTTTTGAATCGTGCCTCAACCCTTACTGATATGCGTAAATATTGAGGAGTACCTGTTAATCTTTGAGCTCGCTTTTTGATTTTCTTTTCTTCCAATTTCTCATTTTGCCCTTAACTTACATTATTTTGTAAGCTTATGAGGTTAATAGTCATAAGGAAACTAATTTGGTTGTTTTATTGTACATGTGGTATGTTGCCTTTTTCCCCTCTGTCACCTTGTTTGTTTGTTTTTTTACATATGCCTTGACTTTCTGCACAAAAAACAAACAAACAATCAAAAACCATGCTGATTATATGTTAATTATCCACTGTGCAAAAACCCTTATTGTTTCTTAAACATCACAAGACTTGTACAGAATTTGTTTTGCCAGTTGTTCGGACTTTCTGCGTTCTACTTTGCTCAAATTCATGTGATACATGTCCAAGATCCTTGGCTTTAAGTAATGCATTCTTTCAGGATGTCTGAACCAGAAAAGTCTTGGTTTCCTTCTCTTACTGTCATTCCTTTTACATTTCAATGATTGGATCAACCTGACCAGTCACTCTCACAGGATCACAAGCCACACTCCTTTGTCAACGAACCACCCGCTTTTTTGTCTGCCATTTAAAGTCAAAGCTGGATTAAACAATTTATGTCTCTGTGGACCTCTTTCTCGAACATGGCGTTTCTTAACTGTCAAGATTTGCTGTTATGCTTATAGCCGTGGTCCATCCAAAGTTTCATTCTAAATCTGTCTGTCTCTCCCTGTGTCTGCTTATGTCGATGACTTCTTGTATATTTTATTTTGGGGGGAGTAGAGGATGGTTCTCAAAATATTGTGTTGTCTTAACCTTTTTCTTTAGGGTGGCAGGGAGTGGGGTGGGGGCTTCTCAGGATGTGTTTTCTTAAACTTTGTATGCTTTTTCATGAGCATGTTTATGTTGTGTAGTTGTTTAGATGTATGCCTGATTATAGGTCTTTTGTTGGCATGTCAAATTCGTGTTTTATCTTTTGTACTTTCATCCCTACACCTGTTGGGGTTGACAGGCAGCTGGAGGAGCAACAGCTCACCAAGTGAGCTTCTCATACTTCAACGGCTTTAATGCACTTCTCAACAATATGGAGCTCATGCGCAAGATCTACAGCACACTGGCTGGTTCACGCAAGGATGTGGAGGTCACCAAAGGTCACTAAGTCACACTGGTCATTCTTGTCAAAATGAGATTAAGGATTGATCTTTTAATGCATGCTGTTAGGATGGACCAAAAAATAATACAAGTTACCAGGAATTAACAGCACCAAAGATGAGATGCCTCGTTTCATGTTTTCTGTGATGCCATCATCTTTTGGTGTGTATTTGACCATTATTAGTATATTCCTCATTTGACTTTTGAATACCTCTCATATGCAAAAAGGTACCATTATGTAGCAAAGAATGGAAACAAAATGAAAACAAATTAACAACAAAAATTGCTGTTATGAACAGTAAACCTGAGTTGTGAAGTCTTTTTTTTTTTTTTTTTTTTTTTTTTTGCTGCTGCCATTTTTGTCTGGCTTAAGGTTATTCTTAATATGTACATGGGAGTAATGGTATAGATAGGGTATAAATGAAGAAAAGGAGCAGAAGGGAGGATACTGGTGGAGAGAAAGGAGGGTAGGAGCATGTGGGAGGAGTCGAGAGAGAAGGGAAACAAGGTTGGGAGGAGACAGAAGGCGGGAGAGGGAAGGGAAGGGGCATCTATAGAGCACAAGAGTTGAGGGGAAAAAATAAGTTTATTTGCAAAGATGATGTATACAGTACATACCACGCCATACCCTTCATTGTATGGCATTTGCTTGGTCCTCGGCACAATTGAAATGCATGTCGTTCTGATTCATTCATTTTGACACATTTTAATTTTTCTCTAATACTCGTATATAGACTATTTATTATCACTGAGATAAGGTTTCACAATTATTTCCATTGGTCTTGTATGGTATGAGGCAAGGATACTTGAACAATGCAGTCAGCAGCATTTGAGGGACAAATTTATTTGGCTGAGCGAAGTAAGGTCGAGACCGTTTATTTCTGATACGTGAAACTCCCTGCCGATGACACCTGCCTACAGAAAACAGACTTTTTGGAGCGCTGGCTGCATTTTCCATACAATCATTATGTAACTTTGTTTTTAAAAAAATTATCCATGGGTAAGCACTCCTATGTTGAAAGTTTTGTCAATCGCTCAAGCGGTTGCGGAGAAAACAAATTTAGAACCAAATAACGGTGAAAAAGTGAGGATGGAGAAAGAAAAAGTTTACGACAAGGCCAATGCTTTACGACATGGTCAAGGATGGTTGTGGATAGCTATAACTGCTTTATCCCCAAAGTTGGATGATATTGTGATTGAGCGAATTCCATTTTGTGACTGTTCCACCCAAGTATGACATCAAAAGGCCATCAAATAGCTCTGACTTGTGAGAACCTAATAATAAAGTTACGACAAATATGAACACTTTAATCTTGTTTAAAATATTATATTGTAAAACTTGTTCAACTTTTGCAGACCATCTTTGTGGATGCATCTTACCTCAGGTCTTTTTCAATGCAAGGAAACTTGTTGATGTTTGCCAGTATGGTTTTGATGTTGCCTGCAGCTCGACACCAGAATCGTTGTATGAATTTGAGGTAGAAATGTAGTTCCTTTTTGTTATTGTAACTGGATATTTTATCGATGATTTGATCAAGAGCATGTCTGATTTCCCCTCACTGTGTGTGCAGAGGAGTTTGTGCTTGTAGCACAAAAGTTTGGCCAGGTGACTCCTATGGAAGTTGATATTCTGTTCCAGCTTGCTGACCTTCATGAATCCAGAGGGTGCGTCTTGCCTTGTAGGCTGTCATTGTCGAATCTTTGGAATTCAATATTATAACAAGTGTTTTACATTTATAGTAATAAAAAATTATGTGTGTGTGTCCTCTTGTTATTCTCATCTGTGGGTTTCAAAAGGTGGAGCGGAGCCCTCCTAGATCGCAAAGTGTCCACCTTTGTGTGTGTGTGTGCGTGCGTGTGTGCGTGCGTGAGTGTTGTAGTTGAGTTAACTTTAATCCTGCTGTGAAGTTTGTATTTACTTCAGCCATCTTAGAAATGAATATTTAATCTATAAAGTGTATCACGTTTTCTTTCAACGTTTTATATTGCACGTGTCGGATGTATGACCTCACTTTTATATGATCAAATTTTTTTTTTATCCACTCCTTTTGCTATAAAGCATTGCAACATGATTCACTCTATTTCAATGGGTAAGAGAAGTTCACTTTGTGCAATCAGTGCAACAACTTCATTCCAATATCTGCATACGTTCGTACAGCTCTACTCTGGTGATCAGTAGTCTTCAGGCATGCTCGTGAAGTATGTTGATCTCTTGATTATACCTTATAAATGAAAGTGTTTGACAATCTTTTGGCATGTATTTGTCACCAACCGGTGAAACAGGTTGTCAAAAACGCATAAGGCTGTCATCAGAAGGCATATTTACAAAATGGTTGCATTGCTTAACAGCATATCGATGTGAAAATCATCATTGTTGAAAATTTCTTTGACGTGCTTTAGCTTTTTTATTTATTTAAATAAGTTAATATAAATCTAATTTTCAGAGTTAATAAGGTAAAACAGTTTTCTCTCAATTATTTGTGGATTGTAAAATACCCATTCCATTCATAATGACAAACATTGATGGACTAGTTTTGTGTTACAAATGACACAAAATAATTTTTTTTTCCAAACGTCTATGAGATGTCATGAAATACACATTTCGTGTGCTGGGTGTCCAAACAGGCGAGTGACGTTGGCTGACATCGAGAGGGTTTCCCCCCTGGAGGGGGCAGTTCCTTATAATATGGTTGAATCTCAACGCCAGGTAAGACGCCCTTGAAGGACTTGATCTTTAATCTTTCTGACACATTACTGGTGTTTCTGCTTATTTTTCAAAGGCATAAAGACAAATCTAGGGGACACCCAACAATTTTCTTGGAGGTAACAAGATTTTGAAGGGCTGTAATGAACTGTTTAAAAGCAATGCCCATTTGTTGTGTTTTAAAATGTGATTCTCAGAAGCAGTCAAGTTTAGCACTTGTCTTTGCTCACTTCATGCATATTGTCAATATTCTGCTGTAAACATCAAATCTGCATTGTGCCAAACAATACCGCCATCCCACAGACATACAGGAAGAGACAGCAGCAGCTGCTTTGCTCTCTGCTCGTCTCAAATTTATTCGATGCTGGTCTGACAAATAGAACATGTTTTATAACACCGGCATAGCTCACAATCTCACGCTGTTGCTCTATCGTTAAACGAGCCCACCTATTTAAATCCATGGACTGCTACTGGACGAGATTGAGCCTCTTGAACTGAAAGGCCTCCCCATCAAATGCAACCTCTCCTTGGCTGACAGTATGGTAATGCTGGCCTCCAAAGCCAGCTGCATGTTGGGCATCCTCTGCCATTCCAAATAATTCCTTTAAAAAAATCAAAACTGCTCGCAACCTACAAATTATTTTTCCATGCCACATTGGAGTACTGTGTTTACCGAGGAGCTGGTGCCCCTGTTTCACACCTGTTTCTCATTTATTCTATTGAATCTAAACCTACAACCCATAGTGGCTTCTCCCCAATGAGGCAGAAGCACAAGACCTGTTGCTTTCACCTCACAGAAAAAATGTTGCTCTGTTTCATCCAATACTTCATCCCTGTTGCTTTCACATATTGCTCTGTCTTTTTTTACCACCACTGTGATGTAGCTTTGCCTGATCTCTTAGTTCTCCGGTCCGCTCCAGCTCTCCCAGTATATGCATTTTCCCAGTAACTCCCGACTGGTTATACACCCAAAATGAAAGGTTGGTGCGCACTTAACGTCGTTAGTTACTCTTTTTCCAATTTGTGTAACTGCCTTTTTGTGTGACCTGAAGAAAAGCTCATTCTCAAAGTATCACTTTACTTTTTCTTCTTTTTTCCACGCCAGTCAGCATACCACTGTCAATAGTTGGTTGAGAAAATTAATTATCTTTACATGTACAGTATATGTGCTACAATGTAAATATCTAAGAGTTTAACCAAGCAAAATATCTGAGTTTCCTTGTTGCATAGTGTTTTCCAGACTGTGCAAAGGAACCATTCATTTGTAAAGAAGTTGGTATACATGCTCAACATCCAGTTTCATTGACTTCTTTTATTTTAAAGTTGATAAAATTGTATATTTTTGAATGATTTTCCTTAATGAAATATTGATGCAACTGAGGAAACCAAATTTGTAAGAGTTCAAACCGTTACTTGTGTTATTTAATTTTCACGAGGCTACAAAAAGCTGACCCATAAGAATATTACAGGGATGTGCTTACTGCGGTGTTTGGATATTGGATGATAAAATGTACCAAATGAGCAATCTTGTTAACAACAAGAACGGCACTCTGTGGAGTGCGTACCTCCGCCAGGCTGAACAGTTTCTGTGTTGTTTCCCACTGACAGGCCAGACCTGAATCCAGACCTGAACCAAAATATAATCGGCCTGTTATTGTAACATGACCAACTCATCCACCAAGCTATGCCATTACCTGTCCACAATTTTATGATATATATATATATATATATATATATATATATATATATATATATATATATATATATATATATATATATATATATATATATATATATATATACACACACACACACAGTCATGCGCCGCTTAACGACGTTCCGGGCAACAACGTATCGCATATAAGACGGATCTGCCAGCTCTGAAAAAAAAAAAAAATCAAAAAAAAATGTAGCTGAAAAATTCCTATCGCTGAGTGATGTAACCGACATAGCGCTGCCAGTCGTATATAAATAGCACATACAATTATGTATGCTGTACAGTACATAATACTTCATAATGATAATAAACAACAGTGTGACCCTGTTATAATGCGATCGTTGAGGTCCATAAAATGTCATCGCTAAAAAAGCAGGGTCGTGCTAAATCGGGATTCAAGGAAATCGGCTTTCAAACTGAAACAGTGTTTCCACGTTTACCTTCGAGCAAGTAAATTACCTTTGAATTGAAGAATTCCGTGAATAAATCGTTGTTACAGTCGAAATTAAAACACAAATTTGTTTCCAGTGAAGCTTTTCATGTTGTGTAAACAATCGCACTGTTCCGAAAATATATATCACAATTGACAGGTGTTCGTTTCTTTATTTGTAAATTATAACATCAATGCAATGATTACGTATTTATAACATCCAAACGCTTATTATTCACCTTTCTATAATCGATGCGAGAGGAGATTGTAAGCTACTGCTAACAACACCGATGGCAGTCATGAACAGCACAAAGGTAAAACTAACGTGTCTTCCGTCTCTCTTGGATGTGTGTTGCAATTGCCGACAGTATTCAGTACAGTAACATGCTGTACAGGTTTGTATCCGAGGAGCAATAGGCTACACCGCTACACCATATAGCCGAGGTGTGTAGTTTTGTGTAAGTACGATGTTCGAAAACGAAAACGAAAAAAAAAAATGATGTTCGCACAACGACGACGTCGCTTAATGACGCGTTTCTCAGAAGGTAACCCCGTCGTTAAGTGGCGCATTGACAAAAATCCTGAAAATCACATTGTATGATTTTTAAATAATTAATTTGCATTTTATTGCATGAAATAAGTATTATTTTGACACATCAGAAAAACAGAACTTAATATTCGGTACAGAAACCTTTGTTTGCAATTGCAGAGATAAGATGTTTCCTATAGTTCTTAACCAGGTTTGCACAGACTGCAGCAGTGATTTTGGCCCACTCCTCCATACAGATCTTCTCCAGATCCTTCAGGTTTCGGGGCTGTCGCTGGGCAACACAGACTTTCAGCTCCCTGCAAAGATTTTCTATTGGGTTCAGGTCTGGAGACTGGCAAGGCCACTCCAGGACCTTGAGATGCTTCTTACGGAGCCACTCCTTAGTTGCCCTGGCTGTGTGTTTCGGGTCGTTGTCATGCTGGAAGACCCAGCCATGCCCCATCTTCAATGCTCTTGTTGAGGGAAGGAGGTTGTTGGCCAAGATCTCGCGATACATGGCCCCATCCATCCTCTCCTCAATACGGTGCAGTCGTCCTGTCCCCCTTTCAGAAAAGCATCCCCAAAGAATGACGTTTCCACCTCCATGCTTCACGGTTGGGATGGTATTCTTGGGGTTGTACTCATCCTTCTTCCTCCAAACACGGCGAGTGGAGTTTAAACCAAAAAGCTCTATTTTGGTCTCATCAGATCACATGACCTTCTCCCATTCCTCCTCGGGATCATCCAGATGGTCATTGGCAAACTTCAGACGGGCCTGGACATACGATGGCTTGAGCAGAGGGACCTTGCGTGCGCTGCAGGATTTTAATCCATGACGGCGTAGTGTGTTACTTATGGTTTTCTGTGATACTGTGGTCCCAGCTCTCTTCACATCATTTACCAGGTCCTGCCGTGTAGTTCTGGGCTGATCCCTCTCCTTTCTCATGATCATTGAGGCTCCACGAGGTGAGATCTTGCATGGAACCCCAGACCGAGGGAGATTGACTGTTATCTTGAACTTCTTCCATTTTCTAATAATTGAGCCAACACTTGTTGCCTTCTCACCAAGCTGCTTGCCTATTGTCTTGTAGCCCATCCCAGCCTTGTGCAAGTCTACAATTTTGTCCCTGATGTCCTTCGACAGCTCTCTGGTCTTGCCCATTGTAGAGAGGTTGGAGTCTGATTGATTGAGTGTGGACAGCTGTCTTTTATGCAGATAACGAGTTCAAACAGGTGCAGTTTATACAGGTAATGAGTGGAGAATGGGAGGGCTTCTTAAAGACAAAACTAACAGGTCTGTGAGAGCCGGAATTCTTACTGGTTGGTAGGTGATCAAATACTTATTTCATGCAATAAAATGCAAATTAATTATTTAAAAATCATACAATGTGATTTTCAGGATTTTTGTTTTAGATTCCGTCTTTCACAGTTGAAGTGTACCTATGATAAAAATTACAGACCTCTACGTGCTTTGTAAGTGGGAAAACCTGAAAAATCGGCAGTGTATCAAATACTTGTTCTCCCCACTGTTTATATATATATATATATATATATATATATATATATATATATATATATATATATATATATATATATATATATATATATATATATATATATATATATATATATATATATATATATATATATTGTGACGTCCACGGGACTTGAACAGTCCCGCCAACGTAGAATGAGCGGAAACGATGGAGGCGATTTATTTTTATATAACCCAAAGACGGCGGTTCTAATCACCCTACCGCAAACGGGACGAGGAAGGTGGTACGAGTCACTTTTCACTGAGTTGATGATGTTTATTCTTTTTACTATTGACCAGAAATAACAAGACTCGGCAAGAAGAGGGATCCGGGGCGATTCGACGGGATGGTGTGGGATCGGGTGTGGGGAAAAACACAGACAATTCCAATGAATATACAGTTCTCAATCCCTCTAAGGCGCCAAGCACACACACACACACGCACAAAACGTAGCTATCTCTGGTGGTCAGGCTGGACCGTGGTGTGGACGCAACTGTCCCTGGATCGGCGCCGGACGAGCCGGCCTTGCTCTCGCCAGGGGGGGGGGGCAGGAGAAACCGCGGTTTTGTCGACCTCCTGGTCCTGGCCCAAGTCCGCCCACAGCCGCCAGGGAACCAGCTCCCGCGCCAAGCCGCGAGCAGGAGAGGGAGGCAGGTCCACCCGCCGCCCGACCCCGTATCCGAGTCAGCAGAACCCTAGAGCCAACCAAAGCGAGGCACGAGGCTCGGCAAGGCTCCCAGGCACGATCAAGAGCACGATCGAGAGCACAGCAACCAGGACGCTCTCTGCCAGCACAGGTTCCACACCAAAAAAAACACGAGTGTTCTGGTTGTAATCTTCTTCTTCTTCCTTTTCGACCCCAAACAGAACCTTTTTATCCTTCTGCCCTCGTCACCTCCAATCGAGCCGTTTATTGGCCGACTACCGTCGCCTTCCGCCAATCGTGATCACGGGGCGGAGCCATCCGCTGAACTGTCCTGTGTCGTCACGGCCAGTCTTCAGAGAATACCAAAAGGGGTTTACGCAGCCACACTTACCCTATCCCGTGTCCCTATCTAATTACGTGACATTTATCATTTCCCCCTTGAAGAAATGAACATTTACTAGACAACTTGTCACCACTGAATTACTACTTATTACATCGAGATCCTGGTAAACTCGAACAGCATGGCATACCTAATTAAACATCCTAATTACCCTTTGAATGCATACCCCCCCCTCAAACGTAACACTGCCCCCTCCTCTGGTACCGCAGCTCCTGCAAGGTATATCACAGGCGCTACCGTACCAGTCTTAACACTTACTGACTCACACCTAATTAACCTAACGAAATAAATTAGGAGGGGCAATGGGCAGCGAGTCGCAGCTTACTTACCTATCCTGCGTAATGTACTACCCCCCTATGGCCTTATCCTCGCCTAAACAATCATTCGTTTTTTTTTTTGTTTTTTTTTATTTCATCACATGAGAGCACCAAGCGAAGTTGCACTCCATCCTCCGGATCATCGCTCTTGCCCAGCACTCTTCCAGTGATCTGGGGAGGGGGAAACAAAAGGTTCCACAAAAACACAACACTTATACTTTACATTCCTACTCTAAGCCTTAACGACACTATTCACAGGATATTTACACTTGACCGCCTCCCCCAGTGGATGCTAATAGACCCAGCGTTACCTGGGGAGCCAATTTTCAAATTTGCTTGCCCCAAAATTATGCGGACATCATACCCTTGCTGCACCTGTCAAGTTGTGTGGGATCGGGTGGGACTCGCACATCTTCACAACACTCACACCATGGTCATCATCACATTTCTAGGTCATGGTCCTCATTTTAATCATGCAGGCTGAATCCCGTCGTGGCCGTGGGGTGGGTTACCACAAGATGATGGGGACATCTCAGGTGCAACCATGCCCACAGGTAAGCTTTAGTCCAACCCGGACGCTTCTCCGCCCCGCTCCCTTTGATTCCCTCCCCCCTGGTAGCCATCATCTCTAATCCCGTACAACACTCTGGAAGGGGTCTCACTGGCTCCTCTGGCCTTCCTGGGTCGCCAAGGTCCTACCTGCCTTGGTCGCCCAACCAGACCCTCTCCCAGTTGCCTCCAGACACTGTCACCATTAGCCACCAGGTGGTGAATCTCCTTGAAGGGGGTCGCAATTCACGCTCACCGTGAGCTTCAGCAATCCCTGTGGACAAGCACATCATCCCCACCCACAAAACCCACATGACTCCCCCACCCCATCGGCCTTACATGTGACACCTGCATTTCTAACACTTCACCGACCATGACCTTCCCTGTTACCACACCATGCCCAATAAAAAAAACAATGTGTGCACCATACATTTCACGTCTTAACTTAAAACAACTCACACAGCACTTCTCACCCGATCCACGCACCAGCCATTGGACAGCCACTCGTGCCCGCTTTGTTTCCAATTACCCACTGTCCCGATTGTCACTCTAAAACCCAGCAGAACTCACAAAATCCCACGCCAATTTTCCCACAATTCATTTTTTTTTTTTTTTTTTTTTTACTGAAGGAGGCACTTCGCCACAATCTCAGCAGCCGAGCATGGCCGTATATGCTCAGCCCAATCTAGTCTCACCGACCCCCGACAGTGATCTCCGGACCCGACCTATGAAAGGGCATCTCGGATAGACCTGGCGGTTCAGCAGGAGGATTCACCCCCTCCGAGTCTAAAAGTCTATTGGAGGGTCCCTCCATCGCCGGGTACCGGCAATATCGTTGCATGTGTCCTCTTCGCCCGCACCGGAAACAACTCCCCATAAAAGGCCCCCGT
>NC_140968.1:62905616-62923116 GCF_056783735.1 Eptatretus burgeri
GACAACCTCCCCTATACATTGAAATAAACAACTTTCTGTGTGCATCGGGGTGGTTTTAGCCTTCAGATCTCTGAAAAATATTATTTCACTTGCAAGCTATGAATATTTCAACTTTTACCGTTAAAAAATGTGTTTACCCACAAAATTGATCGTTTCCATGGCAACGCCAATCTATTTAAACGAGGTAACTCATACAACCTATACTAGTATATGTAAAGTGATATATAAATACATGTAGACTTTGGATACCCTGTGAAGTTGATAAAATAAAAACAGTCCTCATCTCAAAAAACAGGGTTTTCTGTCAGATTAGCAAGAAATGCAATTGAAAATGTGATGTTTTTACCCTAAAATGATATATTTATCTTAAACCTACCCTCATACTATGGAATTTAAAAACTGCCCTGATGCATCGGGATGTGTTTATCGTTTAAATGGTTCAAAAATCATTTTTCATCTCTGAGATATGAATTTTTAAAGTTTCACTATCAAAAACCATGTTTTTTTTTACCTTAAAATGGCTGTTGCCATGGTAACCGGCGATTGAAACCCAACACAAAGCACACCAAAATGGTTGTATTTTACATAGCTATTTATTCCAAGTTTCAAATATGTTGTTTTGTCGCAGATATTTTTTCTACAGTTGAAATTTCAAAAAACACGATTTTACCCCAAAAATGCCTATTTTCCCAAAAAACTACAATAAAGCTACCGATTTGGAGTGGCAATCATACCCAAAAAGTTGGCCCAGACAAAGATCTTTCCAAAAAGTACAGTCAATCTTTGCCACCCGAGATGGTAATGATCACCCATCTGGCCCATGGCCTACTTCCACCTTTGGTGGTGGAGTTAATGAAGGATTTGATCAATGTATACAGTTTATCACTTTTAATATTTTGCTGATATATTTTACAGTGAGCGTTTATCGTCTTTGGAATTTTTATTAAATAAACAACATATTGTGGTGGACAGTAAATAAGTGTAGGCCAACCTTGAAGTTCACTTTCATCATATCCAGTGCATCCTAACTTTCTCTCGTTTTTGTGAGGTTTTATTGAGTTGGAAAGCTTCTGATGATCTGTTGTCTGGCTCGCTTCATCAACAAAAAACACCAGTAAAAAGTGGTTTTCCAGAAGACAAGCACAAATAAAGGATGTGCTGCAGTCAAATTGTCGAATTGGGGGGGGGGGGGTCATTTTTCATGTGCTAAAATGGACACAACATGGTGATCCAAAACAAAACCGGAAGTCCTCATTTTTAAACGACAGGATTTCAATGATTTTTTTAAAAAAATTTGCACCCACAGAGTCGAGGTTTGTGGAGGAGCCAGATCACAGAATAGACCATTGAAATGGGGGTGGGAGACACACAAGCAGCAGGCTTAGAGGGACTGGATAGATGAAGATCTGAAGGAAGAAAGGACACTGGGAAGAACACGAGCAAGGGGAGGGGGAGGACGACATAGGGCGGGGGGTGGGGGTGGGGGGGAACAGGCTGGATAAAGTCACAAACTCTTAAATCATAGACGTGAAAGGGGAAAACGGGGGAAGAAGCAGAAATGGAGCAAAAAGGAAAATCAAAGAGGAGGTTGAGGGAGTGGTGGGAAACTTGATAGCCTGGAGACACAGACATAGGTGTGCTAGAGGAAAGGTTAATGAGTCTAGAAAATGTCATGGGTATGGATGGGGGATGACCTGAGATGGTGGGGAACAGCTGTTTTGAAGCACATGAGGGAAGAATGAGGTTTTAATGTGGATTTTTTTTTTAATGATAAACAACCAACCATGTATGTACTGACTTCACAGTTCATTAAATTATGTTTTCCAAACAAAAGGTAAACACGTTTTATTTTACTTTTATCTCGGCGTGCTATTCAGCACGAGACATGTGAACCATGACGGCTTTTTCAGAGAACACGGTTTAAGTCTTATTAAAGTTGAACTCCCTTTAAGCAGAGATAAATTGACTCTTGTTCCATCTTTTGAAGGTTACATAAGTGTCACTGGTGACCCAGTGAGGCAATCTTTGAAAAGTATTTGCACAGCATAAGGTTAAACTGAGTCCTTTTTTTTGTTTGTTTCCTCTTTTAATGGCTCTGGATACTTTTAGAAGAGGCACATTATTATGCTTGTTCACATTCGTAAATGATGTACTTATGAGCACAGACGGTTTAATCAAACAGGAGTCATGATCTCTGGTGACCTATCACCTTGAACCTCTCTATAGTCCTTTTTGGACCCAAGCACATAGCACAAATAGTTTCATTGTTGACTTTTTCACTCTACTTTGTTCTGCAGCCAAATTGTGAAAAGGATTTTTTTTTCTTTTCTTTCCTTTCCGGGAAGTCATTTATTTGGTATCTGCTAATTCTAAGGCTCTTTGTGTCTAGTCCGCACCCAGTATGTGCAGTGACGTGTGCCGCCTGGCTGCGCATAGCAAACCATTGATTACTTGCTTTTGCTCAGACTAGCTGCCTTCAGAGTGGATATCTTTCATGTGAATTGGTGACTAATCTCACTTCTGGATAAAGATACCAATGTAAAAGTCCCCTTTTGATCTTTTTTATTTCTTCATGTTTCTGGTATTCTTACCTAAAAAGGGCAATATAGCCTTAATTTTATTTTTCCTCGATTTTCATCAAATTCTTCGAACTCAATTACTGTAAGTAGTTATAAAATTACCCAAGATAAATTTGACACTTTGTGAGCAAGAAGTACCCCTCCACATTTATAAAATAGAAAGAATCTCAAAATGCAAAGCCTGTCCACGTCTGCTTTGTACTCAAACTAAACTTTCCGAAAATGACAGTTAAAAAAAAATAAATGTGCATTTTATTAATTTGTGTTTTCCATATTCTCATAATAAAGGTTTGAAAATTTGATGACAAATGCTGAAATGGTAAAAAAAAAAATGTTGTTGTCTGAGACAGACAAACAGACAGATAGGCAGGCACACAAACATGGGTTGGGGGGGTGGGTGAGTAATAACATGAATATTGGTAGCATTAACTGAAAATTGAGGTAAGTGATAAGCTGTTGATATTCTTATGCATACATGAATATTTTTTGCACATTAAAAAAAATTTAAAGACTTTCAAATAGCTTATTAACATTTGACAAGTTTGCAGGTCAAACGACATTTTGCTTTCGACTTTATTGACAATGTGGGTTCTGACATCATACATCACTACGCTTTGTGCATTGATTATTTCATTTTTGGGGGTTGGGAAAGTTATTACAGTACTCAATGAATGAAGCCAGTCTTGTTTGATTCAGAAATTCCAAATATCGTCATCCCTAAGATAGGAAGTGCTTTGCTATAAATATTAGCAATCATTTAATCTGAATGTTTTCTCCGTGTTATCCCACTGCTGCAGTAATCTCATCCACCATCCCTAAGGGCTCTTGAGGATTATGGGATGAAGCTGTCCAATAAACTCCTTACAGAGGTATTCCAGGTGCATTGCTGTGGGCCAAAATCTCCAAATTGTATAGGCAGCGAGAGCTTGCCCAACCTGTTTACCATTGTCCTTTGCCCGAGAGAAAATAGTGATAGCTACCATTCCAATCATGCCCTGAGTTGCCAATAAGCATGTAGTTGATCACACCATTGTTAGTCATTTACTTTCCCTCAAATGTGTTTAATTAGGATTTGTAGCTGTCTTTTTTTTGTTTGTTTGTTTTGGTAACAACACTTTATCTCGTATTTTAGAAAAGTACATTTGCAAGTGCAGGGAATACTCTTGGTCATCAATGTAATCATTTTACAACTTTTCATCTTTTGACAACACTTCCTTACCAATCTGCACACCATTCCTCATGCAATTATTATCTTCTGTAGGATTGATCCTGTGGAGAGGTGGCATCAACACTTGTACACGAGCGAGTTTGATTATTTTATTTACCATGCTACATACAGAGCGTGTTTGTTTGTTTTCTTTGTTTGACCGTGAAGAGAATATCTCAAAAAAGTTATGGACGGATTTGAACAAAACTTTGTGAACAGGTTGGGTGTGTGACAAGGAATAATTGATTCAATGTTGGTGAAGATCAGAATCAGGATGTATTGGATATGATAATTTATTTTACGTGATTCTTCACCATTGAGAGAAGATAGGGCCAAAAACATGACATATATATATATATATATATATATATATATATATATATATATATATATATATATATATATATATATATATATATATATCATGACATCTCAAAAGGTTGTGGTTGGATGCGGCTGAAACTTGGTGGATGAGTTGGGTCAGTGACTAGAACAAGCCGGTTAGATTTTGGTGAAGGTCCGGATCCATATCCGGTCTATCAGTGAAGGACAAACCGTAAACTGTTCAGCCTGGCAGAGGTATGCGCTCCACGAAGTGCCATTGTAGTTTATGTATGTATTTGTTATTGGGAAAAATCTAAGATTTTTCAAATACGTACATTGGTTGGTTGTGTGTGTTAGTCTATCTGTTTGTTTGTATGTCAATCGCCTACCGGTTACAATTTTAAACTGATCGTCATGAAACTTTACCAAATGTTAGAGTTGGTCATAAGTACAAAGTTTGTTGATTTTGAGGTCAAAAGGTCACCAGAGGCCAAATATTTTAAATTGCCAATTTTTGTTTGTATGTAATTCGCCTTAGGCTCACATTTTTAGTCTGATCTTCACTAAATTTCACCGCCTGTTAGAGGTAGTGACAATCTGGAAGCCCGTTGTTTTTGAGGTCAAAAGGTCAAAGGTCAAGGTCAAATAAATTTTCAACCGATTCACTTGATATCTATATATACACTGCATATAAAACTGAAAAAACACGGGTGAATGGTGAACCGTCGTCTAGGTGAAGTCTTGGTGGCGAAGAAGTCGGGTCACACGTTGCGAAGGGGTTGGGTCGCACTTGGCGAAGGGGAAACGGTGTCCATGACAACAATTTCACCCCCATTATAATAAAACAATACTTTTGTGATTTTATTATTACCAAACGCGAGGAATTTTCCGAAATATCAGGTTGAACTTGCGCAGCTTATTTGTACGTATGTGTAGTATATGTGAATAAAATTAGTCAAAGGTCAAGGTCATGCCATCAGAAACATGTAAAACATGGCATTTAGAAAATGTGTCAACCAAATTTGTAATGCACACCATTCCATCATGTAAAACACTTGATAGATCAAATTTTCCAAATTTCCAAATTGCTGTTTCCATGGCAACTATTGTTTATTTGGATTTGCAAGTGTGGTGCTATGCATGGCATCTTTCTTGTTTGTCTTATTTCCAGTGGGTTCAGGTGAGTGCATGTAATAGCTTATAATGATCCATAATTTTTAACTACAATTTTGCCAGAGTTCTGGAGATCTAGAAGGGGTCATTGAAAACACTTCACCTATTCCATAACAATATGCTTTTTTAATACAGTGATTTAAGGCTCATGGAAAAGATTGTGGAGATTATAATAACATGCATGAGGACAATGACATACCTTACCAGACTGTGAAGTTTCCAGAATGACCCAGCCCAAGTAGTACCCACCAGTTGTAGCATCAGCAGGTAGGTTTGAAATTGAATTGTCCTTTTATTTCACAGATCCACATCCAGTAGTGTTACGCTACATCATGGTTTTCATATACAGTACCATAATGATCTGATATGACAATCTCATCTCGTTCCTGTGTTGATTTGTCCCTTGGCTACTATTGCCCTTCCAATTTGTGAAGGAGTGCAGTAATATCCCCTCATCTCCAACTAAACCTTAGATCTCTCGATGTTCTCATCACACATATAATTTATGTATTAGCTTACAATGTGCCTGAGGGTCACCCTTGTGTACTGCATGCATCTTAACAATTTGAGAAAACAATAGCATTGGGAGAAGGAAAGAGGATAGGTGAGAGTAAATGAAGCACAAGGGAAGAGAAATGATGTTGAGATAACGTAACAGTATGAGGTACAGTGAAAGGGGAGGAGAGATATTGGGGATTTTAGAACATATATATGTATGTATGTATATATATATATATCTATATATATATATATATATATCTATATATATATATATATATATATATATTTATATATATATATATGTATGTATGTATATATATATATATATATACATACATACATATGAGGGTTGTGGTGGGGGAGGAGTGGTCAATGATTAGCTATGTTTGAGTTTATTGTGGAAGATTTGTTTGTTTTTTTTTAAACCCATGTTATGCAAACTCTTATAGCCTGTTTGTATCTACAGGAAGATCAGTGAGGGAAATAAACTAAGCCCGAGGATGTTTCTCCATCCTCGGTAACCCATAAATGTCTTGGCTGTCTTGAGTCACTGCCCACCATGTCTGCCATAGACACTGTGCCATGTGGAACTTCCTGGGTTTTCCCATCAAACTTGAAAAACAAAATGGCTTGGTAGGCTGAGGAAGTCGAATAATTGTTTGGTAGACTAACAAGACTACTCAGGCCGATCTGGATTCATTCATGATAAACAAAAACATTGATGATAAAATTGCTGAGGACCAGGGTAGAAAGGATTGTGAAACACTCGGTAATGATGGGACAAGACACAAGTAAAAACAAAGATGCTAAAAGTGGACCAGCTGCCAAAAATAAGACGCGAGGTATTTTGACCATTTAGACTGGACACAGCTGAAATGCAAATTCATCATTCAGCATCTCCACCCATGCATTACGTGACTGTGTAATTGCATTGGCTTAGTCTGTCTCTTCCCCCACCCCTCTTCCCCACATGGCGTGTGCTCGATGTGATTGCTTGGGTACATGCTGCGTGGAGTGGAAGGAGGGGGTGAAGAGCCCCTTGGCTCAGCACTGATTTTTAAGTGTGAACAAGCTATTCTGTCAAGCAAACATGGCTGGATGAACAAGGTTCTTGCACATTAGAAGTTGGTGGATTTGCACATTATTCTGGTTGAAAATGGCAGATTACAAGAGTTCTAAGGAACTTCATTGCAGGGGAGGCCATTAGGCCCATCAAGCCGATGCAATCCTCCAATATCTGAGTACCCTCTCCCCCCTACCCTCCCAATTCCCACAACTTCTATATACCTATCTAACTCGATTTTATAATTATCTACTGCTTCAAATGTCACTACGTATCCAGGGAGACTATTCCATGCATGTCCTACTCTCTGAGTGAAAGACTCCTGCTTTATTACCATCCTAACTCAACTCTCCTTTACTCTGAAACTGTTCCCCCTTGTTCTGTCACTGTCCATTCTGCTGAAAAAGTCTTCTGTGCTTGTTTTGTCCACACCCTTCATTACCTTATACATCTCACATCTCGTCATATCCCCTCGCCTTCTTTTAATGTAATATGTATTGTCTCCTTCAGCCGCTCCTCGGTGCTCAATCTAGCTAGACCTGGAATCAATCTCATTGCTCTACAGTGTACCCTCTCTCTAACAACTATGTCCTTCCTCATAGGTAGTGATGAAAACTGAACACAATATTTTAAATGAGGTGTCACTTGGTTCCTACAGTGGTGAAACTATCTCTTTTGATAATTTATCCTCCATCGAATATAACCTTAAACCATGTTAGCTTTACCAATAGCGACCTGGCACTGTGCTGTCTGCTTACCACCCACCCAAATATCTATTGCCACCCCCAGATCCTTCTGTGTGACACACTCCAAGACTTGCATCATGTAATTCCTATTTCCATTATTCTTACCAATCCTGAGCAACTTGCGTTTCGACATGTTAAACTCCATCTGATAATCTTTTGCCCAAGCCATTGAAGTAATTGGAAATACTACTTGTACCTCTTTACCATCTTAATTGCTCTTCTCCAGAAATGTCCAGAAAGTGCACCCTTGGCATGTGATGCACTGTCTGTATCGTGGCAGTAGATATGATGGTCATTGGTTGGTTCATGAAAGCAGGAGGGATGGCTAAACACACTGATTGTTACAAAGTTGTGATGAAACTGTGGTCGAGGCAAAAATAATGACTTGAAAGTGTCTGTTCAGAGTTGGAGAGGACGAGTCATATCTGGGCGGAGTTGCTCAGTCTAGGTATCATTGTTAGTCGGAGAGTTTGGTAATAGGGTAGTGACATGGAGCATGGACCATGTTCTGCAAAGCCTGACACCCAAAACATGATTAAGACCACAGTAGATCGTTTTGCAACATTTAAGAACACACGAGTGCAGCTCTTTCTCCTGACTTGCAGGCAGGGGTGTTCCTTTCTTGTTGATCTTTTCCCTTTGACCCATAACTCGTGTCCAACTTCCAGCCACGAGTTGGTGTGAAGCTCCTATCATTGGAGCCTACCTCTATGCCATAGCAGCCTGCAGAACAAATGTCTGCACCATCTTTGTTCTGCATTATGTAGCCTGATGCTGCAGCTAGTTGCATCAATTTGCCTGCCAACTGTTTTATTCTTCTTCACTCATTTCCATTGTCACCCTCCAGAGATCAGCACTATGCAGTACACTACACACGCTGCCATAAAGGGCATATACATAAGAAACGGACGCATATGGGGCTGGACTTGTAGATTTAAAGACTGTGTCGAGATATTGGTTGTTAAGGACATTGTTTGGTTTGCTTGGTTCCATTGTTGCTCCCTTTTGGTTTTGCATTGGTATTTTATTGTCATTATATTGGGTGTTCTACAGCTGTTATCTCATGTCCATGCTTCTGTTTTGCTTGTTATTCCACTTAGCATGATTTGGAAGGTCATCTGAGCTCTCCAGTCGGCTCTGTGATTGGAAATGTGATGCACTTCTTGTAGGTGTTGACGTGGTTATACCTCAGGTGACGTGGTCATACCTCAGTTGGCTTCTTAACACTGGTTAGTCTTGTTCATTGTTTTTAGCCCTGTTTGGATATAATCTGACCCAAAATATGTTGGGTATGTTACCATCAATTGGAAATTATCTAGTAGAGTGGGCTATAACAACATATTGATTGCATTGTGACAGTCACCGGATTCGAACCAGTGTCCCAGTCCCAATTCTGACGAACCAATGTTAATATAACGTTGATCGCCAAATGGACTCGAGGTCAAATTCTCCACCCGCACGATCACCAATTTAGCGACGGATCATCAAAAGAAACCACACACCATCCGCCAGGAAATTTACCATCAGGAAAGCCAAATAGATCTTTGCTCTACTTTGGTTTTCGGTGTACAGATAGCTCGAACGAGAATGTATCACTCTATCTGGATCGTCTGTATGATAGGATGGACTCGAGCGATGGCCCAGACGATCTGGCGGTGGGTTTATAAAGCCTCTGCAAAGTAATGGCGCCAATTTCCCACGGTCGTGCTTTTTAATCATGCCGGGGTTAATAGCCCAATGACTAAGTGTGAACCGGCCAACACAAGTTAATGGAATTAATCTGATTTAATAAACGGGGGAGGGGAGATTGGAGAAGAGAAGCACATATTTACAGCAATTACAAATCGATGTACAGTACTGTACAATAACAATTTCATTCAATTCTAATTCCCCATGCCCACGATAACTCATTCGGCTTGACTATTCACTCGACAATTACTAGGACAGACTAGGGAATTTACAAGACAATGACATGATCAGCAAACCTAGAGGGAGAGCTAGAGCCTGGCAAAGAGTCTGGTGGCAGTTCGGTTCCTGTCCCGGCGGGGGGCTGATTGATCGTTCTATATGCTGACTGAGGAAGGAAAAAGGTGCGCAGCTTGTTTGGCGAAGTGTGACACAGCATCCCTCTCTGCAGGTTCGGTGCAGTCAGCTGCACAAAGAGAAATCAAAAGTCCTCCATTCCCATGAAATGATTTGATCCGCATCTGCCTTTTTTAAACATCTCTCTCTCAGTGGCGTTATCAGCATTTCATAGATAACTTATTTAATGTGTTCATGTACGTAATAAATATCTCTTGGGAATTTCCAGTCTTCTGACTAATTAATTATGGATGCAGACATTTCATGACCAAGCCAATTTTAATGTTTATTTTTCCTCAAATAACATGTGAATTACATGTCCATCATTTTGTTTGTAAACCTTAAAGTCAGGTGAAAATCAAAAGTTTGTTTTTAATGAAAGACCTATTTTCTTTCCTCTGCATGATGAGAATTAACTTACCTTCATTGGGCGGTGCATATTAGACCGTTGCCACGATCGCTGTGAATAAAACATGAATTACTTCGTTTGAGTTGCAATCCAAATGTACCTTTGTTTCCTCAAAACGGCACCTTTATTTAATGAAAGACGACGCGTTGTTCAGTCTTCAAATCTACATCAGAGGCAGCTATGAACCGTCAGAGCGATATGGAGCAAAAAAGATGGTGTCGATTTCTGGGCGGCTGGAGGGAAAGGCATTGCTTGTGATGCTCTGGGAGAGGAGGGAAGTCGTGGCCTGTAGAATGGTTGGGACTTATGACCCACAGACACAAACTCAGCTTTATATATATGAGAAGATAATTAATGTCGTTTTCCGACTGAAGACAAACGTCGTGACATCACCACCACACTGCATATAGTGTCCGTGGTTCCCGGAAGAGCTATCTCGCAGCACTAATTGCCCAAGATGTAATTTCAAACATTGTCACAAGTGCATGGAAAATGCAGTTACCGACTGGTTTCATCCTCATTCGGCCATCATCAGGTCAACATAGCACATTTCCATGCACTTGTGATTGAAAACCTTTTGGTTACAGTTGGACCCACTATTCGCGGGGGATATGTTCCTGAAAATTGCAGGGAATAATGAATCCACGAATAGCAGAACATTGTTTCAATGGAAAAAAGGGGGATAGGTTCCCCGCAGTTGGTGATTTACGAAGGAAAATCAAAAATTCCACAAAAAAACCATGAGAATGCGAAGAAAACCATGAATACGCCCATAAAAAACCATGAACACGTGAAAATTATAACCACGAATATGCCTGCGAAAAATCACAGAAACATGAAAAAAAAACTGTGAATACATGAAGCACAAGGCCGCGAATGTCAAAGCTGGTTGCATTTTATAAACGGTGAATATGCTGGGTCTGCGAATGGCGAATATGCGGGGTCTGCGAATAGCGAATCCGTGAATATCGGGGTTCAACAGTACTTTGCAACTCCAAACCATGAGCGGTGAAAGCGCCGGCACCGAGTCCCATACAACCCTTGTTCCACGACACCTGGAAGGGATTAGCTCCACCTGCCACATGGAACATTATCTCCCACTTTACCAAACACAATCTGAAGTCATTGTAGGTTTGCGGTCAGGTGCAATGACGATAATTAATGTTGTTCTACGACCTTAGACGAACGTTATGACGTCACTGCCACAATGCACGCACTGTCTGTGGCTCCCGGAAGAGCTATCTCGCAGTGCTAATTACCTAAGGTGTAATTTCAAACACTGTCACAAGTGCATGGGAAATGCAATTACCGACTGGTTTCGTCCTCATTTGGCCATCATCATCAGGACAACAGCAATTTTCCATGCATTTGTGACTGAAAACCTTTCAGATATAGTCTTACCCCTCTCTTCACGGGGGATACTTTCCTGGAAAATGCCGTGAATAGCGACTCCGTGAATAGCAAAGCATTGTTTCGATGGAAAAAGGGGGGATAGGTTCCCCGCAGCTCATGATTCATGAGGGAAAATCAAAAAACCGTAAAAAGCTCACAAAAAAAAAACGCAAAAACACGAAGAAAACCGCAAATACACCCACAAAAAACCATGAATACACTGGAAAAAAAAAACATCAACATGAATATGCATGCAAAAAAACGCAAAAAATGTGAAAACAAGCAAACTGCGAATATGCAAAGCACAGGACGCAAATGTCAAAGCAAGTTGTATTTTATTAACAGCGAATATGTGGGGGCTGCGAATAGCGAATCCGTGAATATCGTGGTCTAACAGTACTTTGGTCTGTTATATCGGGGTCCAACTCCAACCCATGAGTGGTAAAAGCACCGGCAACGAGTCCCATACAACCCTTGTTCCATGTTACCAGGAGCGATAAGTTCCACCTGCAACACAGAACATTATCTCCCACTTTACCACACACAATCTGGAGTCATTGTTGGTTTGCGGTCGGGTACAATGACGATAATTAATGTCGCGACATCACTGCCACAATGCACGTACTGTCTGCGGCTACCGGAGGAGCCACCTCGCAGTACTAATTGCCCGAGGTGTAATTTCAAACGCTGTCACAAGTGCATGGAAAATGCAGTTACCGAACAGTTTCACCCTCATTCGGGCGTGATCAGGGCAACGTCACACGTTTCCATACACTTGTTACTCTAAAAACCTTTTGGTTATAAAGCAGATACTGTTATCATCATTATCATATGAATTATCATAATCATTGTTCTCATAATAATTATCATCTTTGTGCCCAACGTTCCGCGTGGCAGGCGGCACTTATCACTCCTGGTATCATGCAAGGACTGTATGGGATTCGGTGCCAGCACTTTCACCACTCATGATTTGGAGTCACACAGTATCTAGTGTGTACGTGCGTGCGTGCGCGTGTGTATATAAATGCATATGCATATGCATCTTCAATGCTCCAGATATTTTATTTCATTAACATATCCTTTGTGAAACAGCAAGAAGTCACCACCTCCTAAGATTCCAAATATTTAATTGCTTGACGATGACTGATGGTAAAGCAGAATGACCATCGTTCTGCAGTACTTTATTTTTATGAGTCTGTACAAGATATCTTAAATTTATTTGGAAACCGTAACATCTATTCATAATACATTTGTTTTTACAGTTCAGACATAATTTGAACTACCATGTGCGGAACTTGCTACTTCTATACAAAAATTTTATTTGTGAGCAAAACTATGCCAATAGTCAATGGTATTGTTGTGGGCCGGGGGTCGGTGGTGAGAACGACCGCTTTGGTGGGGGAGGTTACGCCATCTCCCACCAGACTCCCCGGAATTGTAGGCCGTCGCTCCGGATAATTCCGTGAGCCACGGGTCGCAGAACCGACCGTGGTCACCAATATCTCAATGGCGTTGTGTAGGGTTATTTGTCTAGAGCCAAAGTACCTAAGTATCCACGCAATCTCGTCTACCAGGGATCCATGCCCTCAGAATGCCTGGTCGAACCAGATTCACTCTACCGGCAGTGGTACATTCATACTAACGACTACCGCTTTGCCACCTACCTTTCCGGCTCATTGCAGTCGAGTGGGGCCTGCCCAGGACGTTCCGGCTATGATAGACCGATTAATTACCAGGAATGAAACCCCGCTTATACTCAGACCCGGACCATGCTGGACCAATGTCAGAAGGGACAGAAATGGACTGGGAACATTTCTAATAAAGGTTTATCAACAGTAAAAAGACACAGGCAATACTTAACGTGAATATGCAAGGAATATTTACAAGGATTCAAGCACTTACACAGTTCTACTTAAAGACGGGCCCACACACAGACACACACACACACACACACACACACACACACACACACACACACACACACAGACACACACACACACACACACACACACACACACACACACACGCACACACACACAAAGAAAAGAAACCCAGAGTTCTTTAATGGACCCTCCAGCCGATGAGTGAGAGAGAGAGAGAGAGAGAGAGAGAGAGAGAGAGAGAGAGAGAGAGAGAGAGAGAGAGAGAGAGAGAGAGAGAGAGAGAGAGAGAGAGAGAGAGAGAGAGAGAGAGAGAGAGAGAGAGAGAGAGAGAGAGAGAGAGAGAGAGAGAGAGACGAGCTGGGGTTCAGAGTCAGAATGGATACCTGGCCGTCGGAGAAAGGGGGTACTCCATGCTGCGGCACCTGCCAATGGTCATCGGCCTGGTCCCAGTCGCACGTGGGGGACTCGTGGTTTGTGGCAGAGCTCGGGTGGCGAATAGTCGGGGTCAACAGAACTCTTCTCGACAGCCACCACGAACCAACTCGGCCGCTCCTCCCAGCCACCTTGAACCAATTCGGCCACTCCTCTCAGCCACCGTGAAAACTCTCTCGCTCACTCCGAGAGTCTCGGAAATACATCTCCTTTCCCCACGGGGAGGGGCTCTTGGCGAAAAACACCTCGCTGTCCACCTCTAATTGGCCAGGATCCTACGGGCACAGCCTTCCTGGGTGGGTTTTTGGCCATGCCGGGAGAAAGCCGCCCTTCCCCTCCACACGTGGATGGTGGTGAAGCTGCCTCGGGAATCCGTCTCAGGCAAAGGTGTGTTGTGGCCCGCGAACCGAGGGCGCAAGCGCGATGGATCGCAATGGGGGATGTAAAAATAAAAGAAAGCGATTTATTAACCTGACTAATAGAAGTCGCAACGCACACCTTTGATTCTCCTACGAGACAAAATGGAAAGGGACCTGGCGACACATGTACTTAATGGGATAACAGACTTTTTGAACCTGTATGTTGAATGCAAATGGTTTCCAGATCCGTAATAGTGTACATCTATGTGTCTACATGTTAAATTATTATCCATGTCAAAATTAATTTGTCTTTTTTTTTCTTCTTCTTTTTTTTGCCCTATTCACACCCAAATCCAGCTTTTGCATGAACCCAACTCACTTCCTGTTTAATTAGCATCCTCGTGGCCTTACATCCTCAGATTTGAGCCGGGGGATAGCATTTTATTTATTACTTACGAAATATTATTGATGACTTCCGTCATCTGTTTGTGTGTGTGTGTTTGTTTGTGTGTGTGTGTTTGTTTGTAGGCACGATAACTCGAGAACGGAACGGAAGGAGCAATGTCAAATTGCACCACGTGATTCAGGAGGGTGATGGCTAGCGCTGATTAGATATTGGTCAAAATCGGTCAAAGGTCAAGGTCACAGTGAGGTCAAACATTCGATTTTTGATGGTTTGGTACAGAATCATCGTAGAAACTTCTGGTTTGCGTCGCTACCTTCTCGAGAGACAGCTTTTATTAGACAAGGTCAGAGGTCAAGTTGACTATTTCGTAAGTACCAGTCTATGACTGCTTGTTTGTTTATTTATTTATTTTTGGTACCTTTTGAAAACTAATCACTCAAACTTTTTTGACTCCAATCCAACAAATTCCTTCCATACTATCGCTTTGATTGATACCATAAATGAGTGATTGCTTTTTGGTACCTTTTGAAAACTAAAGGCAAATTCCCACCAGAGAGGAAGGTTGCGATAAAGCTTTGATGGAGTGTTTGTATCTGCCATCTTTGTTTTACATTTAAGCATGGATGGTGTATATTTATCACTTCTTCTTCACTTGGCTGCTCCTGTTAGGGGTCACCACAGCAGATCATCCGTCTCCATTTCGCTCTGTTCTCCACATCTTCCATTGTCACACCAACCACCCGCATGTCCGCCCTCACCACATCGATAAACCTCCTCTTTGGCCTTCCTCTTCTCCTCCTTCCTGACGCCTCCATCCTCAGCGTCCTTCTCACGATATACCCCGCATCTCTCCTGTGCACATGTCCAAACCATCTCAATCTCGCCTCTCTCACTTTGTCTCCAAACCGCCCTACCTGCGCTGTCCCTCTAATATGCTAATTTCTAATCCTGTCCATCCTCGTCACTCCCAATGAGAATCGCAGCATCTTTAACTCTGCCACCTCCAGCTCCACCTCTTGTCTTTTTGTCAGCGCCACCGCCTCCAAACCATACAACATTGCTCGTCTCACTACTGTCTTGTATACTTTCCCTTTCACACTTGCAGATACCCTTCTATCACAAATCACTCCTGAAACTCTTCTCCACCCACTCCACCCTGCCTGCACTCTCTTCTTCACTTCTTTACCACACTCTCCGTTACTTTGGACAGTTGATCCCAAGTATTTAAACTCATTCACCTTCACCATGGTGTATACTTATCACTGAAAAGGAAAAAAAAATTGTTGTTTTCATGAAAGACATCTCACACACAAATATTTATTCTTGCACATAATACAAAAAAGAAACATTGTGCATGCACGTAAATGGGGATAGGAAAATCTGAAGACAGAAAAATAAAATATTATTTTGCTGTTTAACATTGGCAAACAAAACATTATTTTAACAATCGTTTGCATTTGTATCTGCCATGAAATATTCAACCCACTTTTCACCTTCTCAAAATCCTAACTTATACCTATAAGTATAACATAACTTATTGGGTCGTCGATCTTGTCGGAAAAAAAAAAATTCAAATTTTTTATTTTTTTGAGATTTGTTCTCGCCTTATTATCAGTATTTAAAATGGCGATTTCGATGAAACTTGGTTGGCAGGTTCATACCATGACCTAGTTGTGTGCAAATGAGAACCGTTGCTATGGACACCACCGTTGCCTAGCAACGGGACTTTGAAATTTTTGAAAAATCATAAAAAAAAATTTTTTCGAAAATCAAAATTCGGGCCATGAGCGACTGTGGGCAGTACATTCAGCCATATTGTCAAAAGTTTCCAGCCGGATCCTATGAAAACTGTCGGAGAAGATAGACTTTGAATGAACCCTGGTCGAAAACAATAAAAAAAACGAAGTTCGTTATATCTCAGAAACTATGAGTCAGATATACATGAAACTGGTATGGTAGGTTCATGGTATGTCTTAGTTATGTGTGAGAAAGAACCGTTGCCATGGACCCTTCCGTTGCCTAGCAACGGCCGAAAAACTTCTAAATGTGGGGGTATTTCAACGAAAAAACAATCTGCAACATTAACCCTTGAAGCTAGAATCATGAATTTTATTGTGCTTAATCCTCAGGTCATTCCCCCATCGAACGGGCCCATCGCGTCAGGTTTTATTGGGTAGTCGACTACCTATGTCCGCCTACCGGCTTGTACCAATGCTTTTATATATATATATATATATATATATATATATATATATATATATATATATATATATATATATATATATATATATATATATATATATATATATATATATATATATATATATATATATATATGAGCTGCATGTAAACAATGAGTCATAGTGGTTCTTGATGACGCCACATGTTTAATTACCTTTAAATATCCTTAAAAGAGTGAGAAGTCAAAGCCTCCAAATACCCCAAAGATTTGCCTGGAGGTCACGAAGCATCCAAAACCTTAACATTCATTTCAAACGAGTTTGTGTGTGTAATTTGAAATATTTTTTGAAGGATTAGTGGCAGTTATTTGTACAGTGTAATATTTTCAGAGTCCTGCTTGTAATATTATACCCAAAATGTATGTACACCGGATTTTGGGGCCACAGTGGGGGTGATTTATTATTATTCTTTTTTTGCTTGTGTAATTTTCAACAAGAATATGCAAGCTCAGTCGACCAATAAATGACAATTTTGGGTTAGTTCTCTTTGTTCATTTGTTTCTCACCATTTTTGAAATTGGCATATCTGAGCACCCCTTTATACCCCTTTTCATGCTTTCTGCTATAAATGAACATATCTTTAACATATCTGCCCCACTAAGTGGTTTCCCTTAAAAATTAAGCTCCCCGATTATTTAAGGAGCTTCAAGGTTCAACTCACTTGGTCAACCAACAAAGCAAACATGAAGACCAAGGAGCTTTCC
>NC_140968.1:62943116-62953116 GCF_056783735.1 Eptatretus burgeri
CAGTTTGATTGGGATCTTTGTACTGACAATTCCAGCACGGTACATGAAATCCATTTGATCATAATCTTATTCAGTCATTGCTTAAAAACTGCACGTTACCCCCATTTGCTTAAGATCATTCTACTTGAGATGAATCTTTCCTTGTTAAGATCAAGGATCGTTTTTACACTTTATGTTCACCAATGAAATTTCCACTTATAATAATTGTCGTTTCAAAAAGAGCTAACTGCTCTTCATTTAACCGATCTTCCACGTGGACATGTTTCTCTCTTAGTATTTCATTTTTTTATCCTCTTGTTTCTCTCTTAGCTGGACAAATGGTTTATTTGAATGATGGTCAACCAGTTTGAGTAGGACACCTCGCGGCAATAGCTGGTAGTAGCACAGGATGTCCGATACCACTGAACTCGATAAGTGGTGCTGAGAACAGAAGTGGTGGGAATTGTATCACATGAAATAAATTGTATCTCACCATCTGTACCATGGAATTGTATCACCATCTGAAATGGTGGGAATTGTATCACTGTCAAGAAAGTGTTTCCGATATATACCGCCTTGTATCGCATTATTCTGATGATTCTTCTTCAATTACAAAGCTGTATCTGTGCATACAATGGAAAATTGGTCTTCAGAATGACTGGAGTCGGTCGGTCTGCGTTGGCTAAACAAGCAGGACAATCGATTTTCTTCACCAAATGTGGAGAGAGGTGCGTTAACCGCTGTTGAAAAGAACTTCTTCTTTCTTATGCAGCACCAAGGCCGTGGAGTAGCATCATTGGCTGAGGGCGTAGCTGTGCCGCTGATGCATTGCCCTCTGTTGGTTTGGCAGGAATTTGGAATTTGTTCATGGTGCTGGCGATAGCTCGCCAACTCTTCACGAAGGGCACCATGGGATCTTTGACATCCACTAATGAATGCTGGCATATGGAATGCCTGTTTAACAACCATCTGAGGGACGGCACACACATTGATGAATCACCCTGCCCGTGAAACACCGGGATGAGAATTTATAGCTGGGTATCCAAAATTAAAGTTTTTGAGCTCTCAACATCTTCAGTTTAAGATACCACAAGTCATCTAGGTATTTTCTCTGATTTAGTAAGCATAATGACAGAAGGTCTTATTGTATCTTAACGTGATAGTCTCAGTAAAAAAAGACAACATATATGCAACACCATTCTCTCTCACCTTTCATGTGAATGGTGAGAAAACTTCATCCCATCTCAGTTGCTAGTTTTCCTGCCTCAACTTCATCCCATCTCAGTTGCTAGTTCTCCTGCCTCAACTTCATCCCATCTCAGTTGCTCGTTCTCCTGCCTCAACTTCATCCCATCTCAGTTGCTCGTTCTCCTGCCTCAACTTCATCCCATCTCAGTTGCTAGTTCTCCTGCCTCAACTTCACCCCATCTTCACCCTTCACCAACATTCACCCCCATCTCAGTTGCTAGTTCTCCTGGTGGTTACCTTTTGGCTGCCAGCTGGCGGCAGCACTGCCTGTCCACACATCCCAATGTAGTGTGGCCTTTAGTTGCCTCATAACAGCCTTCAAGGCCAACATGCGGTAGCTCAAAAACCTTGCCCGGATGCTAAGGTACATGCACACAAAATTTGGGACCTCTAGGTGCTGTGGTTCGGCTGTGAAAGCGTAACAAACAAATGCACACACAAACGCACAAACACTTGAAATGATTTATATCGTATGATGTAATGTCTTGTTTTGCTTTGTCGTTCAGTTATGAATTATTTTTTGAAGTCACTTTCATTTTGATAGGTCTGGTTTTTTTTTATATTTCTTTTTTTTCTTTTTCTTCGCTGTATACGCCATTCTCTGGAAATTTGAAGTTTTTTCAACAGTGTTGATTTGGAACTTTTATCATGAATTTCCTCTGAACTTTTTTCCTACATTTATGTACCTTTTACTCTTCTAGAAGCTCTCCCTAATTTTCTTTCTTAGTAATTCTTTATGGGTAATCATGTCGAAAGTTTGATGGAAAAATATAATAGTAATTGATTTTTTTTTTTTTTTTTTATAAATCACACCCACGTCCGAAGGAAGAGGTTCAGTTTGGCATTTTTAATATGAAATAGGCAACGCCTTGAAATTAACAAAACCCTTTAGACTTAAACACGGTGGTTGAGAAAAGTTCTTTTTTGACGACGGTCGGTCGGACATCGTCAAATATTGAAGCGGCTTCACCACTTAAAAATATCTTTTCTGTGATGTATTCGTAGTAAGTATGAAAGTTCCGTTTTGCATAGTTTTGTTCAAACAAAATACTGATTGTGTCTCCTCTAGCTTATATGATAATAACCTCTTGCTTATTGCTATCATTAACTGGTAGTTGACATTTATTAATTATATCCTATACTCTTTGGGTTGTGAAATTAATTTTGTGAGAATTTTTTTTTTTTTCATCCCATGTGATCGTTTGCTATTTGAGTGCAATTTCTACATGTTGCATTCCTTCTCCCCATCCTTCTTACCCTCTATCCCACTTTGTTTCTCATTTTCTGCTTGAAGCCGTGGGTGCAACGGCAGTATACCCCATCGACCTTGTAAAAACACGCATGCAAAATCAACGCTCTTCCGGCTCATTTGTGGGCGAGCTCATGTACAAGAACAGCTTTGATTGCTTCAAGAAGGTGGTCCGATATGAGGGTCTATTTGGCCTCTATCGAGGTAAGACTGCAGAAAATAAAAAGAAAGATATTTTGGTCTTTGGTGAAATGTAATTATCTATTGAAAGCCCAGTTGTTGTTGTTTTGCTTGTCATTTTTTTTTTTGGGGGGGGGGGGGTTATATTTGCTTTTGGTTGAGACTCTCGCATGCAAAAATGTTGTTGGAGGCACAAGTGGAAAATTAATGAAAGCATGAAGGTGTTACTCTTTCAGGTTATTTCGTCCTTGTCCCAGAATGGTTTCCTCTGACCTCGAGTACACAAACGTGATGGTAACTTCACTAAGATCGTGTTTACTCATTAGAGTAGGTGTGACAATTGGCAGTATTTTGGCCTTCTTGGAACCAGTCGTGAAAGATGGGGCTTTTTGAATTTAATTTAAGCCGTAAATCGTGACCTCTCCAACAACTCTTCACCAGTGATTGCCACTGCTGTTGGCTTTCAGACCATCATTGCAGCTTCAGGTGTGAACCCATGTTTGGGTTTAGCTTTCGGCACAAAATACCATGTGGTGTGACTGGCCATCTATTATGAGTAGGAGATAGGTGCTTTCTCATTAGCGAATCCAAACAACTTCACAGTTGAAGATGAGCTTGGTTCGGCTATCGAAGCACACTGAGCCCGCATGGGCTGTGGTAAGTCGTTAAAAGAAAGCCCGCCTCCGCGTGCCAACCATGTGATGTCCATAATGGTTCAAAGGTGCAGCTTAATGATTACATGGTGACAGGTGTGAAAATATGCTTCATTTTAAATCATATTTATGTTCATACATCAGGTATTGTACTCTGATGCATATAAAAACTAGAACGGCACTGGGTAGAGCGCATACCGCCGCCAGACTGAGCAGTTCACGTTTTTTATCCCACTGATAGGCCAGATCTGAATCAAAGTATAATCGGTTTCTTCTTGTCACAAACAAACCCAACCTGTCCGCGACGTTTCCTTGGTATCGGTTCACAAGTTTTTTGAGATATCCTGCTTGCACACAGATAGATAGACAGACAAACAAACAGGGGTGAAAACATAACCTCCGTCCACCTTCATTGGCATCGGCAATGAACAAAGATTGTACAAACATGTTTTCTTTTATATATTGTCGAAACATTCTCGGTTGTGGGAGATTATTTTAAAAGATTATTTTATTGTTTCTGGGGGGAAATAATTATATTGTACCCATGATTTTTGGTAAGGTGCATAGACAGCTCTCTATCAACTAGTTTTGGGGGAGGTGGGGTCAAGGTTGAAAAATCATCATCACGAGCTATTTCTTGTTGGAGTGACATTAAATGGTGTAAGTCCCGATTTTCCTGCTGAGCCAGCACAATTATATGGGTGTGGGTTTATGGGGGGAGGGGGGCCTGGATGTGGATATCCTGGCAAGGGGTCACATGGGGTTTTTTATGCATATTCTGCATCTTGTGCATACCTTGCTCAATATTCCAATAACGTCGTCACCACCAAATGTTTTATTGTGTCGGTCATGTCGATGTAGTGTAAGCACACCTTTGTTGTTGCATTTGTCTTTTAAGCATTGAAAAGGTTGGAGGTCATGATTCTGATTGGAAGGTTCAATTTACACAATTTATTTTTTTTGCGAATAGACTTTCCTCGTTATTCCCCAGAAATATCGTCAAGCAAGCATTCATTAGTTTGGGGGGGGGAGGGGGCAATGGTTATGCTGTGCACATGCATACAAGGAAATGACGATCAAAAGCCCTTGATTGTGAATCTTCCAGTTTCATGATGTTTTTTTTTTTCTATGGTGCAGTACTAAAAGGAATAAACATTATTTTGCCCCAGGTTTGATTCCCCAACTGTTGGGGGTGGCTCCGGAGAAGGCTATCAAGTTGACAGTAAGGTTTCTCCATCATCAATACCTTTGAGAGACTGTACAAGCTTGTTTCTTAACCTTGCAATGGGTGCTTCAGCCAAACTGATCTTTATAACGTGCGTAGCTCGAGCGCTGGGCCGGCCATTCTTGGGTGTCGAAGTGAGCCGGATGTCATCTTACCGCTGCAAAAACACCTAATTAACTGCTGTAACAGATGACATAGCTCAGCCGAATGCTGATACACTGAATTATTTCACTTCAACTCTCTGATCCTTTTTCCACTAAAATCTGGGCCTGTTCATCAGAGCCGGCCGCTTTCATGAACCATTAAGCAATGGAAAATCTCGCACATCAATGTGACTGAAGCTTAACATATTCAGGCTCATCGATGGAAGCTGACCTTACGATTGCTACTGGCCCAATGATTAGTGCAACGTAAACTTGCACAGCATGGCATTGCGACCTTTGGATTTGCATTGCGCTTCAGCTATGGAAATATTTTCAAGCAACGCCTCGTTAAGGTGGCAGCAGGGAAATTTCAAAATTTTGTTGCCATTGAGCTTTCCATTATATCAAGTTTCATGGCTTCAGCATTGACTTCCTGCTGTTCCCTCACTTTGTCTGAAGTTTAAAAACTGTTAAACAGCATTATATATCGGGGTACTTTTCAATTCTGTCCATATTCTTCTTCTTTTTTGTAGGTTAATGATTTTGTAAGGGACAAGTTCACTGGGAGAAATGGTGCCATACCTTTACCTGGAGAAATTCTTGCTGGTGCTTGTGTAAGTATTTTTTTTTTCCTGTTATTTGTGGAAGTTTTGAATGGGAAGAGCTGCGTGTGGGGTGGGGGTGGACGAAAGTTATGCCGGTAAAGTTATGCTGGGAAAGTTATGCCGGCAACATCTTGGTTGACATTGGATTCACACTATTCCACTGAAGATGTGATGAAGCTTTTTTTTATTGATAGGATGGAGTTGATTTTGAAAAGGATTCCACTCCAAAACCAGGACGTTTAGCAAGTTTGCGCGGGAACCAAACCGCGTGTCAAACCTGCACTTCCTCATTCATTTCGAATGTCCTTGTTCCTGGTTTTGCATCATCAAAGGCAGATCCAGCTATACAGCGTTAATAAGCTGGCCAGGGTCATGGCCTTTGACCTTCCACAATGATGAGACCCTTTCTATCCGGTCAGTCTTATCCATGACCGATGCGACCTTTTTGAGTGCCATTGGATCTCTCCTTGATTTTTCTTTCGGCAGCCCTTCTCCAGTGTTAAAGTTTTACCGCACAGCCACCTGACCCCTCCAGTGTGCTTTGTTCTCCGACCATTGTCCGCTTGCTTGCTCGAATGACCTCATCTTATCTGCACTGATTGATTGATTGATGAGTGCATTTTGCCTTTTAATTTTGAGCAAGTGCAAAGTTAGCTGGTTAAGTGTAGAAGCCTTGGCTTTATTTGTATGCACTGTGCTGTCCATGTGGAAGTCTATGGTGAAACATCATTGATTTGAACACAACCCTGATGTCGAGTGTGTGTTTGGCACTGAGTTGAGTGACCAAATATACTGTGTGTTCAACCTCTTCGCAAGACTTTCTTATAGCGAAGTGGAATTGCTTCGGTCACTTGATTCTCTTTGATTCCCTTTGATTGTCAAGAATGCTTGAGAATGCTCGGCTGCAGGAAGAAGAAATTTTGTGCAGACCTGCGTCCTACTCTGATATGGAACTGATTAAGATTTCGGAGAAAATCTGTAAACTCCACTAGCATTTCCTATGTGACGTCACAAGTAGTTCTCCGATATCATTTAGAGATGTAAAGTAACAGAAAGGTTGAACTTCACTTTTATAATTAGATTTCATGAAATACTTGTCATGTTTTTCACGAAATGTCATTTATGATTGTGACTTCACCGCTTTGGTTACCAGTTAGTAAATGTCACAAGAGGCCGGCAGGACAGCCTCGAGGTATGCACACTCACCTGTGAGCTGTTTCGCCTGGGTTCAAATGTCGACCGTGATATAAACTGCCATCCAGGTGTTCATTGAGCCATCAATGCATGCGCCATCCATTGGATGAACATTAAACGAGCATCCCATCTGCCAGCATTAGTTTGTGGACGTTAAATGTCCCACTGTGTCTTTCGTGAAGAGTCGACGAGTTCTTACCAGCATCCTGAACAATTAACTAATTTTTTTTGTCCTGGCTGACTGTTAGGAAGGCAATTGCAAGCCACCCAGCATAACAATTGCCCAGGAACTACTTCTGCAACACTCGTGCTCTTTTAAAACAAAGAGAATGGTGCATTGACCATGATGAAATGTAGCAAGCAGTTACTACAAGGCCAGCCATTAATAAAGCTTGAACCAGGTTGTAATATTCCTTTGCATTAAGAAGTCATCTCGCCCTGTTACGGCCAGTTTGTGCATCCATTTATATCACCGTGTTTCTTTCAAAATGTGCACCCCAAATGATGATCATTTTTTGTTTATCCTGTGCCTGCCGGTGTACATTATTGCTGGGAAACACGGCTGTGCCGCTGATGCTGGTTAGGGCAGGAATTTGTAATTTGGCCATTCTGCCGGCGGAATACTCGCCTACTCTTCGCAAAGGGCACCATGGGATCTTTTAACGTTCACTAACGACGGAACGCCCAGTTTAATATCCATCCGTGGGACGGCACACATCGATGAATCACCCTGTCTGTGAAACACCGGGATGAAAGTTCATAGCTCGGTGCAACATTCAAACCCACGTGAGACAGCTTTGAGGTGAGTGTGCATACCTCCAGGCCATCCTGCCAGCTCACTCCAAATTATGTTAACTAAACATCATAAACAGTTAAAAATTGGCAAATTTAATAATGCTTGTTCAGGGAAAGGTCAGAATTTGGGCCTTGCTTTGTAAATCTCGTTTATCCAATAAGCATATAAAGCCCAATTCAAAATGGTTGAATGTCAATGTTTGAAATTTCGTGAAAAAAAACACAAATGGTCATGAATTACGAAAGAAGGTAACATCCCACTAACACTTCCTTGTAGAAGGATTAAACTTTGTACAGCAATTCGATTTTGGATGTCTAACAGTAACCTCAGTCCATTTTCGCCTGTTTAAGATCACAAAATATAACACTAAGTGTCACTTTGTATGTCTATGAGGTCGATTCTTTGTGAGATTTGCTTGATGAGATCTCTCTTGATGAATGCATTTTCAGGCTGGTGCTTCGCAGGTGATTTTCACAAACCCTCTGGAGATTGTTAAAATTAGACTCCAGGTGGCTGGAGAGATCACGACCGGGCCCCGCGTCAGCGCACTCACCGTACTCAAGGATCTCGGCTTCTTTGGCCTCTACAAGGTGCGTGTTATGAAGGAACCAGGTCAGGGCGGTTATTGGGTGGAGGTGTGGAATAAGATCCTGGAAGATTGATACACAAAGCAAATTGACTTGTCTTTTGGGCACTGACTGCACTGAGTTCAAAACACAAAATGATGTTGCTGTTGCATGGGATCAAAGGTCAGATGTTATGGTGTCATCCATTTCATTGCCTCCGTCACTTGAGGTGGACGTCACTTACGTTTTCACCTCTGTCTGTCTGTCTTTGTGTTTGTTTTTGTTTGTTTGTTTGTTTGTTTGTTTGTTTGTTACTTGCAAAAATCGATGTTTCAAGTATATTGGTTGGTCACATGCGTTGTTCTGTTTGTCTGTTTTTTGTTTGTTTGTCTGTATGTCAATCGCCGACGGGTCACAGTTTTAGTCCGATCTTCACGAAACTTCACCACCTGGTCGAGTTAGTTATAAGCAAGAAGCCGATTGATTTTGGCGTCAAAAAGTCAACGTAGGCCAAAGGTCAACAGCTTTATAAAAAATTTTAAAATCCTCAATTTTCATCTGATTGACTTAAAATCTGAAGATGATTGGCATATAATGTCACTGAATTCAATCACCAATGATTTTTGAAGTCAACTTAGGCCAAAAGTCAACAACTTCGGTAGAATCCTCAATTTTCAACAGATTGACTTGAAATTTGAAGACCATTTTCATTTCAGGTCACTGAATTCAAGCACCAATTATTTTTGAGATCAACATCAGCCAAAAGGACAATTTGGGCCAAATTTTCTAAAATCCTCAATTTTCATCCGATCGACTTGAAATTAGAAAAGGATTTACATATCAGGTCACTGAATTCAACCACCTATTTTTTTTTTCTATCAATTATATCTGATGATATTATATATTATAATTATATTATATTATATCTGAGGTCACCATCAGCAAAAAGGTCAACATTGGCCGACTTTTGAAATCCTCAATTTTCATCCGATTAACTTGAAATTTGAAGATCATTTGCATTTCAATTCATTGAATACAACCACCTATTATTTTTGAGGGCAATATTGGCCAATAGGTCAACATATCAACACGGGCCAAAGTTCTAAAATTGTCAATTTTCATCCGATCGACTTGAAATTTGAAGACTATTTGCATATCGGCTTAATGAATTCAAGCACCAATTATTTTTCAGGTCAAAAGGTCAACACGTGCCTAATTTCTAAAATTGATGGGGCCAAAAACTACATATATCATTATATCTCAAAGATGTGGACGAGTTGTGACAAAACAAGGTGGATGAGTTGGTTATGTGACGAGAACAAATGAAATAGATTTTGGTTTAGATCCATCCCCTCAGTGGGACAAAAAACGAAAACTGTTCAGCCTGGCAGATGTATGCACTCTACCGAGTGCCGTTCTACTTTGTTGTTTTGCCAAGTGTCGCTCTATGAGTGATTTTTAATTTTTTTGGTTTGCTTGTTTGTCTGTGAGCAGGATATCTCAAAAAGTTGTGGACGGATTCGGATGAAACCTTGTGGACAGGGTTGGGTGTTTGACAAAGGACGGATCGATTAGATTTTGGTGAGGTCTTGAGACGGCAATCTTTTATTTTAAGTGATTCTTCACCATTGAGAGATAGGGTCAAAAACAAAAAATACCCTGATGTCTCAAATAGTTATGGATGGATTCGGACGAAAGTTGATGGATGAATTGGCTAGGTGACAAAAATAAGGCGATTAGATCCTGGTTAAAGTCCAGATTCAGATCTGGCCTCTCTGTGGGATACAAAACGTAAACTGTACAGCCTGGCGGAGGTATCCACTCAACTGAGTACCGTTCTGCTTACTTTTTAAATCTACTTTTGCTGTTGCATCTCCTGTTGAAAGCATTTTCTTTTGTTGACTATTATCATTGTGGGGCTGTGAAACCTTTATACATTTTGGTCTTTGATTTTTGTGCAATGCTGTGCAGTCACATATGTGATGCCACTGCATGGGTGAATCGCAACAATTTTTGAATCACCACATCGGCATTTTGTGGCTATTTCATTAAATCATAGGTCTGTTTTTAACTTGTTTGTGCATATCCCAAAGCAGGGCTGGCAGGACAGCCTAGGGGTACGCACCCTTGTCTCTAAGCCGTCGTGCCTGGATTTGAACACC
>NC_140968.1:62968116-62988116 GCF_056783735.1 Eptatretus burgeri
TGTCCACCAAATTTTGTCCAAATCCATCCACAACTTTTTGAGATATCCTGCTCAGACCCGGATAGATTAAAGGTTTGTCTCATCCCTCAGACCGGCAAGCAGCAGCTTCTTCGCTCACTGCACATCTGGGTAAAATCACAAACTGGTCCAACACGTGGAACATGTCTCTCACTCCGGACAAATCTCACACTCTCACTATGTCTCTTCGAAAGGACCGTTTACAGCCGCCCCCATCCCCCCCCCCCCCAATCTACTTTCTCAACAATCCTCTGAAAGAAGTCCTTTCTTTCAAGCTTCTGGGTCTCACTTTCTGCCATGACCTTTCCTGGAAAGCCACATTTCCAACCTGGCCTCCAAAGCCAGTCACCGACTGGGAATCCTCCGTCGTGTAAAGTCCTTCCTCGGCCCACCTGAGCTCCTGACCGCATACAAAGCCATCGTCCGCAGCCTGATGGAGTACTGCTCTCCCCTCTGGGCTGGTGGTCCTTCCTCTCACCTTTCTCGGCTTCACGCTGTTGAAACCAGGGCATTTCGGATCATTGGCATCTCCCGCGATGAGGCTGAGTCTTTGGGCCTCTCACTCTCTCACTGCAGGCTGGTTGGTGGTCTTTCTGTCTTCTACTATCTCCTCTCCGGTCTCGCCCCCCCCCCACTCTCTCTGCGATTTGTTCTTACCATATTTCTGCAGGGCACTCAAGGTCCGCCAACAACCACGTTCTGGTAAAACTACCAAAATCACGAATCACTGCTAACCTTCATTCTTTCATTCCTCTTTTTTCCTGCCTTTGGAATAAACTCTCTCACTCTGTTCAATCCCATTCTTCCCTCCAGGTCTTCAAAACAGCTGTTCACCACCACTTCTAATCGTCCCCCATCCAAATCCTCGATCTTTTCTCCCCCCGTTAATCCACCCCAAGCCCACCTCCTTCAAATTCCCTGCTTTCCTTCCCGAAAGTCCCTGTAATGTCCATCTTGTATTCCCCGTCCCATCCCTCTCCCTTCCACAGATCTCCGAATGTCTCTGTTGCCCACTGTCTTGTCCTTCCCACTCCCGCCCCTCTTGTCTCATGCCCCCCTTGATGCGTGTTGTGTGTTAGCTCTCATACGAGCCTCGACAAGGTATACAAAAAAAAAAGACAGACAGACAGACTGGGGTAAAAACATAACTTCCGTCCACCTTCGGTGGCAGAGATAATTAATTGTAACTTTTTGATTCAAATGTGGAGGCACATGCAGGAGCTAAATGGCAGGCGTTCAAGGGGAAATAATCACAAACGGATTTGAATCTGAGAATGGGAGTGTCACGGAGGAAACGGGGTCACGGGCTCAGCGAGGATAGAGATTGTGAGTGGGTATGGGAGAAAGCACGAGGAGGCGATGGGCAGCAGTCTCGAAATATTGGATGAAAGTGCATGAGACATCAGAAACAGGCAGTTGGTTTAGCATTTCACATTGCGCGCATAAAATAGGTCTTGCAATACAACTTAGGTCGGCAAGATGCAACAAGTAATTCTAACGCAACAAATCAAAACAATATATGCTATTTGTGTCTTTATTCCTTTTATTAGGAGGGCTGTCAGGATGGCTGAGAGGTACGCACACTCACCTCTAAGCCGTCTAGCCTGGGTTTGAATCCCAACCCAGCTATAAACTGTCATCCCGGTGTTTCACAGGGAGGGTGATTCGTCAATGTGTGCGCCGTCCCTTCAATTTCCATTAAACTGACATCCCGTTGGTGGACATTAAATATCCCATTGTCCTTCACGCATCGTAGGCGAGCTATCACCGGCATCATGAACATATTAAAAATCCCTGCCCTAACTATTTAGTCGAACGTCAGGCCTGGCCAGCCGGTTTGTGAAAAACTCCTCCGTCCCCCATCTAACCTACCTGAACCCCGTACTGGTGGTGGAAAACATGGGAATAATCGTCGCCGTTAAAGAAATAAGTACATAATCCCGAACTCTTTGGATCATATCCCGCTCACTTGCCCCCATTGCTGTTTTCTTAAGTATACATTTCTTCTTTTTTTTTTTTTCCTCTTCTCTTTCTTTCTGTATTTCTATCGTATCACCTGTTTCGTGCATCATTGTGTTGTTTCATCGGAGAGAAGCATATATTAAGTGCTTGGTCATTCACCATAATATTGTTCGACTTCATTACCAAGTTGCTAATTAAGGAAGAGCTGCCCTTCTTTGGGACATTCTCCACTCAAGGTTTGCGCAGATTCTTAAAATCTCAAAAAATGAAAGGAGTACATCAAGCTCTAGATTTTGATTTGAATGTCGCCTTCAATTGATAATACTCACGACTTGACTGCCAAGTAAAGGTTAAGTTTCTGTACTATAGTGAGAAAACGTGACGACTTTGTGGTTGCTCTTGTGAATTTTCCTCCCTCCCCCCCACCGCCCTCAATTTATTTTCTTTGTCTTTACTCCGGCAGCAAACCTGCAGGGTCAGAGCCACTGCCTAAGAAGCACATCTCAGCACTCCCACCCGTACATGAGGATCACATTGGCGGCTATTACCAAGCTGCAACCACGTTTGCTGGGGTCGAAAGCAAATTCGGATTATATCTGCCTAAGTTCCGCTCTGCTGGCTTCACTGGCTCACCGTAGACTCTTCTCTGAGGCCTCATGTACCGTATTCATGATGCCATTTTTGCCCTGTTGAGGAACACCTGTTGAGTTCATGGGCTGTAAAATGGTCTTACAAATGAGCAGTTTTATTTAAACTTCAGAGACTTACTTGTTTGACTTTTCTGACTGCCATACCTCTCTCCCCCTGCCCTTTGAATGTCCAATGTTGCTTTTACTGTAGAGAAATCGAATCAGCTGAATCATTCTGTTCGACATGATTGGCCAACTACAGTATTATCATTTTATTTGTCCTGTGTATTTTATGGTCTCTCCGAAAATCACATTCGAACTCCCATCATCAGTAAGGACAATGCCACATGTTGGATCTTTTTGCCGCTAATATTTCCCACAATGATATAAAAAAAAATATTTCGATGTAGAGTGAAGAAGCATGTTTGCGTATTTTTTTGGTCTTTCAATTTAATTTGTCGGTTTGCAGAAAACCGTTGAAATGGCCGTTGTCTTTTTGATTAGTTTCGACCCTGCACAAAAAGCCAAGTAAGGTATCTGATTGTTTTTGTTTTTGCCTGGATTGGAGGGTAACTGGAATTGTTTTGTCAAGCGTGTTCACTTCGCACGATTTTCTTTTTTTCAAGTACAGTACTGTAAAAGTCAAGTCATGAAAGTTTCTGATTCCATTCTTGTCATTGTTTCTGAGTCTTATTGGATGGCAGTTTCAGGCACCCGTGTACAACCAACCAACCAACCAACCAACCAAAGCGTGTAGATCATAAAAAACAGGTAAAAAATTATTTATGAAGATACCTTTTATTTCTTGTGGTGGTTTAAGGGGGTTCCTCGTGTACTTAAGAAAATCAGGAATGTACAACACAGCAGTGCGTCACACAAGTTGCTTGCAGTGCCACCGTGGTAATGGAACCACCACGCCAATAGATCTTTAAAATTGCCTCGCCACCAACTTCACACAACGTCTGTTTTTCACTCCCCCACAACCCCTTCCCTTTGTTTTTGCTTTCATCAGTCATGTAGCATATCGATTTTAAATGCATGTGAAAACGTATGGATGCCTGAACAAGCATCGTGTGTTGCAAACCACGTTCTAGGATTAATTATTGAACCACAGAATTGTTTTTTTGAACAATCGTTATTTGATGGTCTAAAATTCGTTCCATTATTTGCAACTGTTTTTTTTGAATAACGCTTTGGAATGTCACCACTTGCGGTTCTTTTTATTGCGATGACTTGAATCGACTGCACTTCTGTTTTGCAAAACTCGTCGGTTACTTGCTTTTCTTTTTGAGTTCTTGATTCATTCTCAGAACAAGATGTTTTTGGATCGAGAAACAGGCTGCCCATGGCATGCAAAGTGGAGCTCACCTTTATCTTGGGTATAGAAAAGGGTCCTTTGAATCGTGCCATTCGTGAAATGCACATGTGTGGTGATGAGAAATCAAATTACTGTAAATAAAGTGGAAAATAAACGGAAATGACACCAAATATTCTCACTTGCCTCTTTGAGGGGTGGCCAGGGGGAAGGTGTGGGGGTACACATGGCTATGTACATATTCTATCAGCAAATATGGTCGGATTTTCAACTCCAATTTCCTCTTCTTTTTTTCCCCCATAATTAACAAATACATGTTATAACACACACAACATTTACTTCCTGATAAATTGATGTGTATACCGGCCAACTTGTGCGCATTATGTTGTGAATGACGTGTCTATCTGCCTGATGGGCCAATGTATGCCACCCCACAACATGTTCCATATGTTGTCGGTTTCTAGAAATCGGCCAAGTATTATCTTTTGGATAATGAATGAACAAAAATCCACATGTGAGGATTTCTTTTGTGGATGTAGTCTGTTATGAAGTTTTATTTTCAGCCACCACTCTTCTGTTTATCCTATATGCGTCCAAACGCTTCTTTGTAATCTGTCCATCAAAGACCCACTGAGAAAGCAAGCACAGCAGCAGCTGGAGGTGGGGATGAGCTTTGACATTGCCTTTCCCTCATTTCCAAACCCATTTTCCTCTTTCCTTTTCAACTCAAAGCTGCATCACAAACTTGTGAACTCTGCCATTCACATGTTGCATAAATTAACATGTAACGTATCATGTTAAATTATTTGTTTTTTTTATTTATTTTATTTGCTGTCAAATTTTTCCAAGCACATTTCTGTACTGTTATCGATTGGAACAAATGGACAATATTATTATTATTATATTTCCTCTTGCCAGAAGGCATAGAGACAGCCAACGGCTTGGTCCTGACCACGTAGACATTTTGGATCACATCGTTTGCTGCCTTTTTTGGCTACTGGTTGCATCACTGGTTATGGGCGCAGCTATGCCGCTGGTATACTACTATTACAAGCTATGCAGCTATTATCAGTATAACTGGTGCTCATTTCACCGACTTCGGAAGGTTGACAGGCTGAGTCAACCCCCTGGTGTTAATTCAGTGGAAACGGGGCCTGAACTCAGGACCTTAGGATCTCAAGCCACCACTCTAACCGCTAAGCCAACACCAGGCTAACATTTTGGATGTACTTTGTGTTTTGAAATTTTTTTAATTATAATATTTATTGATCAAGACCAAAAGGTGGAATCAGACGTTGCCTTTCTCTGTATACCTCTGCAAGCAATGTGCAGCATTGTTGAAAGCAATCAGACATCAACGATTTACTAATTCTGGGGAATAAAGGTTTGAACCAACTGTTGTGATGTCAACAAAGTCTGACCGAGGAAACTACAGACACATCGCTGTTCCGTCGATAATCCAAATGCCAATGGTCACTTTTCCAATGGCATGTCGTTCTGCTTTTTTTTTTTTTCTTGTTTTCCCCATTCATCTCGATCTCCCACGCCACTGATAACGGATGAACAATCCGGTCTGTTTGAAACGCACCAGCGGGCATGTTTACAACACAATTCCCGAAATGTCCGCGCAGTGCCGCGAGGTGAGAATTCCAGGAATACCCACGCACTGCCGTGCAGATAAATGATGTACAAATCCAAGCTTGACCCGGTCTTCGTGGCTCTTTGAAGTCTGACACAATGAGATTTGGGTGTGACATGCCTTGGAATCTTTAACTCGGGTTTGGAATTGTTGTGCTTATTATCGCTCAGACAGACATTGCTACCAAAGAGGAACTGCAATAGTTGAATAATAGGGGAAAAAAAGTTCTACAAACCCAATTTTTGTCATTATTACCTCTGCCACTGAAGGTGAAGGAACCCTTTCTGTCTGTCTGTTTGTTAGTTGCAAAATCGAAGATTTTTTTTTTCATGTATATTGGTCAGTTAATTTTCTCTGTCTGTCTGTCTGTCGCCTACAGATCACAATTTTAAACCGATCTTCACGAAACTTCACCACATGGTAGAGTTTGTCATAAGGAAGAAGCCTTTTGTTTGTTGAGATCAAAAGGTCAACAACTAAGGTTGTATTTCTAAAATCCTCAATTTTCATCCGATTGACTTGAAATTTGAAGAGGATTTATATTTCAGATCACTGAATTCAATCAGCATATTATTTTTGAGGCCAACATGGACCAAAACGTCAACATAGGCCGAATTTCTAAAATTGTCAATTGTCTTCCGATGGGCTTGAAATTTGAAGAGGAGTTGCATATTTGGTCATTGAATTCAACCACCAATTATTTTGAAGTCAAACTTGTTTTGTGGATTTTCCAAGTATCATGCTCTGCACGACGTTGTCGCCTTGTTTGTTTGTCTCTTGTCTGTCTGTGTGCAGGATATCTCAAAAGGTTTTGGGTGAATCCGGATGAAATTTGGTGGGCAGGTTAGGTGTCTGACACGGACGAAATGATTAGATTTTGTGGAAGATCCAAATCTGACTACTCGAATTTTTAAGTGATTCTTCACCATTGAGAGATAGGGCCCATTATATATTGCACGATATCTCAAAGAGTTGTTAATGGATTCGGACGAAACCTGGTGGACACGGGTGTGTGACAAGGAAGAATTGTTTCGATTTTGATGAAGATCCGAATCAGGATCTGGATCGGAGAATTAATTAATGTTCAAAGTGATTCTTCATCATTGAGAGATGGGGCCAAAAACGCTATGTCGCATGATATTTCAAAAATGTGTTGGGCCAGATATGTTCTCGTGAATCGGGCATTACATGGCGGAGGTATGCGCTCTACCGAGTGCCCTTCTCGTTTGGTTTGGTTTATACCAGGGTGGTTCAAACTCGACCTTTTTATTGTGGAACATGTAAATATAGTTGTTCAATGCTTAAATGACATGGTTTAGCTTGAGCAAGTTTGCCAGAGAGTGACGTCAATGCTGGTTAAACTAGAGGGATCATAGAAGACATTACCCCACAGTCATGAGAAAAAAGACGTAGGCGGGGTATGTGAGCAGCAAATTTGATTGGTCGAGATGACATAAAATCCCGTAATATTTTGTCCAAGTACTGCTAAACGGAAGGGTTTTGAAAGCACCATAAAGGCAATTTGTGTTCTACAATGTTCAAGTATATAATTTTGCAATTTGATTGAAATAAAATAAAGATTGGAGAAATTTTTTTACCGCCGTTGATGCAACATCTTTCAACCACCGTATTTAACATGTTAGATTAGTTATTTGTGCCTGTTGTTTGTGTCCTTTATAAGGTTGGGCAAGGGAGCATGCGCCAGAGCAGAGCACCGCTGCGTTCACTTTCCATTATGACTCCAGGTGTCTCTGTCTGGCCATCCCCCCAGGCAGATGCATGGCCTGTCCCAATCTCCTTGAGATGTCGATCAACCTGCTCCAACCACAAGGCAAATGGTTGTCCTGGAGGCTTTCTCCACTCACAAGGCTCCCTTGTTGAGAGAATCTGGTGAGCAGGATCAGCATCAGCAAATCGAATCACAGGTCCATACAGCTATAGCTGAAGCTCAGACAATGCAGCTAACAAATCTCATTTGACTCTCCCAGCAACCGCTTGTTGGACAGAAAGTCTGGCCAGTGATAGCCAAGGATTCTCTGAAGAGACGTGGTGTCAAAGGAGTTATGTCTTTGTCTCAGATACTTGATCAGAGTCCAAGTCTCAGATCTGTAGACCAAAAGTGGAAGCAACAAGGACTTGAAGATTTGGACCTTCATCCTCCTGCACAGATAATGACAGCGCCACCCCCCATAATTCAGTAAATCCGCAGGACGGTTTTGGAGGAATGTGATGCATTAATTCCTCTGCAAGCAGAATGATAATCACACGTCACAGGTAAGGCTCTACCCCTTCACAGATTCCTCGCATGTAGCCCTCGTTGTCCACCTTCAGTCCACATCCAGTTTTATGCCTCAGCTCTCTGAACAGCTCAGCTCTACCATTAAGCCTGGCCCCACGACTCTAGTCAATGGTATTCAGTGCCCCTTGGGAGACAAAGTTCCTTTTCACCTGACAGTGGGTTCCAAGACATCCGCCAGCAACATCAACGACGGTGGTCTTGAAGGCACTCCACAACTCTTCAGGATTCAACACAGCACCCAGACCCTACAATTCCTCACTCAGCCAGTTTGCAAACTCCTCAGCTACCTTATTATCCTTGAGCTTGCCAACATCCAGCCTCGGCTGGGATGGTACTTTTCTCCTGGATTTAAGCTGAAACTTTAGCTGCAACAACAAGCTTGTGGTTGATATTGAGGAACTGCTCATTCCAATAGACCCTGCAGTTCTGAATCATCCTCCAGCACCCATCAAAGAGCACATGGTCAATCTCCTTTGGCACACCACCAGTGTTGGAATATCAAGTCTATCGATGAGGTCTGAAACCATGAACCAGCCTCCTTAAGTCCAGGGCCTCTTGCGAAATTCGACGTGTGCCAGCGTTTTAGACAAATTTTTCATACGTCGGCATACACTGGCTAAATCATCAAGGTGTGACAGCGGCTTAATCGATGCGAGATGAGATTGTAAGCAGCCGCTAACAACACACATGGCCGTCATGAACAGCACAAAGGTAAAACTAACACGTCTTCCGTCTTTCTTGGATGTTGGACAGTGGGACAAGATGTGGAGGTGGAAGACAGTGATATTGATGATTCTGACCCTGTATAGGCTGAGGCTAATGTGTGTGTTTGTGTCTTAGTTTTTAACAAAAAAGTTTAGAAAGCAAAAAATAAATAAATAAATATTTTCGTACAGCTGCACAATGTGTTTGTGTTTTCCGGTTAGGGTTATAACAAGAAGAAAGAAAAATATATTTTTCAAAATTTAGTGTAGCATAAGTGTCCAGTGTTTATAGGGAACGAAGTGAGCTTAATACTTAACGTGTGCACGTGAGAGAATAGGAAACAACAACAATAACAACAACACAATAGCCTTGGCTATTTGGAATCCGTGTCATTAGCTATGACCTTTTGCTTCCGGTTGGTTTTAAACGCTGTGCGGTGTTTAAACACGATTGGGTTTTATTTATATCTTGTGAATCTTACTTAACGCGTGCACATGAGAGAATAGGAAACAACAAAAACAACACAATACCCTGCCAATTGTGAATACGTGTTGTTGGCTATGACCAATTTGCTTCCGTTTTTTTTTTGCTTCTGGTTTTTTTTGTTTCCGGTTTTTGTCATGGGGAATGATGCATGCCGGGAGATCATGACCGGAAGTGTTTATTTATTTATTCAATTATTTTTTTCCCAAAGTTAATTTTATACTTCCGAAAGTGATTTTTTTCATGACAGGAAGTGTTTATTTTGTATTTAACATTATCGGGAGTGATTTTGAAACTCTTTCCGGAACTTTTAATTTCTTTTATTCTTGACCAGAAGTGATCGTTTATTTATTCAATTATTTTTTTCCCAAAGTTAATTTTAATAAAGATATCTCCCGCTTCATCAAAAAATATTTTTTAATCGTGATTTACATTATTTGATCGCTGATCCCGAATCCAGGCCGAAGTAACTGGAAATTGCGTCAAAATCATCAGCTGTGCGGCGCTTCCACGTACCACGGTATAGTTTGGAAGTATACAGTTGTGAACAAGTTTTATGTAAAGTCAGAAGCGAATGTAAGAAGAATTCTACGTTCGCTTCTGGGCTTTGCCTATTCCATATTAGTGAACGTAGTGAGCTTCATACTTAACGCGTGCACATGAGAGAATAGGAAACAACAACAACAACACCAACACAATACTCTGGCAATTTGGAATCCGTGTCGTTGGCTATGACCCTTTTGCTTCCGGTTTTTTTTTTTTGCTTCCGGTTTTTGTCATAGGGAATGATGCATGCCGGGAGATAAAGGCATCGTCGGAGACATGAAAGACCCAAATATCAGACATGGTGTATATTTCCTCCACTGATTTTAATAAAGATATCTCCCGCATCATCAAAAAATAATTTTTAAACGTGATTTACATTAGTTGATCGCTGATACCGAATCCAGGCCGAAGTAACCGGAAATTGCGTGTGCAGTTGTGAACAAGTTATAGGTAAAGTCAGAAGCGAATGCAAGAATAATTCTATGTTTGCTTCTAGTATTTTTTTTTTAGATGAGATCCTGTTCTGGGTGGTGTAGTTGTTGTTGTGAAGGTAATGTTGAGGTAATATTTTTTTTTTCGATGAGATCTGTTCTGGGTGGTGTAGTTGTTGTTGTGAAGGTAATGTTGAGGTAATATATATTTTTTTAGATGAGATCCTGTTCTATGCGGTGTCGTTGTTGTGAAGGTAATGTTGAGGTAATATATATATATATATATATATATATATATATTTTTTTTTTAGATGAGATCCTGTTCTAGGAGGTGTAGTTGTTGTTGTGAAGGTAATGTTGAAGTTTAATGTTGAGGTAATATATATATATATTTTTTCAGATGAGATCCTGTTCTAGGCGGTGCAGTTGTTGCTGTGAAGGTAATGTTGAGGTAATATATATATATATATATATATATATATATATATATATATATATATATATATATATATATATATATATATATTTTTTTTTTTTTTTTAAGATGAGATCCAGTTCTAGGTGGTGTGGTTGTTATTGTGAAGGTAATGTTGAGGATTTTTTTTTTTTTTTAGATGAGATCCTGTTGTAGGCGGTGTAGTTGTTGTTGTGAAGGTAATGTTGAGGATTTTTTTTTTTTTTTTAGATGAGATCCTGTTGTAGGCGGTGTAGTTGTTGTTGTGAAGGTAATGTTGAGGTAATATGCAGTCGGGTTATCACGGTTATAGAAATGCACAAATAATTAATTTGATCAATAGTATACCCAATCACACCTTTATGACGAAAAAATTAACAACAAAACTCGAGAGTAAATACTCCAGCAGTTTTAAGTCTACCTAATTTTATAATAAAGATATCTCCCGCATCATCAAAAATTAATTTCTAATCGTGATTTACATTCTTTGATCGCTGATCCCGAATCCAGGCCGAAGTAACCGGAAATTGCAGCATCAAATGTAAGAATAATTCTACGTTCGCTTCTGGGCTTTGCCTATTCCATATTAACATCTACAGTAGTGTACAGTAATGTCCTAGGCCTTCACATTCACTCACCACTCACTCACCAACTCACCCCGAGCAACTTCCAGTCGTGCAAGCTCCATTCATGGTAAGTGCCCGAAACAGGTGTACCATTTAAAAAAATCTTTTACACCTTATTTTTACTCTACCTTTTCTATGTTCACATACACATATACTTACCATTCTTACAATTCCATACAGCATTCAGTACAGTAACATGCTGTACAGGTTTGTAGCCTGGGAGCAATCGGCTATCCCATATAGCCAAGGTGTCAAGGTTTGTGTAAGTACACTCAATGATGTTCGCACAATGACGACGTCGCTTAACGACGCATTTCTCAGAATGTAACCCCGTCGTTAAGTGGCGCATGACTCTACACACACACACACACACACACACACACGAAGGTACCTGGAGTTGCCAGGCAACGCTGAGTCCCTCGTCCCCCACCTTCCCCCTCCCCCACTCATCCCACTCCTCCCACCTTTTCCCCTCTGTCATCCCACCTTTTCCCCTCTGTCATCCCACCTTTCCCCCTCTGTCATCCCACACCTCCCTTGCCTCCCCTCCCTCCTCCTCTTACCCCACCCCATCCAAACCCTGCTTCCTTTCACTCCATCCTCCTCCCTCCTCCTCTTACCCAACCCCACCCCTTCTATTCCCTCTCACCCTAACCCTGCTTCCTTTCACTCCATCCTCCTCCCTCCTCCTCTTACCCAACCCCACCCCTTCCCTTCCCTCTCACCCCAACCCTGCTTCCTTTCACTCCATTCTCCTCGCTCTGGACTCTCACTCCTTCCCCACCACAGGTAAGATATTAGATAGCAGAGTATCCACCCTCTGGGTGGGTCGAGTTTGCACATTAGTTGCTGAAAAAGGTAGTCTGTGTTTAGGTAGTCTATGGAAGGGTAGCAAAAGGTAGTCTTCTGATTTGCAAGAATTTGTTCAGTAAAGGATGATTTTGTGGAAAGTGCTGAGAAGGTTTTTTCCATCATGTTAAATGGAGGATATTTGGCTGATTGTTTGATCAGGTCTTGTAAGAATGTCTTAAAACTCCATCTTCACCTTTTAATGAAGCTTGTTTGATTTTCATGTAAGCAAGTTCTGATTGCATTTGATATAATAATAATAAAAATGAATTAATTATTTTATTGAGGTAAATTATTTAATTCATAAAATTGATTAAAAAAAAAAAAAACATATACTGAAACACAAAAGAAACTGACCACTTATTTGAAATGCAATAAAATTGTAACAGTTCAAAATAAAACAAACCAACAATTGCTAATTGAAACATTGGCATTTTATTGATGACATGTCAAGTTTTTGACCAAGATACACCATCTCATAAGTTTGTTCTACAGTACAGAACAGCACAGGGTGCAATGTCAGTCCCCTTTCAATAGCGTGTTTGGCCACCATTGTTTTGGATACAGGCAGTGCATCGTCGGCGCATACTGCCTACCAGTCTTTGGATGGATTGCTGCTGGATTCTGTCCCACTCAGTCCTCAATGTCTGAAGCCATCTCACTTAGGACCATCTGCCTGTCCTTCCTTGCAGTGGTGACTCTTGGCCTCCCTGATCAAGGTCTGTCATCTGCAGAGTTGTGGAGGGTGTCTCTGTCCACCAGGGCCGATATCGTCTGGTGTGAACAGCCAAGGCGACGTGCCACCTCATGGTAGCTCAATCCGCCTTGCAGCATGCCCAAGGCACACTGCCGTTGATCTCTTGACAATCGTGGCATGTTGATTGAAATGCCCATTTTGCACTGGCCTTTTTAAAGCCAATATCAAGACATCACGTGCAGCTCATTAAAATCGTCCCGTACCCCTTGGCTAATCACTGACAGTCAAAACAGCTGTTCAACAGCTGTGCTCGGAAGTGACCATTGAAGGTTCACGTGACCATCCGTGACCATTTTGTCTGAGAGTGAGGACACTATTGTCCACAAATAAGTTCACACATTCACGACACAGTGTTATTGTTGATATATGAAGGTTTAAAAAGTGGTTTCTTTTGCGTTTCAATATATATATATATATATATATATATATATATATATATATATATATATATATATATATATATATATATATATATATATATATATATATATATATATATATATATTGTTGCGGATTCGCGCCCGCCGGCGTGCGAGCGGCCACGTAACTCGAATCGCGGCACGTCGCCCACCGGACGGACAATCCCGTCGTGACCCTCTCGGACTAACGCCGGGAACTAGTCACGGGTGGGCCTTTCGGCCTCACCACGATCGTGCCAATCGGCCCCCCGCGTGGGATAGGGTTGTTCGCCAAATTCGACCTACCTAAGTACCCACACGGAGGGTAGACCGGGCGATCGCACCTCGCCGCAGGTCGACTTCGGACACGGGCCACTTTAAGCGACCCGTTCCGTACTATCGGGATAACCGAGCGGTGTTATCGTCAACCTCGACGGTTCCGATTAATTATCGGGCGTATTTAGCCCACGACCAACCCTTTACGTGAAGTAAGATGGAGATTCAATTAAAGAAAAGACGAAGCGAAACGGGAAAAACAGTTCAACATAAAGCACATTTATTCCGCGGCAAACGGAAAGCACACACATACAATTACCACAATTATGCACCAAAAGCAAATGTAACAAAAGAAGAAACACAACAATTATGCACCAAAAGCAATTACAACAAAAGAAACACAATGCAGATCTACTACCGACTACCGAGCACACGGCAACACTTATACAGTTTTACTTCACAGACGGCGCCGACAACACATATACTCCAAAGCAAAAGAAAAAGGGGCCACCCTCAACGATAAGGGGGCAGACGGGCCTGGGGCCGAGACCGCGTCGAGCCTACCCGTCTGGTGATGAGCCGCAAAATGGCGGCGGCGCCCCGACTCCGTGGGCCTCGCTGGCACTGCTTGGAATGGGGTGGGAACGGGGCCCCCTTCTCACACTATCTCAGCGCGGGGGGAAACAGGGGGGGTTGTTGATGCTCGGGGGAAAGAGGATATCTGGCCGGCCTGGGTCCCGCGACAAGCGACTCCACCGCGACCTTGACCGCGTTCCCAGCCTCCCCTCTCCGCAGCTCCCCGACTCTGACACGAGCGCAGACCTCCACAAAGCTTCTTGGCTTCCCCAGCCTCTCCGGATCCCGACAGACACTCTCTCGACTGATTTCGCCACCACCACAACTCTCCAACTCTTTCCTCTTCTCAACTCTTCAACTCTTCCCAACTGCCTCGATTCGCTCCGCGCTCGGCACTTTATAGTCCGACAGGAGAAATCATATGCAGATTTTTGGATCAGGAACGGCTCGGGGGCGGAGCCACGCTCCCCATTGGACAGAGGAAAAGTGGGCGTGAATCATTCTTGATCCGCGAATCTGCATATAGCGATTATACTCCGACGCGCCTGGAGGCGGGGCCAAATCGCCCCACGCTCACTGATAAGACGGAACAGAAGTGGGCGTGAATCATTCTTGATCCGATTTCTCGGAAAGGCTGGTGTTTTTGCACCCGCTAGTCGGTGCGCGCCCTGTACGAGTCCAGTATCGGTGCCCACAAGCGGCGCGGGAATGGCGGTGATGCGATGGTTGCGAGAGCGAGATGTGACGGCAAGGGTCGTGGCTGTTGTTGTAAAGCGGCGTTGCGGTTGGTGGTTGGTGTGTGAAAGCGGTTGTGGAGAAGGTGGATGTTGTGAAGGCGGTTCTGGAGAAGGTGGCTGTGGTGGTAGTAATGGCGGTTGGTCCAAAATAAAGATAGTAAAAGAAAAACGGCTATCTAAAAGGGTCGCAGCCCGAATGAATGACATTTATTCCCTCTAAACAACGGGTTTGGGCTAACTACACATATACTTACAGAGATATCTCACCTACGGGACCTGAATGGTGGTTTGCGAATTTCATCAACCACAACAATATATATATATATATATATATATATATATATATATATATATATATATATATATATATATTCTTCTTTCAGCTGCTCCCGATAGGGGGGCGCCACAGCGGATCAACCGTCTCCATTTCGCTCTATCCTCCACATCTTCCATTGACACTCCAACCACCCGCATGTCCGCCCTCACCGCATCCATGAACCTCTTCTTTGGCCTTCCTCCTCTCCTCCTGCCTGGCGGCTCCATCTTCAGCATCCTTCTCCCTATATACTCCGCTTCCCTCCTGTGCCCATGTCCAAACCATCTCAATCTCGCCTCTCTCACTTTGTCTCCAAACCGTCCTACCTGCGCTGTCCCTCTAATATACTCATTTCTTATCGTCTCCATCCTCGTCACTCCCAACGAGAATCGCAGCATCTTTAACTCTGCCACCTCCCGCTCTGCTTCCTGTCTTTTTGTTAGCGCCACCGCCTCCAAACCATACAACATAGCTGGTCTCACTACAGTCTTGTATACTTTCCCCTTCACTCTTGCAGCTATCCTTCTGTCACAAATCACTCCTGCAACTCTTCTCCACCCACTCCATCCTGCCTGCACTCTCTTTTTCACTTCTCTCCCACACTCTCCGTTACTTTGGATAGTTGATCCCAAGTATTTAAACCCTTCCACCTTCCCCACCTCAACTCCTTGCAACCGCACCATACCACCACCCTCCCTCTCATTTACGCACATGTACTCCGTCTTACTCCTACTGACTATCATTCCCCTTTTCTCCAGTGCGTACATCCACCTCTCAAGGCTCGCCTCAGCCTGCTCCCTACTCTTTCTACAGGTCATGATGTCATCCGCGAACATCATAGTCCATGGAGACTCCAGTCTGATCTCGTCCATCACCATTGTAAACAGGAAAGGGCTCAAAGTCGATCCTTGGTGCAATCCCACTTTTACCTTAAACTGGTCCATCATTCCGACCGCACACCTCACCGCTGTCACACTGTCCTCATACATATCCTGCACGATCCTCACATACTTCTCCACCACTCCCGACTTCCTCATACAATGCCACAACTCCTCTCTTGGCACCCTATCATAAGCTTTCTCTAAATCCACAAACACACAATGTAACTCTTTCTGGCCTTCCTTATACTTCTCCATCAACATTCTCAAAGCAAACATCACATCAGTGGTGCTCTTTCCTGGCATAAACCCATATTGCTGCTCACAAATCGTCACCTCTCCTCTCAATCGAGCTTCCACTACTCTTTGCCACAACTTCATGGTGTGGCTTAACAACTTTATCCCTCTGTAATTTCCACAGCTCTACACATCACCCTTGTTCTTGAAAATCGGAACCAGTACACTTAATCTCCACTCCTCCGGCATCCTCTCACTTTCCAAGATGTTATTAAACAATCTGGTTAACAACCCCACTGCCATCTCTCCAAAGCACTTCCATGCCTCCACTGGTATATCATCTGGGCCAACCGCCTTTCCACTTTTCATCCTCTTCATAGCAGTCCTCACTTCATCCTTACTGATCCACCACACTTCCTGATTCACTTTCTCCACCTCTTCCAACCTTCTCTCTCTCATTTTCTTCATTCATCAGCTCCTCAAAGTACTCCATCCACCTTCTCAACACACTCTCCTCGCTCGTCAGCACATTCCCATTTGCGTCCTTTATCACCCGAACCTGCAGCACATCCTTCCCAGCTCGGTCCCTCTATCTTGCCAATGAGTATAGATCCTTTTCCCCTTCTTTTGAATCCAACTTCTCATACAGCTCATCATATGCCTTTTTCTTAGCCTTTACCACCTCTCTCTTTGCCTTTCGCCACCACTCCTTGTACTCCAGCCTACTTTCTTCATTTCTCTGACTATCCCACTTATTTTTCGCCAACCTCTTCTTCCTTATACTTTCCTGTACTTCCTCGTTCCATCACCAAGTTTGCTTACCTTCCTTCCTCTGTCCAGATGTCACACCTAGTACCTTCCCAGCTATCTTCCTCACCACTTCTGCTGTAGTTGCCCAATCATCCCACCCATCTTTACCACCATCCCAATAAATATATATATATATATATATATATATATATATATATATATATATATATATATATATATATATATACATATATATAGTATTAAATAATGGAGGTATTTCCATGAAAATACAGTAAAAATTTTTTATTAAATACATTATAAATAAGCATTTCAATAAACTTTTGGTGGTTGCTAAGATTCACAGTGCAGCATGATAAAATCGGTTGTTAATGACAGTTTGAGTCTATGGTTAGATGGAGGTGCTGTGTAATGGACATGTCTACAAGGTACAGAGTTTATCGCATACCCGTCGCTTTGCTGATGGGTCAATAAAAGGGGGGGGGTGGGAAGAGGGAGAGAGAGACGAGACATGTGTTGGGTGAGAGGGGGAAGGGAAGGCAGAGAGGATGGTAAAAGGGGAGTTTTGGGAGAGCGACACCTCAACAGACGTTGCGATTCACTGCGGGATGGAGGGGTGAGAGAGAGAGAGAGAAGAGAGAAGGAGGAGAAAAGGGAGAGAGAAAAAGGTGGGGGAGAGTAAGAAAAGAAAAGACAGGTGAGGGGTGGAGGTGGGGTTTGCAAAAAGAATGACATCTGGAGCTTAATAACCGAACACGAAAAGAAACAATAAACGTGTCAGAACAGCTGTACATGCAACGACACAACATATTTTGTAAAGTAATCTGCTGGCACATCTGTAAAAACTTTTATATTCCAGTTCCAGAATATTTTTTGGAAAATGGACCAAAAGCTATCACTGAAAACATTGAAGAACCGCTCACATAAGACCTTATGATCCCATCAGGCATGAACATCGAAAACAAAGCATTGCAACCAGATATCATACTTGGGTACAAGAAAAGAGAAGGCATTGCTAATTGAGGTGTGAATAATGGTTAGACACACACACACACACACACACACACACACACACACACACACACACACACACACACACACACACACACACACACACACACACACACACACACACACACACACACACACACACATCTGTTGTGTCAGGTCAGGCCAGATTAGATCTGTAACTTGCTACAGGTATCATGTAAACCTGTACTAACCCGTTCCATGGTCGGTTTTTTGGTGACTAAACCGTCTCCACCACCAGATTTTTTGGTGATGAGGGTGTTGGATATGGACACCCAGCAGGATTAAAAACAAAACCTGTCAAAGAGCGGAGGAGCGCATTGTGAGCCAATGGCCATCCATATCAAGTACCCAACTGTGTCTGCGGACATCCTCCTGCAGTTGGGTTACTTCTTATTAGAAGGTTGGTGACAGGATTTGCACTCCGGCCACCATAAAACCCTTCATTCCGCAAAAAAAAAAAAAAAAAAAAACGCAAAGAAATCTGAAAACCCACTCCGTGGGAGTACCTCCTTTGCAGCTTCCCTTCACAGGGCAGCTCACCGGATGACGGGATTGGGGCAAAGCCTTCGGGACCCCCAATCTTTGGAAATTGGAGGTAAACCACGGGGTAACATTCCCGGGTCAGATGGCGGGAGAGTGTTTCGGAGTGGTGCTGAGGTGTCGTCAACCAGACGGCAGTCTCCTTGGGTTAACCTGAGGCGGTCCCTTCGGGTGGGTGCCTGGAATGTCCTTTCCCTAAGAGAGGATGATCACCTGTCTCTGTTATCATCTGAGCTCAAGCATTTGGACATCGGTATTGTGGCACTCTCTGAGGTTCGGAGACCGGATTGCGGCGAGATCATTATGGGTGGTGACACCGACTATTGGTCTGGTCGCTCTGATGGTTTCCATTCCCAAGGAGTTGCTGCAGCTGTGTCCAATAAGCTGACTCCAATGATAATTGAGGTAACACCGGTCAACGAGCGTATTATGAGACGAAGGATTCGTCACTCCTTCGGTGTCATTTCCCTGGTCTCTGTTTATGCTCCGACTGAGGCGAGTGATCTCACTGTGAAGGACACATTCTATACCACGCTCGAGTCTGTGGTTGATCAGTGCCCCAGACGAGATACACTTCTAGTCTTGGGGGATTTCAATGCATCGACTGGAACTGATAGGGATGGTTATGAGACGTGTATTGGTCCCCATGGATCAGGAACTATGAACCAGAATAGCACTAAGTTCCTTGACTTTGCAAAAAGTCATGGACTTCGGGTGGCCGGTTCATGGTTTCAGCACCCACAAGCTCATCGCTAGACTTGGAATTCCAACGCTGGTGGTGTGGCAAAGTAGATTGACCATGTCCTCGTTGATGGTCGCTGGAGGATAATCCAGAACTGCAGGGTCTACCGGAGTGCTCCGTTCCTCAATACTGACCACCGGCTTGTTGTAGCAACTCTGAAGTTACACCTTATATCCAGGAGAATGTTACCATCCCAGCCTCAACTGGATGTTTGGCCAGCTCAAGGATGAGAGGGTAGCTGAGGAGTTTGCGAACAAGCTGAGTGGAGAGTTGGGGGGTCTGGGTGCTTTGGAAGGTCTTGAAGAGTTTTGGAGTGCTTTCAAGACCACCTTCCTTGATGTTGCCTGTGGAGGTCTTGGAACTCACCGAAGGGCAAAGAAGAATTTTGTATCTCAAGGGACACTGGATACCATTGACCAGAGTCGCAGGGCCAGGCTGAATGGCAGAGCTGAGCTGTTCATGCAGCTGAGGCGTAAAACTGTACGTGCGCTAATGGTGGACAAGGAGGTCGATGTGCGAGGAATCTGAGGGGGTAGAGCATCACCTGTGGTCAAGTGATTCTCGTCCTGCTTACAGGGGAATTCACGCTTTGCATTCATCCAAGCCCATCCCTCGGTGTACTGCAGTTAGAGCGGAGTGTGGTAGGCTCTTGACAGAGGAGTCCGAAGTGAAGGCCCGCTGGGCCGGCTATTTTGAGCGGTTGTACCAGGCTGATCCACCAGCTGTCGATTTGGACATCAGGGATGTTGCAATCCCTGTTGCTGACCATCCAATCAACTGTGGTCCA
>NC_140968.1:62993116-63003116 GCF_056783735.1 Eptatretus burgeri
GTTCCCTTCATGGCCTCCTCCCACCTTGAAACTGTGTATAGAAAAATAAAAATAAAACCTGATATAAGAAAGGGAAACTACATTATTTATTATAATTTATAAATATTGCTTCTGATGAGTGCAGGTAGTGTGTGTGTGTGTGTGTGTGTGTGTGTGTGTGTGTGTGTGTGTGTGTGTGTGTGTGTGTGTGTGTGTGTGCGTGCGTGCGTGCGTGCGTGCGTGCGTGCGTGCGTGCGTGCGTGCGTGCGTGCGTGCGTGCGTGTGTTGTGTAAAATCTCACGAAATGGACGATTGTGATCATATTATGGTATCGACTGTACTTTCTCCATTTAACTCTCTCCTTTAACTCTTCTCTGGAATGATATGGAAGCTTCGAGGGATTTATAATGCACTATTTGAACTCCAGTTGGAATCCCGCATCGCTTATATATGTATTTCGATCTACAATAGGGGTGTGTTCAGTTACCAGGTTTCTTGTAGAGCATTCCCCAGGTGGCTTAAGCACTCAAGGAAGCACTCCATTCCAAACCGTTGATAAGGAACGGCTGGCTCGATGCTTGGTAACTGAACACAGCCCAGGTGTTACGAACTGAAAAGCACAATGAAAACTCAAGGATTGTTTCTGAGTGTTCGCATGTGGAGTGTGTCGGGCATGGTGCCTGATGCTTTCAGCGATGTCAAGGTGATGTTCGTTTGAAATCCTTGTGTAGCATGGTCCAAATGTCTCGTTACCCCCATTCCGCCAAATAGCCATTCTGCATTGTCGTGGTGCAGCTGGGTGACCATGACAGACATGAGTGAATACATGGACCCCACTAGCCATTTGATGGTCCTTCCATTCTGTTTGTGAGTCATTATGAGCCTCCCATTTGTTATATGCTTCTTAAGTATGTTTTTCATGTTTGTTTTAGCCATTTTATGCTTTGATTTGACCATACCCATGCTGGGTATATGGTCGTGGGGAGAAGAGGAGGAGAGAGAACTTACTTGTACACAAAGACCAAAGCAAAGCTGTCTGCCAAAGCTTTGGAAGCAGTGCAGGAAAGGGATATTTGGATAAATCTGTTCATGAATGTGGTCATCACAAATCAGCCACAACTTGACAGGACAAGATGACTATGTATATTGTGTTGTTGATAATACAGTATTATACTGTGACAGTTGTCAGGTTGGCCCAGTTTCCTGGTCTGAATCCTGAAAAGTCACTCTCAAAGTGCTCATGCCGGTCCACCAGGTTCATGGCCAATTTACCTCCCGATGTGCTGGTACTTCCTCATGACAGGCACCCAAATGGCACAATGAGTGGTTACCGTGGCAGACTTGGGGTGCTTTCCATGAGGGTGATAATTGGCCCGAACCCAGTCTGTCCTATATCTATAATGGATGATAAATATCTAAAACGGCATGAGATCAAAGTAACTCAAATCACTCAGAGACCAAGTGGCTTCATGTGTGCATTTATTAAGTAAACTGTGAGGGCGAAACAAGGGAAACAAAAAGTATTTCTTCAAACAACACACGTGCCCGTGTCATACAGTCTTAACAATATAAACCTTCAGGACTCAGACGCACCACAGAAGAAAAAGGACCAGGGAAAATATGACGAGATAAGAAATAGCATCACTGCACTTGATGGAGCACAGCAGGGCCTGAGGGGAAGAATGTATGGCACCGAGAGGAACAATCTACGTGCCTAGGCCCAATCACACTGTTGAGAGAGTGCAGCATGCAGGAGCACAGGCTGGTCATGTTGGGTCGTGGAAGCCCCAGATGGAGGGAAACGCTGAAAGGCAGGACGCGTCTGTCTTGCCACCCATAAAAACCACACAACTTCCTGCACGGAGGTTTATGGCACATCTCATCGAGCTCCCATTTTCCCCAACCTTTATCCCCTCGAGCTACGCTCAGCCTCATGAAATTGCTTGGCCAACTCCACACGGCTCTCATATGCAAGGTCGCATAGTGTGTGGGAACCTCCCCTCGACCCCTGACCCAAATGGAGGATCCACATGTCTCATGTATTTGCTGCCAAAACTCGTGCCCACAGCTCTGTTTCTCACTGAAAGGACGTAAAAGAATGGTGAAATTACTAACACGGTCATTTTACCTCATGCTTACACAATGGTAACCCCTAAAAGGCATTCCTACAACAATACATATAAACGTCATTGGAATAAGAGTCAATAGGGTAAAATAATACATGAGAATCCAAAGACCTGTGGACCCCTCCACTGGAATCACAAAAAATGCCTCTGAGGAGAATTGAATATGCATTGTGTTGAGAGATTTGCACTGTAGTTTAAACAACCGCTTGATATTGGTATTTTAAACCATTGGGTGAAATTGGTATTTTAAACCATTGGGTGAAATTGGTATTTTAAACCATTGGGTGAAATTGATATTTTAAACCATTGGGTGAAATTGGTATTTTAAACCATGAGGTGAAGTATTTTAAGGTATTTTAAACCATTGGGTGAAATTGGTATTTTAAACCATTGGGTGAAATTGTTATTTTAAACCAATGGGTGAAATTAGTATTTTAAATCACTGGGTGAAATTGATATTTTAAACCATTGGGTGAAATTGGTATTTTAAACCATTGGGTGAAATTGGTATTTTAAACCATTGGGTGAAATTGATATTTTAAACCATTGGGTGAAATTGGTATTTTAAACCATGAAGTGAGGTATTTTAAACCATGAGGTATTTTAAACCATTGGGTGAGATTGGTAATTTATACCATTGGGTGAAATTGTTTTTTTAAATCATGGGGTGAAATTAGTATTTTAAACCATTGGGTGAGATTGGTATTTTAAACCATTGGGTGAAATTGATATTTTAAAGCATTGGGTGAAATTAGTATTTTAAAATACTGGGTGAACTTGGTATGTTAACCCATTGGGTGAGATTGGTAATTTATACCATTGGGTGAAATTGTTATTTTAAATCATGGGGTGAAATTAGTATTTTAAACCATTGGGTGAGATTGGTATTTTAAACCATTGGGTGAAATTGATATTTTAAAGCATTGGGTGAAATTAGTATTTTAAAACACTGGGTGAACTTGGTATGTTAACCCATTGGGTGAGATTGGTATTTTAAACCATTGGGTGAAATTGGTATTTTAAATCACAGGGTGAAATTGGTAATTTAAACCATTGGGTGAAATTGGTATTTAAACCATTTGGTGAAATTGGTATTTTAAATCACGGTGTGAAATTGGTTATTTAAACCATTCGGTGAAATTGGTATTTTAAACCATTGGGTGAAATTAGTATTTTAAACCATTGGGTGAAGTTGGTATTTTAAACCATTGGGCGAAATTGGTATTTTAAACCATTGGGTGAAATTCGAATTCTAAACCACTGTGTAAAATTTGTATTTTAAATCACTGGGTGAAATTGGTATTTCAAACCACTGGGTGAAATTGGTATTTTAAACCATTGGATGAAATTTGTGTTTTAAACCATTGGATGAAATTGGTATTATAAACCATGGGGTTAAATTAGTAATTTAAACCATTGGGTGAAATTGGTATTTTAAGCCATTGGGTGAAATTGGTATTTCAAACCACTGGGTGAAATTGATATTTTAAACCATTGGATGAAATTGGTATTTCAAACCATGGGGTTAAATAGGTATTTTAAACCATTGGGTGAAATTGGTATTTTAAACCAAGGAGTGAAATTGAGATTTTAAACCATTGGTTGAAATTGGTATTTTAAACCAAGGAGTGAAATTGGTATTTCAAACCATTGGGTGAAATTGGAATTCTAAACCACTGTGTAAAATTGGTATTTTAAATCACTGGGTGAAATTGGTATTTCAAACCACTGGGTGAAATTGGTATTTTAAACCATTGGATGAAATTGGTGTTTTAAACCGTTGGATGAAATTGGTATTATAAACCATGGGGTTAAATTAGTATTTTTAACCATTGGGTGAAATTGGTACTTTAAAGCATTGGGTGGAATTGGTTTTTAAACCAAGGAGTGAAATTGGTATTTCAAACCATTGTTGAAATTGGTATTTTAAACCAAGGAGTGAAATTGGAAATCTAAAGGTCAGGTCAGGTATGGGAGCATGTGCCAGAACAGCGCGTCGCTGCGTCCACTTTCCGCCGGTACTCCAGGGGCCTCCGTCTGGCCATCCCCCAGGCAGATGCCAGGCCCATCACCATCTCCTTGAGATGATGGTCAACCTGCTGCAACCATGAGGCACGTGGTCGGCCCACTGGCCTCCTCCACTCATGAGACTCCCTCGCTGAGAGAATCTGGTGAGCAGGATCAGCGTCAGGAAAACGAGCCACATGTCCATACAGCCGCAGCTGACGCTCACGGACTATGCAGGTAACAAATCTCATCCGGGTCTCTCTCAGCAACCGCTCGTTGGACACAAAATCCGACCAGCGATAGCCAAGGATTCTCCGAAGAGACCTGGTACCAAAGGAATTAAGTCTCCGTCTCAGATCCTTGGTCAAAGTCCAAGTCTCGCACCCATAGAGCAAGACTGGAAGTCTGAAGGACCTGAAGGACCTGAAGGACCAAGGACCTGAAGACTCGGACTTTCGTCCTCCCGCACAGGTACCGGCAGCGCCACACCCCATGATCCAGTGAATCCATGACTCCCCAGGCCCGACCCAGACGTCTATTGACCTCCGGCTCACAACCTGCGGAGACATGAATATCACTGCCAAGGTAAGTGAATCTATCCATGACCTCAACATCCTCACCACAAACAGACACAGACAGGACAGCAGCATCCAAGATGTCACCGAAAGCCTGGATCTTTGTTTTGACCCAAGAAATCCGTAATCCCAACGGCTCCGACTCCTCATTCAGCACCTCGAGGGCCCCCAAGAGGATGTCTAAAGTCTCCGCAAAGATGACTGCATCATCTGCAAAATCAAGGTCCGAGATCTTGACATTGCCAAACGATGCACCGCAACTTGATCTCTCCGACATCCTCCCAAAAATCCAGTCCATACAAGTGCTGAAAAGTGTGGGGGCAAGTACACATCCCTGACGAACTCCAGTAACAACTGGAAATAAGTCAGAGGCGGTACCACCACACTTCACAGCACTCTCAGTACCAGAGTAGAGTTCAGACATCAGATCGATCAGTTTCGGTGGCACCCCACGAAGACCAAGAATCCTCCAGAGGACATCCCGATTCACTGAATCGAACGCTTTACAGAGATCAACATAGGCTGCAAGCAGCCCCTGCCGAAACTCTCGTCTGCGTTCAGTGAGGACACGAAGAGCAAGGATACGGTCAATCGTTGACCTCTTTGGTGTAAAGCCTGACTGCTCTGGACGCTGGTGCTCAAGCAGATGGTGGCGAACCCTATCAAGAATTATCCGAGCAAAGACCTTGCCCGGCACTGAGAGCAGCGTCACCCCTCGGTAGTTGTTGCAGTCTTGGCGATCACCCTTCCCTTTCCAGAGAGGGACAACAAGGCCCCTCTTCCAGTCAGTTGGGATGATGCCTGTGTTCCAGGCAGAGCACAAAACTGCATGCAACGACGCGAGTGCAGCATTTCCACCAGCCTTGAGAAGTTCAGCATGGATGCCACAGATCCCTGGAGCTTTGCCCCGTTTCAACTGGTTCACCGCAGCCCGTGTTTCCACAAGCGATGGTGGACCACAGTTGATTCGAGGGTCAGCAACAGGGATTGTAACACCCTTGACGTCCAACTCGACAGCTGGGGGATCAGCCTGGTACAACCGCTCAAAGTAACCGGCCCAGCGGGCCTTCACTTCAGACTCCTCTGTCAAGAGCCTACCACTCTCTGCTCGAACTGCAGTGCTCCGAGGGATGGGCTTGGATGAACGTAATGCGCGAATTCCCCTGTAAGCGGGACGAGAATCACCTGTCCACAGGTGATGCTCTACCCCCTCACAGATTCCTCGCACATAGGCCTCCTTGTCCACCCTCAGTGCACGTACAGTTTTACGCCTTAGCTCCCTGAACAGCTCAGCTCTGCCATTCAGCCTGGCCCTGCGACTCTGGTCAATGGTATCCAGTGTCCCTTGAGAGACAAAATTCTTCTTTGCCCTGCGGTGAACTCCAAGGCATCCACCGGCAACATCAAGGACGGTGGTCTTGAAGGTGCTCCACAACTCTTCAGGACCCCCCAAAGCACCCAGACCCCCAAGTGTCCACTCAGCCTGTTCGCAAACTCCTCAGCTACTCTCTCATCCCTGAGCTTGGCAACATCCAGCCTAGGCTGGGATGGTACCATTCTCCAGGATTTAAGGTGCAGCTTTAGAGTTACTACAACAAGCCTGTGGTCAGTATTGAGGAACTGAGCACTCCGGTAGACCCTGCAGTTCTGGATCATCCTCCAACGACCGTCAATGAGGACATGGTCAATCTCCTTTGCCACACCGCCAGCGTTGGAATACCAAGTCCAGCGATGAGCTTGCGGGCGCTGAAACCATGAACCAGCCACCCTAAGTCCATGACTTCTTGCAAAGTCAAGGAACTTAGTGCTATTCTGGTTCATAGTTCCTGACCCATGGGGACCAACACACACCTCATAACCATCCCTATCAGTTCCAGTCGATGCATTGAAATCCCCCAAGACTAGAAGTGTATCTCGTCTGGGGCAATGATCAACCACAGACTCGAGTGTGGCGTAGAATGCATCCTTCACGGTAAGATCACTCGCCTCAGTCGGAGCATAAATAGAGACCAGGGAAATGACACCTAAGGAGTGACGAATCCTTAATCTCATAATACGCTCGTTGACCGGTGTTACCTCAATTATCATTGGGGTCAGCTTATTGGACACAGCTACAGCAACTCCTTGGGTATGGTAACCATCAGAGCGACCAGACCAATAGTAGGTGTAACCACCCACCATTATCTCGCCGCAATCCGGTCTCCGAACCTCAGAGAGAGCTGCAATCCCGATGTCCAAACGCTTGAGCTCAGATGATAACAGAGACAGGTGATCATCCTCTCTTAGGGATAGGACATTCCAGGCACCCACCCGAAGGGACCGCCTCAGGTTAACCCAAGGAGACCGCTGTCTGGTGGACGACACCTCAGCACCACTCCGACACACTCTCCCGCAATCTGACCCAGGGATGTTACCCCGTGGTTTCCCTCCTATCAAAGATTGGGGGTCCCGAAGGCTTTGCCCCAATCCCATCATCCGGTGAGCTGCCCTGCGAAGGGAAGCTGCACAGGAGGTACTCCCACGGAGTGGGTTTTCAGATTTTTTTGCGTTTTTGCGTTTTGCGGAATGAAGCGTTTTATGGTGGCTGGAGTGCAAATCCTGCCACCAACCTCCTAATAAGAAGTAACCCAACTGCAGGAGGACGTCCGCAGACACAGTTGGGCACTAGATATGGAAATCTAAAGCACGGGGTGAAATTGGTATTTTAAACCACTGGGTGAAATTGGTATTTTAAACGATTGGGTGAAATTGGTATTTTAGACCACTGGGCGAAATTGGTATTTTAAACCATTGGGTGAAATTGGTATTTTAGACCACTGGGTGAAATTGGTATTTTAAACCATTGGGTGAAATTGGTATTTTAAACCATTGGGTAAAATTGGTATTTTAAACCATTGGGTGAAATTGGTATTTTAGACCACTGGGTGAAATTGGTATTTTAAACCACTGGGTGAAATTGGTATTTTAAACCCCTGGGTGAAATTGGTATTTTAAACCCCTGGGTGAAATTGGTATTTTAAACCACTCGGTGAAATTGGTGTTTTATACCATTTGGTAAAATTGGTATTTTAAACCATTTGGTGAAATTGGTATTTTAAACTACTGGGTAAAATTGGTATTTTTTAAACCACTGGGTGAAATTTGTATTTTTCAATGACTGGGTGAGATTTGTGTTTTAAACGACAGGATAAAATTAGTCGTCACTATTTTAACGAGTTGTGTGGTATAAAACTATGGCTTGACGCAAATGTTTCCTTCATGCTAATGTGGTTTGTTCTCACGGTTTTGCACATGGAACCTGCTATTAACAAATCTGTAATCGAGGCTGGAACTGGAATGTTAAATGATCATGGCAACTACATTTAACAGGTAATCATAAAACTACATTGAAGTGCTAGTTCCTCTCGCTCTACACAAGTTCAAAACATTAATTATTATTCATTACAAAACATTAAAAAAACAATTATTTCATTTTATTCAAAAAGAACAATCGAAGAGAATACGTTCCATCATTATCAGTCACTGTTAAATGAATAACTACTCTTGCTAACGAAGGCTCGGTAGACACGCAAACAATCTGTGAAATCAACAGAACGTTGATTAAGAAATTATTTTATTTTGCTTCCACGAAGGGTTAACTCCAAAATGTCAGCTTGTTCTTGTTTCCCCCGGCGGTTAGCATACCGAGATCAACGTTCTATTGATTTTCCTGACTTGCATTTTTAACACACCGACCTGGTACTCCACTAACCCAAAGGCTCAGTATGAAGATTAAAGAAGCCGAGAGACGGGCGGTGCCCATGAAATGCGGATTTACTGTTTTTTGCAGACGAGATCCCGCGTCCCCACAGCCAACCGTGAGACCGCGAAGCGTGACCGCAGCGGATCCCTATGCAGGTTATGCTTCCCATCCTCCCTCTGGGCAAATGTCCGTGCACGTAATTAACCGCGTCACTTTATCCTTTACACATGTTGCGTCACTCCATCAAGATTGGGTTATTTATTTAGACTTTAGTAAACCATCAAGAACATTGATGTTTAAAGCTGTCGCAAAAATTAACCCAAGAGTGCACCACGGTAATGATGGGCCAAATGGCCTCCTTTCCTTTTTTGGGGGTCATACAGGATCGTGTGAAGAGTAACTCCACTCAGTGTCGTACCATAGCAACAGTGGACCATTTGTATACTATTTTCCATTCTGTGTACGGAATACAAATACTTCAATGCAATTGGTCAGATCCCTCACAAATAATTCACCTTTGAGAGCAGAATCCAAGCTCTGCCCCTCTCCTCGCAGAGGAGCCACCCGACATTTGACGCTAGATCACCCAGATCACTTTTATTTCTTACTTAAGCATCAATTTGATTAACAATTGCGACGTTGACCTTCCACATGTTCCAAAAACGTCATACAGCAAATTTCCAGCAATTGGCCCTGGGGTATGGAGTTGTAGAATAAGCAAAAAAGAGCAACACACACACACACACACACACACACACACACACACACACACACACACACACACACACACACACACACACACACACACACACACACACACACACGGCGGAGGACAAATATGTATATATATATATATATATATTTATATATATATATATATATATATATATATATATATATATATATATATATATATATATATATATATATACATACGGTATATGTAAATAAGCAGGGTATGCTTTCACATTGTAAGCAATAACGAACTGTGCCTCCCCATTGTCTTGGATCGATCACCTGCATTTGATTTTTCATTTATCTATATTTTCATTCATGGATGTTTTCCAATGGTTCTGTGATTGTTCCCAGTTTAGCAGCTTCGATTTCCATCGGCACGCAAATTTCAGCTTTCCGCGTCACCCGGAAGGTACTGATCTTTAATATCAGTCAGTGAGTCAGTGGTTAGAAATGTATATATATCTATATATATATATATATATATATATATATATATATATATATATATATATATATATATATATATATATATATATATATCGATATTTAATGAAGAGGAATAAATTCCTGTGTGGAGCGAATGTGAAAGAATTCTGAAAACCCAGGACTCAAATCTAGAGGATCTCATCACTTCTTTGGTAACAGCCCACTAAGCTATTGAGTCTTCACATTAACTGGATAAATTTCTCACACTAACTCTGAAAGCTGTATAAGGAATTGTTTAACAAGCAAAAAAACACACCATGACATACACACACAGCAGGGGACAATTATATACAGTAATCCCCCGTTTCTCGCGGGAGTTACGTTCCAAACCCTCCCGCGGTCAGTGA
>NC_140968.1:63008116-63035616 GCF_056783735.1 Eptatretus burgeri
CCAACACATAACCAGCTCTGCAGATCGCTCTTGCTTAGATCATGTCTTTCTCTGCACGTAGCCCATAACTGTGTGTGCACACGGCCTTGCATCTGATTTGCGAACTCCAATTTTCTCGTCGGATATTATTTCCCAGTTTCTGATGCCATAGTTATCATAAAGTTCGTCACATACCAAAGATGTAGATTTACTACTCGATTAAAAGGCTGATATCGAAAAACTAACTTTGTTTTATATTTCATTGACTTTTTTGTCAGAGCACAAACTACTGGATCACTTGTATATTGTACCTTGAGAAATCGATTCAACACCTTGCAGAACATCATCCTGGTATTCCTTTCATTCGTATAGTCATTCACACTGACACCTCAACTGGATACTTTTCAGAAAGATAAATAGATATCACATCAAGTTAAACAGTGCAAAATACAATAAAGTCACATTGAAGTTAAATAAGCTTATCACCGCTCTTGAAAGCACAGGATGATTACATCCAAACAGACCATTGCCTTATTTTCTGCTTGATTTCTCTTTTAAACCTTTGTTTCACCATCACGGAGCCTAAAAGAGTTTAAAGCGAGCCCATATGGGTGGAGGAAGAAATCAGCAGATGGGAAAGGTTCATCCGTAATTTCACCAAATCCCTTTGATCGCAGAGAATGATGCTAATCAAAGGGAACACTCAACTAGGGAGAGGCTAGAGGTGAAGCCACAGGTGAAAGCCAAATGCTCTTCGATTCTAATTTGGATTGCATGGCAGCCCATTGAAGCACCTGCACACAGGCAACTTGAGTTGTTTTATCAAACTGGGGTTTTCTTTTTAACTTCAACATTACAGGTTAGTGCTTTGGTGACAGTTGAATTCCAAAGTTGGCTCGCAGGATGAAGTTGAAGTAGTTGCACTCGCCTTTGAGCTGTCTAGTTCGAATTTCGATAGTGCTATAAACTGTGATCGTTAAGCTGGTGTTTCATTTGAGGGACGAGACATCGATATCGATGTCCAAGTTGTAAGAGTCAAAATAATCAATGAGGTATCGTGTGTGCCAATCATCAGAAGGATGTTAAGCCGGAGGACCCGTCCTTCTGCACTTATTATTGGTAGACAATAATGGTCCCCATCGGTGTCTTTTGTGAAGAGTAGGCGAGTTATCACCACATAAATTACAAAAGTCCACCGAAAACTATGGTGAGACAATGTTCTGGTCTTCTTTGATCTCCGTTGCCACCTGATTAAACTGTTTGCTCTCTTCGAGTGTGGTTGCTATGTGGTTCAGCAGCTCCGACACACAAACAAATTCACGTTCCAAAATTGTTTGTGTGTCTCATGTGAACGGCCATCTTCGAAGGGAAACCATGGTGATAATTCCAGAGTTTATGAGAAACTCCTTGGTTTAGCTTAGGAGTAAAATGAGATGAATGTGACTTCGATTAAAAGGCTTCAAACTGCTTTTTAAAGGATTGTGCAGAAAGACAACAGGTTCATGAATTTAATGCTGGTCGTTGATTTAGTTTGTAACATCAGGACTGTTCGTGCAAGTACACAAAGGATTTTGTCATAGACTCAATGAAAGTTCGCAAATTCAACCAAGACTTGTTGAGGGTTTGCAAATTCAAACAGGCAGACTTGATGCGAGTTTGCAAATTCAAACAATAGCCTCAATGAAAATTCACAAATTCAAGACGCAGACTCTAAGGAAGTTCACAAATTCAACCCACACACTCTGAAAGTTCATAAATTCAAACAACAGACTTGATGAGAGTTCGCAAATTCAAGCCACAGACTCAAAGAAAGTTCGCAAATTCAAACGGCACACTCATTGCGAGTTTGCAAATTCAAACAGCACACTTGTTGAGAGTTTGCAAATTCAAGCCACGGACTCGATAAAAGTTTGCAAATTCAAACCACGGACTCGACGAAAGTTCGCAAATTCAAATCACAGACTCAATAAAAGTTCGCAGATTCAAACCACAGACTCGATGAAAGTTCGCAAATTCAAACCACAGACTCGACGAAAGTTCGCAACTTCAAAAAACAGACTCGATTAAAGTTTGAAATTCCTTCGCTGGGTAGATCTTCCAAACGGGAAAGTTTTCACTTTGTTGAGACATTTGTCCAAAGCATTTACAAAACATTTTCGGTCCTCTTGCCATCACTTCAGCTCCCCGCAAGTGGCAAGAAGATCTTGGAGTGAATAAAATATGTAATTAAATAATAATATTCAAACATTAAACCATGAAATCATGGATGGCAATAATTTACATGAGCGTTCAAATAGCTCTCAGAAAAAAAAAAAACTCCAAGTAGTCCAAATCACAGCAACATTGCTTTATTTCTTAACATATACAAGTACTGTACATAATAATAATCAGCAAGGAAACATTTTTTTCTTACCAATTACATATATATGTATCATGGGGAAAGAAAGAAAAACTTGTCGTTTCTCTAGGATTATGGTATCTCATTACTGGAATGTCTTGAACGCCAAAGTATTTGTGTAACAACGATGCACAAGGGCAATCTCCCTCCCACTGACTTTACTTTAAATGTGTGTATTTACTTATACCATTACAGTTTTCTCTACACTTATCGCATGCTTGACAAGGACATGAGAAGACACCATTGCGCTTTTATATGAATTACAAGGGCATTAGTAAACAATGGATAAATCAACACAGTATGTGGAATTTGAACCTGAATCCGAGCCCCTCTTGAACTGTTCGCAGATAGTACACCAAACAGGTCGAGCCATGAAGTTTCTAAAAGTTAGATAAATTCCTGAAGTTTCTAAAAGTCAAAGAAACTCTTCTCACTCTTCCCCAATATTTATAACATATCTTCATCTGTGAGTGAAGTCTCCTGTACATACAGATTGTGGGTTTTTTGTTATTTATTAAACACGTTCATTGTAGAACATGGCTTGTCGAGAATAATTCGCTCCCTCTTCGAGGCAGAGCTGTGTGCCCTGAGGCATTCGTGTGGGATGGGACTTGTGCCAGCAATCTTTCTGGATTTCCTGCTCCTTGAGGTTCCAGACCAGAATGAAATTTCCTGCTCGCCTGCAGACACAGCCAGAGCACAACTTTATCGCAAAGGCAGACACAACATCCTTTCAGCAGTTAAAGACCTCACAGACTTAAGTCCGAGTCTTGGATCTCACCATGTCTCTCAATCATGAGTAGTTTACAGTTTACAGAGCACGAGTACATGCTCAAAGGGGGTTTGTTTCTCGAGTAAGGACTCGCATTCATTTGTGCAGCTGCAGTCGTATTATTTTTCTACCGAGTTGTTAGTATCGATACTTACCTGTATTAACTCAGCTGTAAAAAAAAAAAATTGGAACTACAGGTTATATTGTCGCTCGTTCATTGAATTGTATAGATTGGGATACATTAGGTTATCAGATTTCACTGAATATGCTGTAGATTAATATCCTCCAGGGCTGGCAGGATGGCCTTGATGTGTGCATACTCTCCTCTGAGATGTCTAGCCTGGATTTGAACCCTGACCCAGCTATAAACTACCTTCCTGGTGTTTTCTGGGCAGGGTGATTTTTCAATGTGTGTGCCGTCCCTCAGATGGACGTTAAACTTGGTGTCCTATCTGTCGGCATTAGTTGTTGGTCATTAAAGATCCCATGGTGTCGTTCATCAAGAAAGAGTAGGTGAGCTATTGCCGGCACCATGGCCAAATTCCAAATTCCTGACCTCACTGAGAGGGGGCACTGCATCAGCGGCTCAGCTGTGCTCCCAGCAATGACGCAAACAAGCAGCCACAGGCTGCACACGAAATTAATGAAGTAACCTCCGACTTTCATTTTTGATCGCTATTCCAAACGATTATCGCTATTATAAACGGAGGTAGGTAGTTCAAACTACCCACCTACCTGGCTGAGTCGGACCAAAGACTTAAAAAAATATTGCACCTGCTGCTTCCTTGCTTGATGCTCAGTGTTTAAAAGGGATGGAGTACAGCCAAACAATTATGGGATGTCAATTATTGCACAAACTTGATGTGCCTAATGGCCTCCTCCTGCATTGAAGTTCCTTGCAAAAGAACTATCATCATCATCATCATCATCATCATCATCATCATCATCATTATTATTATTGTCATTATCACACATGGTAGCGAAAGTTTGAGAGTCTAGAAAAGGCTTGCTCTGCTCTCATCAACAAGGAAAGGAGAGTGTGGTGGGTAAAAGTTGAGCCAATCATGATGGCCTGTGCTGCAAAACCCCACAGGTAGATGACAGTCACTTTCAGTTGCACCTAAATTGAGAGCCAAATACATTTATTTATTTATTTATATTTCGTAAGCAACCTGTGGCTGCCGGCTGCATCATTTTCTGGAGGCACGGCTGACAAGTCATTTTGTTTTTATTCATACTCATTTTGCTGACCGCAGGATGACAGACTGACAATGGCACGAAAGGGGCTCAAACTCATGACTCTAAGATCTTAAGCCAGCCACCTTAATGTCAAGCCGACACAAGGATTACATACATAGATGATAGAACCTATAGCACTCTAAGGAACATGAAGAACAGTCAGAGTGATTCCTCATAGATGGGAAGCACAATCACCTCCATGATCATGTTTATTCATTCAGGGTCTGGTGAATGGTAATGCTTTGTAACTCCTGCTCTAGTCTGCTCAAGTTACCTGATGCACGTAGAAAGGCTGTTTTTTTTTGTTTTTTTTGTCTTTTGGCCACTCACTTCAATGTTGTCACAATTAATTATCTCTTTCCATACATTTTTTTAAAAGGTATCCATTTACAAAGAGTGGGAATACTCCGACCAGTTTTTGGCTCCCCAAATCTGTACCTGTTAATATACCTGATTTTGTTTGATGCGAGTGTCAACCTGTCTGTAGTTTGCTGTTCACCGGGTATGTTAGGGGTTGGATCCATATTCGCAATATAAATAAGATCAAGGATCGATTTCTTTATACAAAGACTGCTTTCAGAGGGTGCAGTGGTCATCTTGTTGAGACTTTATATTTTTCAAACCCAATCGTTTTATTTTACCATTTTCTCAGTCGTTAATTGTGTTGCCTGTCACCAACTAAAAGCTTCAATTCGACTATTTTCTAAATTGTGTTCATGGGAAAGATGCAGCAGGTGTGAGAGCCAAAGTGTGGCCAAGTGGTTAACAATGATTCAGGTACAGGCACGAATGTCATTCAAGTACAAGAACAATAGATAGGTCATTCTTCCCCTAAAACTTACAAAAGAGCTTGCCAATCCAGAATTGCAAATATTCATGGAAATGGTGAAAAATGAACTGAAAAGGCAGATCCTGCAGGAATGTTGCACCTTTATTATATCAAACTGAACTTCACCAGAGTTTGGTGATATATTGACAAAATCTAATAAGATGGTACTGGGTTGGTGAGTGCACTTACTTTTGAACTGTCTCGTCTGGGATTGATTCTGAGCTCAACTATAAACTGTCAGATTGGTGTTCCACAGGTGGGGCACTGCATCACAAAGTGTGCCGTCCTTCGGAAGAACGGTCAGCTGGGGACTCAGCTCCTAGCATTAGATGGCGGACCTTAACAATCCGATCCACTCGATAGACAGAGTATTTTGTTGAGTTATTGCCAGCACTTTGACGAAATTAAAAATCCCTGCCATCCTCAGTCTGGTCAGCCGTTTAACGAAAGATTGGTCAAAGCATACATGCACCATGAGTTGCCAACACCAACTTGATGAGAAAATAGCAGGAGGAGTGAGTGATATGTCTTGAGCTTACATTGTGATTCATTGTCATCCAACAAATCCAAAAACACCAAGCCTATAAAAGTACAAACAATCACACAATACCCAATGGTATAGCAGTGTGAATCCAGGAATGACCCCATGGACAGAAATAGTTTTGGCCAAGTGTGGCTAACAAAAACAATTTGCAAGAGTTCACCTTTCCATGGACACATAAAAAAAGAAAATATGAGTAAAAAGAAACCATTAACACAGGCCAACTAAGCATAGGCCAATTCACAAGAGATGGTGTGTTCTTTTCATGATAGATGACAGCCTTGTATCGATATTTGCTAATCTTGCTGTAAATACAGGTGTGAATGTTACCTCGAGAGAAGTAAAAAAGAAAAAAAACTGTACAAACACAATGTGGTCTCAGTGGATGTGTAACTGCTTGAAAACTGTTATAGTATAGGCTCTGGGGGGGGGGGGGTGTTTGTGTACATGACTCTTTTAAAGCGTCACCCTGTTTTTTTTTTTTTGTTATATATGCCAAGACCTTCAAAAAAAGTTTGGGTAACACCTCCAGATCAAGTACATTTTCTCTGTAGGGTCCATCTTGGACTCGCAGTTGGCTATCAGCAAACTATAATTGAACCAAAATGCCCATATTGGGTTTTGATGGAATAAATCAATAGTAAACACACATAAATTATTCATTTTGATTTACTTCAATTACTTATGCATTGCTTAACACATTTTAGCATGATTTATTCTCTTAAAACTTGGTTCACAGTAGAAAATGACTGTATTTTACGTAATTTTAGTCAAAAATAGCTTTCAACTTGAAAGTAGCTCAAAGTTTGATGGTCTCTGAATGACTTAATATTGTAAGTAGAGCTATAAAATTTGGCCAAAAGTTTCATTATTAAGTTCTCTGAGCAATTCAATTTTCATATTCTCACAATGGGGCTATGTGTGATGACCACAGAGCTCATTGTAAGCCAAAGTCACCCCTACCCCCAAATGGCCACTTTTGCAGTATTTCATCAAATGATGATATCTCCTTAATTAAATGCCATGGAAAGTTAATTTTTTGTCCTAAATATAGGTTATTGACCCCAAGGAATTCATTGATAAAATTTTTGTAGTTCATCTACTTGGCATAATTAAGCCTGGTGTTGGCTTAGTGGTTAGGGTGGTGGCTTGGGATCCCAGGGTCCTGAGTTCAAGCCCCGTTGGCTGCTGAATTAACACCAGGGGGTTGACTCAGCCTGTCATCCTTCCGAGGTCGTCGAAATGAGTACCAGTGTACTGGTCTCGGTGTATGCCCCGGTTAGAATAGGTGTACCATATCCCTGTGTGTCGTAAGAGGCGACCAGGGTTGGCGTCAGGAAGGGCATCCGGCCATAAAACATTGCCTCAAGAAAAAGCCCAACCCCTGCACAGCAGGGAAAAATGGCTGTAAAAACGGTCAAACATCTACTTGGCATAATTCCAAAATTGCTGCCAAAATATTGAAAAAAGCTCATTGTAAACCAAAGTCACCCCTACCCCCAAATGGCCACTTTTACGGTATTTCATCAAATGATGATCTCTACTCAACTAAATGGCATGGCAGGTTGATTTTTGATACTACACGTATGTATATATATATATATATATATATATATATATATATATATATATATATATATATATATATATATATATATATATATATATATATATATATATATATAGGTTTTTGACCACAAGAAATTCATTGGTTACATTTTTGGAGTTGATCTACTTATTAATAATTCCAAAATTTCTGCCAAAATATTGAAAATTCGGAATGCAGAACAATATTCAAGATGAAACTCTAACTTAATATCCTTCCCACTCCCTCTCGCCTACCTATTAAAACAAGTCAAAAGCAATATCAGCTCAAAAAAAATACAAAAATGTTACCAATGAATTCCTTGGGGTCAATAACCTATATTTAGTATAAAAAAAATCAACTTTCCATGGCATTTCATTAAGGAGATATCATTTGATGAAATACCGCAAAAGTGGCCATTTAGGCGTTGGGGTGACTTTGGTTTACAATGAGCTCTGTGGTCATCACACATCACACACTAATTGATTCGATTTTGTTGAACATCCGAATCCGGATCAGATTATGGTTTTTTTTAATTACCCAAGTGATTCCTCACACATGAGAGATGGGACCAAAAACGATATACACAATGATATTTCAAAGCATTGTGGACGAGTTAAAAACAACTTGGTGGAAGAGTTGGGGAAAAGGCAAGTTCAAGCCGATTCGATTTCGGTTCAAGTCTGATCCAGACCTGTCCTATCAGTGAGATACAAAACGTAAACTATTCAGCCTGGTGGAGGTATATGCTCTACCGAGTGATGTTCTCGTTAAATATTTTTTAACACCCACTCCTGCTTGTGATTTCATTCAATTTTGCCTTTCTCTGTTTCATGTATGCAACAATATATGGCATTGTTAGCTTCCTGTGTTTGCTTTCTATCAAATTTGAATTATTGATTGTAAACATTAATACAGATAAGTTAAACATATCGGTGCTAAAGTATGTCAAAGCAGAAGTTAACTCTGATAATGTCGTAAGATCATATCAACAATTAATTATTACATAATAGCATTTACCAAATCCTTTGAGACATTCCATTTGCACTTCCCACAATCGAGGTATTTCAACTTGCACTTTTATATCCCGCAGGAAGGTGAATCAAACAACTATCTCGATTAACAACACAAGAGGGAGGTGAGAATTAGCCCGGTGGGAAAGAGTTTTCTGGTTGGTGGGAATTGTGGCATGAGCCGCTCCCATCACCCAGTAGTCCAGAGAGCATCTGGTAGAGCCAGATGGTAATTCAGAGAGTGAAGCCGCCCCAATCGCTCCCCCCTCCCGACCTTCCCACTTTCCCATTCCCTCATCTCCCATTCTTTCTGCAACCTCATCACGCAGTGAGGGAAGCATGGAGAGATGTGAGCCAATAAAGTGTGGGACCCATGCATGTAATGACATACTATTCCCCTCTGCCCACCTAAAGCTTTCTAATTTATAATTACCCAGTTTGCCGACTGCCATGTCTGTTTGTGTGCTCTTCATCGAATATAGTTCCCCACCTCCACCCCCCCCTCTTTCCTCTTCCATTTTCAGTTTTGCTTTGTCTTTTGTAAGTCTCCCTCCACCCCATCCTCCATTTTGCTATCAGCCTTTGCCTATTTCAAGTGTCTTGGTATGCCACCCAATGATGGCCTTGTGGGGATCAGGGTGTTGAATCTGTGTTTGCCATCCTTTGGGGAGAGACCTTCAGTCGGCTGTCTTCTATGCTAGCATTCACAGGTGGATACTCCAGATCAGACGATGCAATGTTGTTGCTTTACCCTGGACAAATTGAAAATCCCTGCCGTGACTTGCATACATCAAAGCATCAGCAGCATATCTGCACCGCACAAATGATGCAAATCCGCAGCCAGGTGCTGCATACGGATCAATAATCGTCCGTCACCCAGCACCTTGAGAAGCATTGACCTCTGTCTGGGGGGTGTGAAGAAGTAGCCTAATTCAGGAAAGTTTATACGGTTGTTTAAATTCTGTCCAAGTCATGGAGTCGTCGTACTCAGGGTGCGGTCATAGTTCACCTCCTCAATGCAAAAGACAACGTGGGTCCATTAACGTCCACCAAATAATTCTAACAGATTGGATGAAACGACAGCTACCTATGAGTGACAACAAAAAAGGCTTTTAACAAGGTTTTCAAAAATGTAGTGCTGGGATAACAGGGTGAACTTGGCAAGACAACCCGTCGCTTCACTGATGGATTTAATCAATGCACCATGTTGTACTTCACAAACATATTTCATGTCAACCTGTGAGTGTCAATGATGGTGGAAAATGAATTAAAACACACGGAAAAAGATATTTTATAACACATCATTGTTGTTGTCGTGGCTGTAATCGTTGTATGTGTGCTAATTCCATGTCGACTTGTTTTTATATATATTTACCATTCCTTCGAGAAATATTACAATATGCAACTGAGTAGAAAATCTCGTGTGCTCCTCCCGTGTCGTTATAAAGGGTTTTACAATAATAACTCTTACTTTCCAACCAAATCGATTATTCTCTTTCCAACCAACTAAATCGATTATTCCCTTTCCAACAAAGTAAATGGATTACTCCATTTCCAACCAAGTAAATGGATTACTCCCTTTCCAACCAAGTAAATGGATTACTCCCTTTCCAACCAAGTAAATTGATTACTCCCTTTCCAACCAAGTAAATGGATTACTCCATTTCCAACCAAGTAAATGGATTACTCCCTTTCCAACCCAGCAAATCGATTATTCCCTTTCCAACCAACCAAATCGATTATTCCCTTTCCAACCAAGTAAATGGATTACTCCCTTTCCAACCAAGTAAATGGATTACTCCATTTCCAACCAAGTAAATGGATTACTCCCTTTCCAACCAAGTAAATGGATTACTCCCTTTCCAACCAACCAAATCGATTATTCCCTTTCCAACCAACCAAATCGATTATTCCCTTTCCAACCAACCAAATCGATTATTCTCTTTCCAACAAAGTAAATCGATTATTCTCTTTCCAACAAAGTAAATGGATTACTTGCTTTCCAACCAAGTAAATGGATTACTCCCTTTCCAACCAACCAAATCGATTATTCCATTTCCAACCAAGTAAATGGATTACTCCCTTTCCAACCCACCAAATCGATTATTCCCTTTCCAACCAACCAAATCGATTATTCTCTTTCCAACAAAGTAAATCGATTATTCCCTTTCCAACCAACCAAATCGATTATTCCCTTTCCAACAAAGTAAATCGATTATCCCCTTTCCAACCAAGTAAATCGATTATTCCCTTTCCAACCAACCAAATCGATTATTCCCTTTCCAACCAAGTGAATCGATTACTCCCTTTCCAACCAACCAAATCGATTACTCCCTTTCCAACCAACCAAATCGATTATTCTCTTTCCAACAAAGTAAATCGATTATCCCCTTTCCAACCAAGTAAATCTATTATTCCCTTTCCAACCAAACAAATCGATTATTCCCTTTCCAAGCAACCAAATCGATTATTCTCTTTCCAACCAACCAAATCGATTATTCCCTTTCCCACAAGTAAAGGGATTAATCCCTTTCCAACCAAGTAAATGGATTACTCCCTTTCCAACCAATCAAATCGATTATTCCCTTTCCAACCAACCAAATCGATTTTTCCCTTTCCAACCAACCAAATCGATTATTCCCTCTCCAACCACGTGCATCTATTATTTCCTTTCCAACCAAGAAATCGATTATTCCCTTTCCAAGCAAGTAAATGGATTACTCCCTTTCCTTCCAACCAAATCGATTATTCCCTTTCCAACCAAGTAAATGGATGACTCCCTTTCCAACCAACCAAATCGATTATTCCTTTTCCAACCAAGTAAATGGATTACTCCCTTTCCAACCAACCAAATCGATTATTCCTTTTCCAACCAACCAAATCGATTATTCCCTTTCCAACCAAGTAAATGGATGACTCCCTTTCCAACCAACCAAATCGATTATTCCTTTTCCAACCAAGTAAATGGATTACTCCCTTTCCAACCAACCAAATCGATTATTCCTTTTCCAACCAACCAAATCGATTATTCCCTTTCCAACCAAGTAAATGGATTACTCCCTTTCCAACTAACCAAATCGATTATTCCTTTTCCAACCAAGAAAATGGATTATTCCCTTTCCAACCAAGTAAATGAATTACTCCCTTTCCAACCCACCAAATCGATTATTCCCTTTCCAACCCACCAAATCGATTATTCCCTTTCCAACCAACCAAATCGATTATTCCCTTTCCAACCAAGTAAATGGATTACTCCCTTTACAACCAAGTAAATGAATTACTCCCTTTGCAACCAAGTAAATGTATAACTCCCTTTCCAACCAACCAAATCGATTATTCCCTTTCCAACCAAGTAAATGGATTACTCCCTTTCCAACCAAGTGAATGGATAACTCCCTTTCCAACCAAGTAAATGGATAACTCCATTTCCAACCAAGTAAATGGATAACTCCCTTTCCAACCAAGTAAATGGATAACTCCCTTTCCAACCAAGTGAATGGATAACTCCCTTTCCAACAAAGTAAATGGATAACTCCCTTTCCAACCAAGTAAATGGATTACTCCCTCTCCAACCAAGTAAATGGATTACTCCCTTTCCAACCAAGTAAATGGATTACTCCCTTTCCAACCAAGTAAATGGATTACTCCCTTTCCAACCAAGTAAATGGATTACTCCCTTTCCAACCAAGTAAATCGATTATCCCCTTTCCAACCAAGTGAATCGATTACTCCCTTTCCAACCAACCAAATCGATTATTCCTTTTCCAACCAACCAAATCGATTATTCCCTTTCCAACCAAGTAAATGGATTACTCCCTTTCCAACCAACCAAATCGATTATTCCCTTTCCAAGCAAGTAAATGGATTACTCCCTCTCCAACCAAGTAAATGGATTACTCCCTCTCCAACCAAGTAAATGGATTACTCCCTTTCCAACCAAGTAAATGGATTACTCCCTTTCCAACCAAGTAAATGGATTACTCCCTTTCCAACCAACCAAATCGATTATTTTCTTTCCAACAAAGTAAATGGATTACTTACTTTCCAACCAAGTAAATGGATTACTCCCTTTCCAACCAACCAAATCGATTATTCCCTTTCCAACCAAGAAAATGGATTACTCCCTTTCCAACCAACCAAATCGATTATTCTCTTTCCAACAAAGTAAATCGATTATTCCCTTTCCAACCAAGTAAATCTATTATTCCCTTTCCAACCAAACAAATCGATTATTCCCTTTCCAAGCAACCAAATCGATTATTCTCTTTCCAACCAACCAAATCGATTATTCCCTTTCCCACAAGTAAATGGATTAATCCCTTTCCAACCAAGTAAATGGATTACTCCCTTTCCAACCAATCAAATCGATTATTCCCTTTCCAACCAACCAAATCGATTTTTCCCTTTCCAACCAACCAAATCGATTATTCCCTTTCCAACCACGTACATCTATTATTTCCTTTAAAACCAAGAAATCGATTATTCCCTTTCCAAGCAAGTAAATGGATTACTCCCTTTCCTTCCAACCAAATCGATTATTCCCTTTCCAACCAAGTAAATGGATGACTCCCTTTCCAACCAACCAAATCGATTATTTCTTTTCCAACCAAGTCAATGGATTACTCCCTTTCTAACCAAACAAATCGATTATTCCTTTGCCATCCAAGTAAATGGATTACTCCCTTTCCAACCAACCAAATCGATTATTTTCTTTCCAACCAAGTAAATGGATTACTCCCTTTGCAACCAAGTAAATGGATAACTCGCTTTCCAACCAAGTAAATGGATTACTCCCTTTCCAACCAACCAAATCGATTATTCCCTTTCCAACCAAGTAAATGGATTACTCCCTACCAACCATCCAAATCGATTATTCTCTTTCCAACAAAGTAAATCGATTATTCTCTTTCCAACCAACCAAATCGATTACTCGCTTTCCAACCAAACAAATTGATTATTTTCTTTCCAACCGAGTAAATGGATTACTCGCTTTTCAACCAAGTAAATGGATTACTCCCTTTCCAACCAACCAAATCGATTACTCCCTTTCCAACCAAGTAAATCGATTATTCCCCTTCCAACCAAATAAGTGAATTACTCCCTTTCCAACCAACGAAATCGATTACTCCCATTCCAACCAACAAAATCGATTACTCCCTTTCCAACCAACCAAATCGATTATTCCCTTTCCAACCAAGTGAATGGATTACTCCCTTTCCAACCAACCAAATCGATTATTCCCTTTCCAACCAAGTAAATCGATTATTCCTTTTCCAAACAAGAAAATGGATTATTCCCTTTCCAACCAAGTAAATGGAAAACTCCCTTTCCAACCAAGTAAATGGATTACTCCCGTTACAACCAAAGAAAATGGATTACTCCCTTTCCTACCGAGTAAATATTTTACTCCCTTTCCAACCAACCAAATCGATTATTCCCTTTCCAACCAAGTAAATGGATTTCTCACTTTCCAACCAATCAAATCGATTATTCCCTTTCCAACCAAGTAAATGAATTACTCCCTTTCCAACCAACCAAATCGATTATTTCCTTTCCAACCAAGTAAATGCATTACTCCCTTTCCAACCAAGTAAATGGATTACTCCCTATCCAACCAAGTAAATGGATTACTCCCTTTCCAAGCAAGTAAATGGATTACTCCCTTTCCAACCAACCAAATCGATTATTTCCTTTCCAACCAAGTGAATGGATTACTCCCTTTCCAACCAAGTAAATGGATTACTCCCGAACAAGTAAATGGATTACTCCCTTTCTAACCAACCAAATCGATTATTTTCTTTCCACCAAAGTAAATGGATTACTCGCTTTCTAACCAATTAAATGGATTACTCCCTTTCCAACCAACCAAATCCATTATTCTCTTTCCAACCAACCAATTCGATTATTCCCTTTCCAACCAACCAAATCTAATATTCCTTTTCCAACCGAGTAAATGGATTACTCCCTTTCCCACCAAGTAAATCGATTATTCTCTTTCAAACCAAGTAAATAGATAACTCCCTTTCCTTCCAACCAAATCGATTATTCCCTTTCCAACCAACCAAATCGATTATTCCCTTTCCAACTAAGTAAATCGATTATTTCCTTTCCAACCAAGTAAATGGATTACGACCTTTCCATTCAAGTAAATCGATTATTTCCTTTCCAACCAAGTAAATGGATTATGCCCTTTCCAACCAAGTAAATGGATAACTCCCTTTCCAACCAACCAAATCGATTATTTCCTTTCCAATCAAGTAAATCGATTATTCCCTTTCTGACCAAGTAAATCGATTATTTCCTTTCCGACCAAGTAATTTGATGATTTCCTTTACAACCAAGTAAATTGATGATTTCATTTCCGGCCAAGTAAATCGACAATTTCCTTTCCGACCAAGTAAATGGATTACTCCCTTTCCAACCAACCAAATCGATTATTTCCTTTTCCACCAAGTCAATCGACGATTTCCTTTCCCACCAAGTCAATCGACGATTTCCTTTCCCACCAAGTCAATCGACGATTTCCTTTCCCACCAAGTCAATCGACCATTTCCTTTCCCACCAAGTCAATCGACCATTTCCTTTCCGAACAAGTAAATCGATCATTTCCTTTCCGACCAAGTCAATCGACCATTTCCTTTCCGAACAAGTAAATCGATCATTTCCTTTCCGAACAAGTAAATCGATCATTTCCTTTCCGAACAAGTCAATCGATGATTTCCTTTCCGACCAAGTCAATCGATTATTCCCTTTCCGACCAAGTAAATCGATTATTTCCTTTCCAACCAAGTAAATCCATTATTTCCTTTCCATTCAACTAAATCGATCATTTCCTTTCCGACCAAGTAAATCGATCATTTCCTTTCCGACCAAGTAAATCGATCATTTCCTTTCCGAACAAGTAAATTGATCATTTCCTTTCCGACCAAGTGAATCGATCATTTCCTTTCCGACCAAGTAAATCGATCATTTCCTTTCCGACCAAGTAAATCGATCATTTCCTTTCCGACCAAGTAAATCGATCATTTCCTTTCCGACCAAGTAAATCGATCATTTCCTTTCCGAACAAGTAAATCGATCATTTCCTTTCCGAACAAGTAAATCGATCATTTCCTTTCCGACCAAGTAAATCGATCATTTCCTTTCCGACCAAGCAAATCGATCATTTCCTTTCCGACCAAGCAAACCGACCATTTCCTTTCCGACCAAGTAAATCGACCATTTCTTTTCCGACCAAGTAAATCGATCATTTCCTTTCCGAACAAGCAAATCGACCATTTCCTTTCCGACCAAGTAAACCGACCATTTCCTTTCCGACCAAGTAAATCGACCATTTCCTTTCCGACCAAGTAAATCGACCATTTCCTTTCCGACCAATTAAATCGATCATTTCCTTTCCGACCAAGTAAATCGATCATTCCCCTTCCGACCAAGTAAATCGATCCTTCCCTTCCCGACCAAGTAAATCGATCCTTCCCTTCCCGACCAAGTTAATCGATGATTTCCTTTCCGACCAACCAAATCGTTTATTCCCTTTCCGACCAAGTAAATCGATTATTTCCTTTACAATCAAGTAAATCCATTATTTCCTTTCCAACCAAGTAAATCCATTATTTCCTTTCCATTCAACTAAATCGATGTTTTCCCTTTCTGACCAAGTAAATCGATTATTTCCTTTAAAATCAAGTAAATCCATTATTTCCTTTCCATTCAACTAAATCGATGATTTACCTTTCCGACCAAGTAAATTGATGTTTTCCCTTTCCGTCCAAGTAAATCGATGATTTCCTTTTCGACCAACCAAATCGATTATTCCCTTTCTGACCGAGTAAATCGATTATTTCCTTTACAATCAAGTAAATCCATTATTTCCTTTCCAACCAAGTAAATCCATTATTTCCTTTCCATTCAACTAAATCGATGTTTTCCCTTTCTGACCAACTAAATCGATTATTTCCTTTAAAATCAAGTAAATCCATTATTTCCTTTCCAACCAAGTAAATCCATTATTTCCTTTCCATTCAACTAAATCGATGATTTACCTTTCCGACCAAGTAAATCGATGTTTTCCCTTTCCGTCCAAGTAAATCGATGATTTCCTTTTCGACCAACCAAATTGATTATTCCCTTTCTGACCAAGTAAATCGATTATTCCTTTTCTGACCAAGTAAATTGATTATTCCCTTTCTGACTAACCAAATCCAGTATTCCCTTTCCGACCAACCAAATCCAGTATTCCCTTTCCACCCAAGTAAATCCAGTATTCCCTTTCCAGCCAAGTAAATCCAGTATTCCCTTTCCAGCCAAGTAAATCCAGTATTCCCTTTCCAGCCAAGTAACTCCAGTATTCCCTTTCCAGCCAAGTAACTCCAGTATTCCCTTTCCAGCCAAGTAACTCCAGTATTCCCTTTCCAGCCAAGTAACTCCAGTATTCCCTTTCCAGCCAAGTAACTCCAGTATTCCCTTTCCAGCCAAGTAAATCCAGTATTCCTTTTCCAGCCAAGTAACTCCAGTATTCCCTTTCCAGCCAAGTAAATCCAGTATTCCTTTTCCAGCCAAGTAAATCCAGTATTCCCTTTCCAGCCAAGTAAATCCAGTGTTCCCTTTCCAGCCAAGTAAATCCAGTATTTCCTTTCCAGCCAAGTAAATCCAGTATTCCCTTTCCATCCAAGTAAATCCAGTATTCCCTTTCCAGCCAAGTAAATCCAGTATTCCTTTTCCAGCCAAGTAAATCCAGTGTTCCCTTTCCAGCCAAGTAAATCCAGTTCTGTATTCCCTTTCCAGCCAAGTAAATCCAGTACTGTATTCCCTTTCCAGCCAAGTAAATCCAGTATTTCCTTTCCAGCCAAGTAAATCCAGTATTTCCTTTCCAGCCAAGTAAATCCAGTATTCCCTTTCCATCCAAGTAAATCCAGTATTCCCTTTCCATCCAAGTAAATCCAGTATTCCCTTTCCAGCCAAGTATATCCAGTATTCCCTTTCCAGCCAAGTAAATCCATTATTGAATTTCCAGCCAAGTAAATCCATTATTGAATTTCCAGCCAAGTAAATCCATTATTGAGTTTCCAGCCAAGTAAATCCATTATTGAGTTTCCAGCCAAGTAAATCCATTATTGAGTTTCCAGCCAAGTAAATCCATTATTGAGTTTCCAGCCAAGTAAATCCATTATTGAGTTTCCAGCCAAGTAAATCCATTATTGAGTTTCCAGCCAAGTAAATCCATTATTGAATTTCCAGCCAAGTAAATCCATTATTAAATTTCAAGCCATGTAAATCCATTACTAGATTTCCAGCCAAGTTAATGCATTATTAAATTTCCAGCCATGTAAATCCATTACTAGATTTCCAGCCAGGTAAGTCCATTATTGAATTTCCAGCCTGGTGTTGGCTTCGTGGTTAGGGTGGCTGGCTTCGGATCTTAGCGTCCTGAGTTCAAGCCCCTGATGGCTGCTGAATTAACTCTAGGTGGGGTTGACTCAGCCTGTCATCCTTCTGAGATCAGTGAAATGAGTCCCAGTGTACTGGTGGAGGGGCACAGCTGTGCTTCAAAGAAATGATGGCAACCTGGCAGCGAAGCTGCCATCCGCAAGAACAGACCAGATTAGCTTTCTAACCATGTATATAGATTATATATTAGCTTTCCAGCAGCACCATTTTTATTCTTCTCTGACAGTAGGAACCCTTTAGAATGAAGCAACATCGACATGCACACACAGATGGAAGGTCGTTTCTCCTTTTAGTAAGAGATGGTGTTGTTACGGCCCAGGGTTTGAGGTTCGGCATGAGGAGAAGCACTTGAGTTCCTCCCGAATACCTGGTCCTGAGGCCACCGAGCACTGATAACTCCCGCTCAGGTGGGTTGTGAAGCAACCACAAATGCCGATTGGTACCACCAATCCTGGAGCAGTGTCACTACTTTGGGTGGTTACTTTACTTCTGGACGACGATATCAAGTGGGGCCTGTGTCCTCGATACGTACTTGTCTTATCTCACCTGATCAGGTGCAGCCGAGCAGAACTGCCAAGGGTGCACCGGCTAATGTGTTGAGCCAAACGGTGAGGCATAACTTCCTGGCTAACACTACATGTGGACTATGCCAGACCAATGGAGGAAAAGGCACTACGAACTGGATACATCCCAATAACAAAGAATTTATTTACAGCAATGGTGAGGAAAGGAATGTTTTCAATAATCAATGGGTTAATACAATGATTCAAAAGATCCATACAACAGGGAAAGCAAGGATTGGTCAGGTGCAGCAAAAGAAAAACAATTATTTACATATACAAGAGACACAGTGTAGAGTGACCCTGATCCTAATGTTATAAAATCTTAATTATGATAATAAAACGGGCACAATCAGAATCATTCCCAGAGGAAATGATAAAAGTCCAGAGAGAGAGAGATGGAGATGTTTTCCACCTCTTTTTACCAGACACAGTTGACAAACAAACCCAGTCACTGAGGATGTGGAAGGGGGGAGGGGGACAAAAACTGAGGGTGTCTTTGGTGCGTGGTCAGAGGGAGGTGCGATGATTGTTTCGGTGATATGCAGGTGAAGTGCAGAGAGGAAGGTGCAAAGACGTGAATCAAAGGGGGTTGGAAACAAAGCAAAGAACGTGTGAGAAGATAGTACTAAAGTGAAGTGTAAAGAGTTATGTACGTGTAAATGCGAAGGTTGTCTGATATTGCACACAGTCTGACATCTGGCTTTTCCGCTGGTTCCACACTCCAGTCCGTGGTTTCCATTCCGCTCATTTTATCAAGCTCTGTTGCTCCCCACACTGTGACCTGAAGAATGCACAGCCAGAGAACCGAGAGCTCCCAGAATATGCAGCCAGAGAACCTCACACTCCTTTCAAAACCCCTGGTGGAGGCAGTGCTTGGGAGTGGAACATGTGCAGTGATTGGTGTTTTCCATCAACCTCTTTGGTGTATGGATGATTGCCTTGGTGCCAGCTCCACCCACGAGAAGATCCAGCAGCGGAAATGGCCTCACTCGCCTTGAACTCTGCCACATGATCCACCTCCAATATTAGCATGGTGCCGGGGCATTTGACCACACTCTGCAGACATGAACATGTGTCAGGTACCCAGTGAGGGCCTTAGTTGAGCAGAGAGCTAGGGCTATCCCATTGAAGTTGAACGGAGTCTTGCGTACTCTCGCTCCCCAAGTTAGACGCTAGAACATCCAGACCAGAGTTTCTACTATGGTGTGTCAGGTTTCACCATCTCCTGCCGGTCCAGAGGGAGGTTGTGAACGTCAGTGGTGATGGTGGTTGAGCAATGGCAGCAGTGGTGTAGCGTAGCAGTTTGTGATGTGGTGATTCATGATGGAGGTAATTAGTCGTTCATTGTGGCTGTTCATGGTGAAGGTAAGTGAGCTTGGGTTTGGTCCGACAGTTGGTGATTTTTATAAAGGCGTTGCAGTGGTGTATGAAATGCTGCAATGTTGGGGTTCGAGTCTGGTGAGATCTGAGGTGTAACGTCTGTTGGATAATGCCGCATGATTTGAATGGGAAATGGCGTGCGTATGCAAATGACTTGCCCCTGTTGCTCTGGTCTTTGGTGTGCATGCATGTGTGAAGGATGGTCATGTACAGCAAAGCAAACTAATGTAAACAATGGAAAGCAAAACTTGACCTAAAGCCCACACAATACATATTGTCCCATCAACCCACTACACATAAGGGAAGGGCTACCTAAAATGAATACTAATGAAATAACTGTCTCGGGAACCGCGATATGTTGTGTGCCATTGCCTTGGGGTTTCGCAGAACCGTAACAGCATACTTTGGATCACTTTGTTACTTTCAGCAGGCATTTGATATGAATTGCAGGGAAAAGGCATCCTAACAGCTAACCCTATCAGGTAGCCCAACAGCTCTATTGCGGTGATTTGCAGGGGAAGTGCAGACAGGAAGGTGCAAAGATGTGTATCAAGGGAGGTTGAACAAAAGCAAAGAACGTGTGAGAATATCATCCCAAAGTGAAGTGTAAAGAGGTCTGCACATGTAAATGCATAGGAAAGGCGGATTGGTATGGGGTCTCTTAATCAGTATGGAGGAAAGGGGTTTCGGTACCTAAACACTCATACTTTTTCACACCTAAACAATTTGGAAAAAAAATTCATTACTGGAAACTGGAATATTTTTCCATTACTGGAAACAATGGAATATTTCTAGATTATATCATATCCTACACATGGACTGCAAGGAGTTCTGTGTCATGTACGTGGAATGTAAGGGTGTTCTATACACAGAATGTAAGTGGTTTGTATCCAAAGCAGGGAATGTAAGAAGTTTTATGTTCAACACAAATAATGTAAGGAGTTAAAAAAAAATCCTACACAGAATGTAAGGAGTTTTTTTTAAATATCCGACAGAATGCAAGGAGTTTCTTTTATATCCTATGCAAATAATGTAAGCAGTTTACAATCACACATACACCATGTAAGGAACATTCACTATATGCATAACCACAAGGTTTATAGAGGAGGTTGGTAAACATTAAGGAAACCCAACAGGTGGTAAGTTCCTGTTACCTGATTTTCACTCGCCACCTCTCAATAGGCCAAAATGAATTCAGTGCGTGCCAATTTCTTCCACGCAATTAGAGACAGGTTTCGGGTAAAGCTTTGCCTTAAACCTTGCTTTGAGTTGGGATTTCGACTCTATTTCGCATCAGTTTTTCGCTTGGCAAAATCCACGCCATAGTTTCACTCTCATATTAATTAATGCCAAACTGACCTATTCGTCAAAATTACAAGCACGCATTAAAATCGTTTAATTGAAAAACTCCCGAGGTATTGTATAAGGTGTAAAATGTATGGGCTGATGGATACGTTTGAAAATGTTGTGAAAGTAACATTGAGGGTTAAATTTCCAAACATGTGTAAGCATTATCAGTACAGGAATAACTGGCTAATTTAGAGATATGAACTGAAGAACGAATTAATCAAGCTCAAATGAGATAAGATCCTCGTCCTCTTATTGATGACATCATAAAAACGAATATGACGTCATTGTGACGTATCAGGTTTGCGATAAATTATCTGTGCTAATGCCCGGCTTGATTCCCGAAAAACAAAATTCAAACAGCTTGCCGAGTTTCGGAGATAATGGTATAGGCGATTTCCATTAGCGGCGATATTATGACATCAACTTTTTTTCTAGGAAGAATTTCCAAAATCGGAGATGGTTACTGTCTGTGTGGGCTTTCTGCATATACATGGCAAGTTTCACGAAGATCCGATGAAAACTCTGGGTTGTGAAACATAAAATGTCAAAAAATAGGAATGACGTCATAAATATTGATATGACGTCATAGTGATATCTCATATGTGTGGTGATTCATCTCTGCTAATGCCCTGTTCGATTCCCGCAAACAGAATTCAAAAAGCATGCCGAGTTTCGGAGATAATTTTTTCGGCGATTTCCATTATCGGACATATTTTGACGTCATAACTTTTTTTTCTAGGAGGAATTTTCAAAATCGGAAATGGTTACTGTCTGCGCAGGGTATTTTTACGTATATATGCCAAGTTTTAGGAAGTTTCGATGAAAACTGTAGGCTGTGAAACAAAAAAGTCCACAAGAACAACAACGTGAGTAAGACTGAGAGATCCTCCACGAGGATCTAAAAACTTGTTCTCATTCAGTGCTCGAGATGATAAGTTCTGAATAACAAGAGGCAGAAATTAGTCGTTTAGCCAGTGTACCAACGACGTTGCTTTGTTTCTCCAAAGAGCATGACCTCAGTACCTGTAATTAGAGTGTGATGCTGCTTTGTAACAACATTGTTTAAGTCACAACCACACATTGTGCATTGGCATCACATGTATATCGACCAAAGAGATTACCTCCTGTCAGAAAGTTATTGATCATCTTCCTGGATTTTAATCAGCTATCATTTCCTGACTCGTTTGTTCTACTGAAACTCAATGGGTTTCAAACTTACATCTTTAATACTGTTGCCTTGAGTCCTATCCATACCCAATGGGAAATATGTTATAAATGTGCTTTCTTTAAAAGCGACTGGCTGGAGAGTGAAGCGATCACTGTTCCAAGAAGGTGCAATTTTATTTTGCAAGTGTGGGTTATCATCAGTCTCTGCGCATCTGTGCCTTTGAATCTGTGTTTTATAACCTTCCACAGATGTATGCCTCTTCACAATCAGGTCAAACAGTTAAATCCCTTTAAAGCCACAAACTTTCCCAGCCAGAACTGAATTCAAATTCTCACCATTCGAATCAACCTTCACTTCTGCCTGAACATCGAAGATAATTTTAAAAGTTTTTTTTCTTGCATATATTTTCATAAACTACATGGTAGGTGTTTTCCTTGTGCCAAAATTCCTGGTTTTGGGATATACGTTTGGTTGAATAAAAGAAACAACATCGTTGACAACAGCAACAATCTAATTCGTGTCCACCAAACAGATTCTACCGAACTATGCCCACTGAGGGGAGGAAACATAAAGCAATCCCCACACACTGGGAGAAGATGACAATATGCGAAGCAAAGCACAGAGTCTTGCTGAGTGAACTGGCATGCGGAGGAAAGGGCAATGGCTCACAGAAATTCTACTTCCTGAAGACTGCTTTCTGTGCATCATTTCACAATGCTAACCACAAGAATGCCCAGAATTTCTTTCACGAGTGTGCAAAGGTCTCTGGGAATTCAGAGCCTGAATAATGCAACAATGGGACTTACTTGTGTATGCAAGTGGGAATGTAGATTTCAGGAATGGATTGAACTCAATCTATAACCCTTGCAATTGAGTGCAAATCTCCTAACCACTAGTCTACAATCCTATGCCTAATTGTGGGCTACCTGTTATAGTTGCATTTCATAATGAGGAGCTATGTTCCAGATTTCTGGACTCTGATCGATGATGGACATCTTTTTTAACCTTTTAAAAAGTAGCCACTCACAGCTTCCCTTTTATAGAAGGATAGCCTTTGAGTTTTAAGATAACTATTCATCAATCGGAATTCGTATAATGATTACAAAGTGGAAACTATTCACTTGAGAGAAAGTATTTACACCCCTTGACTTTTTCACGTTTTGTTGCGTTACAGCCTGAATTTAAAATGTATTGAATTTAAATTTGTTTTGTCACAGATCCACACAAAATACCCCATAATGACAAAATGAAAACATGTTTTTAGTAATTTTAAACAAATTTATTGAAAGTGAAATCGAGAAATATCTAATTTATTAGCAGCATTCAACCCCTGAGTCAATACTTCATAGAAGCACCTTTGGCAGTAATTACAGCTTCAAGTCTTCTTGGGTATGCCTGTATCAGCTTTGCACATCTGGATTTGGGGATTTTCTCCCATTCTTCCTGGCAGATTTGCTTAAGCTCTGTCAAGTTGGACGGGGAGCGTCGGTGAACAGCAATCTTCAAGTCTTTCCACAGATTCTCAATGAGATTCAAGTCGGGGCTTTGGCTGGGCCACTCAAGGACTTTCACGCTCTTGTTCTGAAGCCATTCCAGTGTTGCATTGTTGTATGCTTGGGGTCATTATCCAGTTGGAATGTAAATCTTTGCCGCAGTCTCAGGTCTTTTGCACTCTGAAGCAGATTCTCCTGAAGGATTTGCTCGTATTTGGCTCCATTCATTGTTCCCCCGATCCTTACAAGCCGACCAGTCCCTGCCACTGAAAAGAATCCCCATATAGCATGATGCTGCCACCACCATGCTTCACGGTAGGGATGGTGTGAGATGGGTGATGAGCTGTGCTCGGTTTCCGCCAGACATAGTGTTTTGCATTCAAGTCAAACAGTTAAATTTTCGTCTCATCAGACCACAGAATCTTTTGCCTCATGCTCTCAGTCTTTCACATGCCCTTTTCCAAACTCCAGGCATGCTGTCATGTGCCTTTTTCTCAGGAGTGGCTTCCATCTGACCACTCTCCCATAAAGCCTAGATTTGTGAAATACTGCAGAGACTGTTGTCCTTCCGGCAAGTTCTTCCATCTCAGTCAAGGAACTCTGCAGTTCTGTTAGAGTGGTCTTTAGGTTCTTAGTCACCTTCCTGACCAAGGTCCCTCTTGCCTGGGTGCTATGTTTGATCGGACGGCCAGCTCTTGGATGATTCTGGGTAGTTCCGTATTCATTCCATTTCCTAACGATGGAGCTCACTGTGCTCTTGGGAACCTTCAACACGAGAAATTGTTTTATACCCTTTCCCAGATATAAGCCTCCTCACAATTCTATCTCGGAGTTCTATTGATAGTTCCTTGGACTTCATGGTGGAGTCTCTGCACTGACATGCATCGTCAACCGTGGGACCTTATGTAGAAAAGTGTTTCTTTCTAAATCATGTTCCATCAATTGAATTGCCCACAAGTAGACTCCAATCAAGTTGTAGACACATTTTAAGCATGATGAAAGGGAATTAGAAGCACCCAGTGGGACTTCCTAATCTGTTTTTTGAGCAACGGTTGGTTCTCTCCAGGGGTCTCCGTCAACTTTCTCAAAGATAAGTTTCCAGTCGTGGTTTGTCACATTTTGACTGTATATTTTGTTGCCTCCATGTTTACTGTATGTGTTCCTGGTTTGGTTTGGTTTGAAAATTTGGGCTACTTGGTGAGTATTCGTCAGTCTTGTCATATCGAATTTCACCGAGACCTACCCGTCTTCCCATCTATGTGCACGATCGTGTTTATTTGTATTTTCTCATTATTACCACCAGTTTGTAGTTTCTCCACTTTTCCCTTCACCCTCCTTCTACCCCTCCCAACTATATCCTCTGTTTCATGTCTAAAAATGTAAAAAATACAACAAAAAAAACCTTTCCTTCCTCATCTTATACCCCACGTAACCATGTGACTTCCTGTAGCAACTCTTCTTCCTGCAGCAAATTCCTGTCCAGGCTGGAGTTCCTCAAGTCAGTGTTCTGGGCCCTGTGCTTTTTTGGGTTTTCATCAATGATCTCTCCGACTCTCTGGGAAATGCTTTCTCACTTAACTGATGACTCCATCCTCTGCCATACCATCTGTCATCCCTCAGATCGGCAAACAGCAGCCTCTTCACTCTCTTCAGATCCGGATAAAATCACAAGTTGGTGCAACACTTGGAACATGTCTTTCAATCCTGACAAATCTTACACTCACACTTTGTCCTTCCGAAAGGACCATGTGGAAAACCAACCCATCTACTTTCTCAACAATCCTCTTGAGGAAGTTCAGTCATTCAAACACTCCTGGGTCTCATCATCAGCCATGATCTTTCCTGGGAAAGCCACATTTCCAAGCTGGCCTCCGAAACCAGTCGCCGACTGGGAATCCTCCGTCGTGCAAATTTCTTCCTCAGCACACCTGAGCTCCTGACCACATACAAAGCTTTCATCCACAGCCTGATGAAGTACTGCTCTCCCCTCTGGCCTGGTGTTCCTGCCTCTCACCTTTCTCGGCTTCGCGCTGTGGAAACCAAAGCATTTAGGATCATTGGTATCTCCCACGATGAGGCTGAGTCTTTTGGTCTCTCACTGCAGGCAGATAGGTGGTCTGTCTGTCTTCTACTGTCTCCTCTCCAGCCTCGCTCCCCCATGCTCTGTCTGCGATCTCTACTCCCCTCCCCCTTCCTCCCCACATTTCTGCAGGGTGCTCAAGCTCCGCCAGCAACCCCCTTCTGGTAATACTACAACAATCAAGAATCACTACTCACCTTCATTCCTCTTTGTTCTCACCTTTGGAAAAAACTCCCACACTCTCTTCAATCCCTCTCTTCTCCCCAGGTCTTCAAAACATCTGTTCACCACCATCTCTTTTCTTCCCCCATCTAAAACCATGATCTTTTCTACCCCCGTTAATCCGCCCCAAACCCACCTCCTTCAAATTCCCTGCTTTCCTTCCTGAAAGTCCCTGTAGTGTAAGGACCTAAAAGTCCCTGTGGTGTCCATCTTGTTTACCTTGTGCACCCCACCCCATCCCTCTCCCTTCCACATATCTCTTAATTTATCTGTTCCCCACCGTTTTGTGGTTCTCTCTCCTGCCCCTCTTGTCCCCTGCTCTCCTTGTTCTTCGTTCTTTGTGTTTGCTCTTATACGAACATCGACTATATATACGAGTATATATATAGATATAGATATAGATATAGATATAGATATATATATATATATATATATATATATATACATATATAGATATATATATATATACATATATATATATATATATATATATATATATATACATATATATATATATATATATACATACATATATATATATATATATATACATACATATATATATACATACATATATATATATATATATATATATATACATATATATATATACATACATATATATACATATATATATATATATATATATACATACATATATATATATATATATATATATATATATATATATATATATATATATATATATATATATATATATATATATATATGTATGTGCCTGCTGTTGGCTTAGTGGTTAGGGTGGTGGCTTGGGATCCCAGGGTCCTGAGTTCAAGCCCCGTTGTCTGCTGAATTAACACCAGGGGGTTGACTCAGCCTGTCATCCTTCCGAGGTCGGCGAAATGAGTACCAGTGTACTGGTCCCGTTCGTTGTATGCCCCGGTTAGAATAGGTGTACCATATCCCTGTGTGTCGTAAGAGGCGACCAGGGTTGGCGTCAGGAAGGGCATCCGGCCATAAAACATTGCCTCAAGAAAAAAGCCAAACCCCTGCACAGCAGGGAAAAATGGCTGTAAAAACGGTCATTTTATTTTATATATCTTCTTCTTCTTCTTTCGGCTGCTCCCGTGAGGGGTCGCCACAGCGGATCATCCGTTTGATCCGCATAGTGATTTGGCACATGTTTTACGCCGGATGCCTTTCCTGACGCAACCTTGGTCGTCTCTTACAACACAGGGATAAGGTACACCTATTTTAACCGGGGTATACACCGGCCCAGTATACTGGTACTCATTTCACCGACCTCGGAAGGATGACAGGCTGAGTCAACCCCCTGGTGTATTAATTCAGTGGCCCAACGGGGTTTGAACTCAGGACCTCTTGGATCCCAAGCCGCTGCCCTAACCACTGCGCCAACACCAGGCTTTTACATATACATATACATATACATTTTACATATATATATATATATATATATATA